>NW_026555336.1:23140211-23487201 GCF_029017545.1 Prosopis cineraria
AACTTTCATGATCTACCATCAGTTGGCAACTTGGCCTATATGGCCGTTTCCTCAACATATTCACATATATTCACATTCATAACACAATCACACGCAATCTTAGTCCCAAATTACTCATTTATCATAATTTCTCACAAAGGCTAAGATTCACCCAACAACACAACATTCTCAAATCATATACATTCTAATGTTTAGCCCCTGATTCATTTCATCATATATATACAAAAATGGGCCAAGATTTCACAAAGTCATTACTTAAAAAATACATGAAACCCTATGGAAACTCATATACACATATAACACAAGCTCTTAGCTCATTACATGATCTCAAAGATTTCCACGACAACGGCACCATTATGCTGGTCCTATCTCTCTCCCCTTGCCCTGATCACTACCATGTCTTGTAAAAATGTAATCATGAGAGTGAGATAAAAATCTCAGTAACAGAATAACTCACTCTTATTGACTATCACATGCAATTATATGAAAATAAAGCATAATATACCTATTAATATAACATATTACAAGTTTCATTTCAAATATCACTCATATCAGTCATTTCATCTCTTTTACATTTATTTTCACCACTTTTCTCCTCTTTTACAGCATATAGCAACATATAGTATTACATAGCATGATTACTATTGACCGAACCTTTAAATACCTTAACACAAAACTATAGGCTCGCCTTAGACTAATGTACACTCTCATTGGCCTTGAGCTCACCTTTAGTAGTAGAATCACCTAACTAAAGGTGTTCTATCTTACTTTTTAGACTATAGTTTCCCCTAATACACATAATAGGCTGTTGTTGACTACAACACTATCATCATAGACACCAAGGAGTCTCATATCTCTAACACCACACCTCAATAGGTACTACGAGATCTTCTCCTATACCGCACCTCGAAAGGCACTAAGGAGGTACAATTTCTAACACCACACCCCGTCGAGCTCTAAGGAGAATATGCTATATGGTCTTATTACCACCTCTCCACTCGGGTGAACTCCCATTTCACAAGTTCCAAATCACCACTTTACTCATATATATACATATACACATTTCTATATCAAATTTCACCAATTTCATTACTTGTTGAACTAAATTTCTTTTTATGCAATAAATATTCAATGTTACAAAACATGCTCAGTTCAAAATCATTTCATGCACTACATAGCACACTCATACATAGTTACAACAAATAGTCAAATAAAGGAAGTTATTTAGTTACATCAACTCTTCTGTCACTAGAAAGGTTACTTGTGGATTTTAACTACTACTATTGCTCGTTACAAGCTTCCTTCCTCAACTCACATGCATGATATGCCAATTTGAACACATTTGGCACAATTTAGTCATTTGATCCAATTGACCAAAAACATAATTTTACTACTTATAGCTATATTTAGCTGCATATCCTTTTCCTTTTATCCATTTTAAGTCCATTGCTACTCGATTACTACTTTACATCACCTCAACTTGTCTTATTTTACTCAAACATGATTTTCACTCTAAAATCTTATTGAGTTAGGGCCAAATTGAGCCTATGGGTTTAAAGTTCTGTCATTCAGCTCTAAACCAGTTGTACAGCTCTAATTTAACTCCTGAAAACCTTTTATGACTATTAGGAAAAGAATCAAACCCCTAAAACTTCATTGATTAAATTTCTCTATAACTCATATTTAGAGAAATTTAGGTAGAATGAAAGGTAAAGGTTATACTTAGCTTACTTCTAATGCCCTGACTGACATTACCATACACTCCACTACAAAATTGCTAATTACTTTAAAAATATTTAAATTGAAAATGTTGAAAGCATTAGGATCCCAATAAAAGATTTTTAGAAATCTTTTATAATCACTTAGGTTATTCAACCCCATACACAGTAAAAGAATTTAGACTTGGGTATTAAAGATCAAGAAAACATGTGCATACAAGAAAAATAAAGTGTAATTTTGCACCATGCACCGCGGCTCATGCCACATGCGCTGCGGCATATGGCACAGAGGCCATGGTTGCTCACTCTGTACCATGGGCCGTGGCATGTGAGTACATCCGCTGCAGCGCACACACCTAATTTTGCTGTCAAATGGCAGTTTTTGATATGAAATTCAGATGTATGCCATTTCCACATACAATATTCGATTGAGATAGTTCAAGCGCCCTCACGAAGCTTGTTTTAAATCTAACTAATGACACTGGTTTCATTTCAATCTGATATTCTATCAAAAATTTGACACTATGCACTTTGACCATTTTCTATCAAATTTTTGTTACTTAAGTGTCTCAATTTGGAAACAAACATCATTAGCCACTCTTTAGGCCTTGACCACATCCAAATGGACATAACACACCTAATTGACCATATACATGCACAATATAACACACCATACACAGATTTAGCCTGCAAAACACCCATGTCACCTTTTAGGCCAAATTCATATTTTATTTCTTTAATCTCATAAATGGCCAAATCACTACACATAGTCTTACCCATTTTATATTCATACATAATTACATCCATCCACCAGCCCATCCATCATTTCATCATTCACACTTATACAAGGGCTAGGGAGTTTAAAAATCACAAAACTACCACAATCATATCTTATGCATATATATAAATCCTAAGGCAACTTATACATATACAAACTAATAACAATCAAATTCATACACCAAAACCTTACAAAGGCTTAGTGAGATATCTCAACTCAACCAATGTCTTCCCCTTCGAACCACTAGCACCCAAACCTAAAAAATGTGAATAACCAAGGGTGAGATAAAATCTCAATAACCAAATATAGTTCATCAAATGTCTATTACCACCAAATAACCATGCCAAAGTAACTGAAATCATCTTATAGCACATATATATATAATTATAATTAAATCATGACTTTCGAATATAAATCATGTTTCAAATACTTTTACATATTGGCATGATCAACTATCCACTGATCCTCTAAAGCTCCCCAACACACAAATCATAGGCTCTTTTAGATCAACCACTTGTTGACCCGAGCTCACTTTTGATGGTAGAAATACCCTGCCCAAAGGTAATCTAACCCACCCATGAACTATGGTTTTCTTTTCACAAACTTATGATAGAGGTGTTGTTGACTCCTAACCACACCTTAACAGGCACTAGGGAGTTGCTAGACTACCCGAATGTCTTATGGTAACAGTGCCATAATATGCTGTACCGAATTACCCATGGTAACAGCTTGTATAATGTTACATCGGATGTCCCATGGTGCCAACTCAACCATATGAATTTTTCACTCACATATCTCCACACACACACATCCTTACATATCCTGGGTGAACTCCCACCCCTATGATCAGGCTCTTTCACATTTTCACTACTTATACACCTTCCCATAATATATACTATATATCATATATGTATATATCCATTGAACTCAATCACTTTTCAAATTCATTTCATAATGTAAAGTTCATGCTAAAAACCATTTCAATAACAATCAAGTGTAAAAACTCATAAATTCCTATTTATTATTTGATATTCACTTTTACACAAATTATAATAGTTAATAAATATAATAAACTATATGGTTACCTCAACCTTTGTGTTCGATAGAAAGGGTTACCTGTGTAACTTCAACCCTATTTAAGCTCCTCTCTCGTAATTCATTGCATCACACACATCCCATGATCGCCCTCATTTCAAACTTTAACATTTTCTAGCGATTTTCTCTCACTACTCTCTCTCTAGATGAGGAAATTCTTGGTTACAACTTTAAAACTTTATCATTTCAACTTAAACCAGTCACAAAGCACTAGTTTAGTTCCAAAGAACCTTTGTATTACTATAGGGTAAGAAATTAACTCCTTAAAACTCTCAAATTCACTTTCTCATTAGGTAAAACTAAGAAAAAATAGGGTAGATTTGGAGGTTAAGGCAGTACGTGACTTACTTGATAAGTAACAAGTCGGAGACACCATCCTTACTCCTAATTTAGCTTGTCCTAACACACCTTTTGCTCTTCTCCACGCCAGATCTCTTCTCTTATGTTCTCCCTTCTATTTTCCATGAGCTAGACACATCTTATTAATCTGAATTCTGCTTCATGCACTATAGCTCATCTATCACCTACCGTGGTGTGTGGCACAGTGAGGGAAATCCTTACTATGCTTACATGCTCTGCTTCGAGACTCCGTTCTTCTACTCATATCTATTCATACACCACCACAATGAGTCAATATAATGCTTCACTACTCAAAACCCTAATCCCATATTAAATTGCTAATTCATTCTTAATCAGTCATTAACGTAAGATTAAAAACTCAGGACGTTGCATTACCCACTAAGTAACTGATCAGAAGTACCTTCCACAACTCTGAAGTCTCTTGTGCTAACAACCCCTCACTTTTCTCTTCTCCCTTTCATGTGTTTTAAATTTCTTCCATATAAAATTTCTAAAATTTCATAACTTAAGAAGTCATTTTCTGGTCCATGCACCGCGATGCATGCAGCACAAGTCGCGACGCATGGCATAGTGAGAATACTTCTCACCACGCATACTTGCTTTTATCCAAATGCAATCCTCTCACCCGTACCTATTTATACAACATCTCAATAAGTCAAACTATCAAGTAATCATCCAAATCTCTAATCCCATACTAATTACCACTGCACCTTAATTAACAACTAATTACGGGATTAAGAAATTTAGGATGTTACACACTTTGACCCTGTGTGCATTATGGAATCCTACCATGTCCTCTCATAGCTATTATAGAATAACTGTAGCTTTATATACCTTTCTCCCATCCTAATGTGTGGTTAGAAGCTGAAAAGAGAGTAATGAATGTATAAAAGTTTTCAACTAATGTGATGCAATATATAAAGAGGCCAAAACTAAAAAAATTGATACCAAACTGTAAACTTCACTATCTCAACTTGACTTTACCATCTCATCCATACACAATACAATACAATCACAATCAATATCAGAGTAATAGCCCTCAATTTATTTTCAAAATGCAAGATCCCAACTTTATCAAAGGCATATTCAAATAAAAGGGCTAACAGAAGTGTAAACATACATCTTAAGGCCTAAAGAGGTACAATTATTTTTTTAAGAAACATGCCTTGTGCCATGGCTTGCCCCACCATGTGCCATGACATGTGGTACAAGCAACATGCTTGTTTCTCTCTATACCATGTGCCGTGGCATGGCACACAAACACACTATGACACATATGATAGCAAATTCTGCTATCACATGACAATTTGCAGGGTGAACTTCTGCTGCGCGCTAATTCCACATCTGATATTTGCTGGAGTGATTTAAGCACCCACATAAAGCTTATAATGAATTCGATCTGATGAGATAAATTTGGACTCAATCCAATGGTCTGATCTAGAATTGCAACCCAAGTGCAAAAAGCTACTTTTTCTTTCAAAACTTGCACCATAATTGCTCAATTCTTATTCCTTGTCCCATTAGACCACTTGGGGCCTTGAGCCAAGTCCAAAAGGGCTATATTCACCTAATTAACACTATATTGCATATAACACATCAATTACTCATTTTGACCTTTTAATACCACATTACACACTTGTGGGCTTATATAAGGCATAATATATTTTAACTACATACACATACATACTTGTTCAACTTCAATGATCTGACTTCCTCACATAAGACTAAGCCTCACTATATAGTCAGGAGTCGCAAATATACTCGACTCCTTCAAATAGGGCTCAACCTCACTATTTATGTCAAGTTCATATATATGCACATAATTTCACATAACAATTCACATTCACAAATATATATATATATATATTACAAGTAGAACAAGTTACACAATAACATACACTTACTTGATTGGCATTTAGGCCTACATACGTACCCACTACTGTGATACCCTTAGTGAGATACAGCATCATATACACAAGCAAGTTTTCAACCATAAATCATATCCATATTCACATATACTTATGCATCCTAGTTAGCAATTCAAATCTCTAACTATAACTTTATAACACAATGGTAGTCATACCACTACCAATCAAGGCTACTCTTTCCTCACTTTCTTTCCTAGCCTTCTCATGCTCTTTTCATCTATGTATAAAGGTAATAGAGTGAGACATACATCCTAGATAAACCCCAAATACTGGTTAGTAAGTAAAATCATAAACAAGACATAAAGTAGCATGTGTTTTAATGAAAATAGCACAATATGCATATACACAAATTCATATTCATCATCCATCATGCTCATGCTCATGCGCTCCTGTTTTCACCTAGCGAAGCAAGCTCTATGCTTGAACTAGGACTTCCAATCTTACACTAAGACTTATGGTTGGTCTCAAACCAAGTATCTTCATTGTGTATGGGTGGTCTCCTAAGTCCCACCTAGCAGAGTATTCTTAATGCTTGGACTATCAAGACTTTCTCGCCTTACACTAAGTAGGACTATAACCCCCTACCTTAGTCTAAGGTACACTCGTGGATCATTATCCTAGGTTTGTCGTGGTAGAGTTAAACTCTATGCTTAAGACCTTCAGGACTTCTTAACCTTGCACATAGTAGGGCTGTGACCCCCTATCCTACTCTAGGGTATACTTGTGAATGCAATGCACATGTCTATGTATATGTCTCATCTCATACATTTCAATAAACACTCATAGATCCACATGTATATTTTTTTCACAATACTACTACTCTATCAGTTCATAACACAATGCAAATAGTTATACAAAATACTTATGAATAATTTTACAAATAAACAAGTACAAGGTTACTCCGCTACCTATTACCCTTACTACTAAGGGTTACCAACCACTTTGGATTTTTAAAGGGTGCAATTACTCACGAGTAATGTCTCAAATGCTCAATTTACACAATGCAATGTCCCTCAATCAATTTTCAACATTTAGTATAGGCATTAATTCAACTAAACTAAATCCCTTAACACACAAAATAGTTCAATTAGCACCTTTCAAATTCATATAATCTATGCTTTATAGTTACTAGCCTTATAGCCTATTCAAATGACCAAACACCTCTTAACTCATTTATTCACCAATTGCTCTATTTTAACCTAATCCTTTAGGCTAATTTGAGCCTAAACTCTTAAGGTTCAACCATTTAACTCTAGATCAGTCTCAAAACCTTAGTTTCACATTTAAAAGTCCTTTTCAAACTTTTTCCTTAGATTATAACACCTTAAAACTTCTTAATTTAATTTCTCTATCGATCAAATTTGGAGAAAAGGGTAGAAATGTAGTGTACAGCTACACAATACTTACACGATAAGTCACTAGTCGAAGCAAGCTCCCAATAGCTGGATAATGCAAGCCCTAATAGATATCAACTTCTTCTCCTCTTCAGCTGCATTTTCCTTCACTCCCTCCTTTGATTTCATAAGCTAAAGACATAGCCTTTAAGTAATTTTTGTGCAATGCACCGCAGTGCATGTAGTAGCTATCATGGCGGGTGGCACAATGAAGTAAATCTTACTTGTGCTTGTGCCTTTCATCCTGAATTGCAATTCTACCCTTCAATCCCATTAACAAAACAACCAACCAACATAAGATATTAGCTCGACATCCAAACCATAATCAATATACTAATTACTATTTTACCCCTGATTAGTAACTAGTTCCTTGGGTTAAAATTTAACATGTTACAAATTTCAAGATTAAAACTCTAAAAGTTTCACATCAAAATTAAAATTTGCATCAACCAAAAATTTGTTCTTGAACAAATAGCTCTATTTGATATAAGAGAAAATTCAAATTGTATCCAAGATGGTCATGTCCCAACTAAATATTTTGAAAAAACCATTGAAAAGTTAGGCATAGCTAGTAGGTCTAGGCTCCTTCTTTGGTATAAGACAACCAATGTCATTATATAAAATCAAGGGTTTCAAGTCCCTACTCTATTCCTTTTAGTAAAAAATATAAGAAATAAAATCATTTTAGGAACTCCTTTCATTAGGAAACTTTTTCCTTTCTCCATTTCCTATAATGGAATGACCATTCAACATTTAGGGAAACCAAATCTCTTTGAATTCATCTCCAAACCAGTAATTAAAGAAGTTAATCCTATTCTTATTAAAGAAAAACAAATTAATTTCTTATAAGAAGAAATTTCCTTAAAAAATATGGAGACCCAAGCAGCCAAACTAGAGGTCTAGCGAAGGGTCCAAAATCTTCAAATCTATATTCAACAATCCATATGTCCTAATGTCCCTAATGCTTTCTGGGAGAGAAGAAGCATTCAGTCAGTTTACCTTATGAAAAAAATTTTCATGAAACCAAGATTCCAACAAAAGCTAAACTAATCCAAATGAACTAAAAACTTCTTGAATTTTGTCAAAAGGAAATTCAAGAACCCCTCACTAAAAAATTAATTAGAAAGAGTCATAGTCCTTGGTCCTATGCTACCTTCTTTGTTAACAAAAATGCAAAAATCGAGAGAGGAGCCCCAAGGTTAGTAATTAACTACAAGCCTTTCAACCAAGTACTCCAATAGATTAGGTACCCTATTCTTAACAAAAAAAGATCTTCTTAATCACCTTTATTTGGCAAAAAGATTTTCAAGTTTGATGTGAAATATGGATTTTAGCAAATTCAAATTGATGAAAATGATAGATACAAAATTGCATTCACAGTTCCCTTTGGCCAATATGAATGGAATGTCATGCCATTTGGTCTGAAAAATGCCCTCTCTAAATTTTAGAGAATCATGAATGAAATTTTTAACCCACACACCAAATTTATTATTGTTTACACTGATGATGTTCTAGTTTACTCCCAATCAATTGATCAGCATTTCAAACATATCCACATATTTGTCAATATTGTCAAAAGGAATCACCTTGCTATTTCAAAGACAAAAATTAGTCTTTTTAATAAGATTCTTAGGCCACCATATCCATCATGGAATGATTACTCCTATTGACAGAGCCATCCAACTTGTTAATATCCAAAATCAAATCATTGATAGAACCCAACTCTAGAGGTTTTAGGATGTTTAAATTATGTTGGAGATTTTCTCCCATAGTTAAAAAACCTTACTAAACCTCTCTATGTTCGCCTTGAGAAAATTCCTCCAGCATGGACAGATACCCACACTCCTATTGTCAGACAAATCAAATCACTAGTTAAAGAGCTCCTGTGCCTAGCTCTACCTAACCCACATGCATTAAAAGTAGTGGAAATCGATGCCTCTAATATAGGATATGGAGGAATCCTCAAACAGAGACTTGATGTGACAAAAAGAATTATTGCTTTAACATCAAAGCATTAGAATACAACCCAGCAAAATTATTCAACTTTCAAAAAACAAATTTTAGCCATTATTTTATGCATCACAAAATTTTGAAGTGATTTAGTAAACTAAAATTTTTTGGTTAAAGTTGATTGTAAATTGGCTAAAGATGTTAAAAATATTGCATAAAAATAATTTTTTTACTAGATGGCAAGCTTTATTAAGGGTGTGTTTGGTTTGAAGAGAGGGGAGGGGAGGGTTTTAATATTACCTTGTTTGGTTTTGTTGGAGGGGAGGGGAGGGGAGGGGTTTTTAATGATCCTTTATTTAGTTTAGGATGGGGAAGGAGAGGTAATGACTAATTTACTATTATATCCCTATATATTAGTTTAAAATTTTTTAAATTTTTTCTTGTAGAAAATAATTTTACACCTCAATTTAAATTGCATGATTTTTTAAAAATTTACTCTCATCCAATCATATTGTCAATATGTAAAAAAAAACTAATAATTATAATGATAACAATTTTTTATAAAATAATAAATAACTAAATATATAATAAAATATGATGAAATGTAACTTTTTAAAAAAAAATCCAATGAGGTCAGTCAAGGTTTAGGAATAAAGTACAATCTGATATGAAAGAGAATTTTTTTAGTTATAGGTATACTTAGAATATTAAAAATTAAATAAGGGCAAAATAGTCAAAAAAATTAGCTCCCCTCCAAAAATCCCCAATTTAGAGGGGAACAATATGAGGGGAGGGGAGGGGTTATTTTAGTTCCCCTCCCCTCTAAAATTTCTTAACCAAATAAGGGGAAGGGAGCATCTCCCCCTCCAAAAACCCCCAACCAAACATACCTTGAGTGTTTTTTATTTTGAAATTGAATACATTTAAGGCTCTACAAACTCTCTTTCAGACTATCTCATTAGAGAATTTTTGTAGGCAAGGTAGAAATGCCTCTAAATAAAGGAAAGGAGAAAATTGAGAAGATTGATTTAGTAGCACTATTGTTAACAAAGTCATTGACCCAAATTCTAAATGAGTCATCAACTCAACCATTAACCAAAAAGGCAGAGTCATCTACCCTAAAAACTCCCAACCAAGAAATACCAACCTCTTCAAAATCAACCACCCAAACAGCAACCCTAGAAGTATATGCCTTTCCCATTGAAACTATTCTAGCCTTAGCATTGTAAGGATTAGCCAATCTATCTAAACAAATATAGGCAGATATTGCTGAGGAAGAAGATTTAAACTTCATAAACATTTTCTAGCTAGCTCATTGAAAACCTAAAAAATAAACAAGTCACTGTTGCCAATCTAAGAAATAGGCAGGTGGCCAAATTACCCTAACCAGTTCAAAAAACTAAAACCAGTTATATCCCACGGCTTAATAAAGCCACAGATATTATCCAAATTGAACTTGAATTTTTTTCCCAAAAATCCAAATCTTATAGTCCCAAAAATCTTTCCTCTAAGGTTCCACTTCAAGCCGAGAGCCTTGAATAAAACCCAACAATTTTATGAACTTATCATAGTAGACATCGATTCTATAACCTTACGACACAACCTTGAAGAAAAGAATGGGATAAAAGACCCGTCAATTTAGACCCATTCTACACTTCAAATTAAAAAGATCCTTACTCTTGCTAATTAAGGCTAAAACACTAGTGAACTAAAGAAATTCTCTATTACCTTTAATCCAATAGGCTATAACTATTGGGATTACGTTGAAGTCTAGTACAATACATTTTGGTACCAAAATAAATACCGGCATCACACGTGGTTCCTTTATTTCAAAAGGGACTGTGATCCTTATAAGTTTCCCCAATGGTTCATTAAATGGTGAGATTACTTTGGATTTATTGAAGAAATTTTACCTCCTACCATTAAACAAGGGTTTTCAAATTTCAAATCAAAAATTAACCTTGTAGATGATCCCTTTTGATTCTTTTACATTTTTCATCAAAATTATCTCTATCATGGATATTTTCCAAGCATTACAAATATACCAATCCACCTAGTGAATTTCCTATTCTCTAAAGGATTCCGTATATGAGATCATTTGCAGACTTCAAAGAATGTCTCTATGGTCCAACATGGTTCAAAAAGAACCCCCAATGGTTCATAACCTCAAAAACTAATATGTTTCTCAACTAAAAAAGCTAGATACATGCATGCTTCACTTCAACCTCAGACAAACAAACTTTTATTAACCAATTAAAAAATGCATTCTTTTTACTAGAAAGAGAAGGATAGTCTGTTAAGCCTCTGCCTCTGCCCTTGCTTCTACTTTAAAAACTCCAAAGGAAGAAAATTATGCATAAGAAAATGAAGATGACTACTTTGGAATAAACTTTATAGAAGATTAGTAAAAAAAAAAAGCTAACCCGTTGACCATTGACCATTGATCATTGACCATTGACTGTTGACTTATTGATCATTATTGACCATCAGATGCTAACTTGATGGCAAGATATTGTCCGTCAGATGCTAACTCGATGGCAAATTGCTGACCATCTGATGAAGACAATTAGATGAAATGTAAATTGTTAAATTAAACAAATCTTGACCGTTGGATAGTTTTTCAAGGTCTATATAAACCCATGTAGGTCCCTTTTAAGGGCAAGCTTTAATAGAGAGAAAGGGAAGTCTTGAGAGAGAGAGAGAGAGAGAGAAAGTCCTCTTTGTAAACCTCCTTTTTCATCTTCAATAAATTCTTCCATTAATCTTCTTTACTTTCTTGTACTTCTGTATTTATTTTCTCGTACTTCAATTTTTGTCTTTGTCTAGATTATGTTGACTACTGCCATTCTGGCATTGTTTTAAATTCTAGTTCTTTACTTTCTACATCTTTTGTCTAGATTGTATGGGTTACTGTTGTTTTGGCATTACTTTAGTTCTTTATTTTTCTACATTATTATTGTTATTAGTGTTGCAATCTAACCCAACAATCTGTCTACCTCCTATTTCTCTCCTCTATTCTTCTTTTCCCTCTCCCCGTTTCAGGCACTCTCCTTATATCTGAGTATTATTGAAGGCATGGTCAGGGGTACTAAAGAGGTAGAATGCCTTAGTAATTTAGAAACCTCCTTATTGCAAGATTTTTTGGGCAACTTAAAGGATGGTGGGATAATGTCGGTTATATATATAATTGACATAGGAAACCCAAAATTTTCTTTTTAAAATTTTTTTATTATTTGGAAAATTACCACATCAATTATTAATATAACTAATATGGTGACCTTTATTTACATCAATTGCTTATTAAACTGGCGTCGATTGTCATGCCAAAAATTACAACCATGCCACTACCTTTTTTAACATTAGTTTTTGGCATAACCAATGTTAAAAGATGACATTAGTTCTCAATTTTATAGTAGTAAGATCTATTCAAGGCATGTTTTGATGATTCCCTTTTTGAAAAAATAATTTTTCTAACATTAGGGGGAAAATAAGTATCTAGACAAAGAAATTACATGGATTTCTTGATGGAAAAAAAAGGATCCCTTTTCCCCTTAAGAGAAGATGAATAACTTCTTAGTCCTAAAGTACCATATCTTAGTACTATTGGTGCACTAATATATCTTGCTAATTCAGCAAGACTTGATATTGCATTTGTTATAAATTTACTAACAAGATTTAGTTCTTCCCCAACAAATAAAAATATTGGAATGGAATCAATAAACACATATTTTGATATCTTTGAGGGATAATTGATCTGGGATTTGTTTATTCTAATGAATTGGATCACAAGTTATTGGTTATGCAGATGCAAGATTCCTATCAGATCCACATAAAGGCATACCCTAAATTGGATATTTATTTACTTGTGGAGGTGCAACAATATCTTGGAGTTCAACAAAACAAACTTTAACTTCTACCTTATCAAATCATGCATAAATAATTGTAATTTATAAGACAAGTAGATAATGTCTTTGGCTAAGTTTAATGACATTCTAGCATATCCAAAAGATGTGTGGTTTATTTTTGAAACAAAGAATTCCAACAATATTATATGAAGATAATATAGCGTGCATGGCACAATTGAAAGGAGAATACAACAAAGGAGATAGAACAAAACATCTTTCTCCAAAATTCTTTTTCATTCATGATCTTTTGAAGAGCAGTGATATAGATGTTTAACAAATTTGCTCATATGACAATATTGCATATTTATTTACTTAAAACAACATAATTTTAGGTTATTGAGATTTTTTAAAAAAATATGAAAACTAATTCTTGGCTAGTTATGACTCGTTTTTCATCTACCAGTTCTTGACCAATTCATTTTCTCCTAGTTTGGGACTTGACCATAGGTCGATTCTCAATTGTACTAGTTGGTATGGTTCTGATAACACTGGAAAATTCACTAAGAATGTATTTGGATATATAGAATTGTATTTTAGATTTAAAATATTATATATGAAAATTCATATATTTAAAATATTTTAATTTGAATAGTATGAAAAAGATAATTTTCTTCTCATCAATCTTTGCAACAAATGAACGATGATTGAAGCTTATTGAATCACATTCATAAATTGTGATACCCATTGAAAAACAAAAACAAAATATTGATTACTAGAAAAAATCAATTTTGTAAGGGATGAATCCCTTGCTAAATGGAATTTAGTGAGGGATTTGATCCCTCACTAATTTCATTGCAAAAAATAGCTTCACTAAATTTAATGACAAAATACATTCATTCACCAATTTAGGAAGGAATTTGATTCCTTGCTAAACATGCCTATATTTAAAATATCTACCTAATGTCACATCATCTTTCACATGTGATTAGCTCATGCCATGTTATCTAGCATCCTATGCCTCATCACCTGTCACATGTGTGACGACTCATGCCATGCCATCCTCCACCTAGCGTCATATCACTTATTAACAACCATACCACATATCCATTATGTTTATGCTAAGGCCAAGACATGAACTCTTGACCTCCTATCATCCCTAAGCCTTATGTTCTCACTTTTTTGCTAGTTGAATTGAAATGTACTTGTAGTTATTATATGAGAAATTAAATATATATTTTTTAATTATACAGACATATTAAATAATATATTATAAAAATACACATGTATATGATATTATATTTTCAATTATTAATATTTTAAAAATATTTATATAACTCTTTATGTCATTTTTTAATAAAAATATTAATTTTATAAGGAAAATAAACTTAAAATAAAGCAAATATTAAATATTAAATAATTTTATTATGAATATTTGTTGACTTTCAAATTTGATTTTTATTTTTTAAATAAAAATAATTAAATATATAATTAATTAAAAGTCATTTTTAAAAGTTAATTTTTTTGACGTAATTAGCTAGGGACAGAATCCCTAACTAATTATTTTATTTTAGAGAGGGATTAACATTCTCCCACTATTTCCTCATTAATTTTAAGTCTAGTTACGAAATCAGCATCCTTTGCCAATTTCCTCACTAATTCACATTTTTCTAGTAATGATCCGTGAAAAAGTAATCAGAAAACAGAAAGAAAGCATATCCACCTAAAGGAGCTTAAAACTTCTTGAAGAGAAAAAGCAGATGCGATATAGTAATAATCAATAACTCTACTGATTTAGTAATTTTATTTCCTGTAATTGGGAGGCTTGAATTTCTCTGTTGTTGATATCAAAAGCGTTCCAAAAGTGGCATTGGTCCTAACTAATTGAACCAGACATGAGATCTTGCTCAAGAGAAAAACAAAATCCAAACCACTTTAGCCTTCCTCATTTCATAACTTTTTACAAGTCAAACTATCGATTTTTTGGGAAAATAGAGTTGGTATGTTTTGGTGTGTTATGTAATCAGATTATATGCAATTTAAATAATCTCCTTTGATTTTCTCACCAACATAATTAACCCTCGACCTTCAAAATCTAAGACTAATTAAACTCTCCTATGTGATATTAAATAGTATATGAGAACAGCTCAATCGATCTACGAGTATATGATAAGAGCCTTATTTGTATTACACTACTTCAAATTTAGTAATTGCACAAATTTAGTATAAAATCCTTCAAGGTGAACAAATATTAAAGTACTTAATCTCATCGACAGGGTTAATTGCGCAAGTTCAAAGGGTTTGGAGAATTTGGAGTTTGTAGTACCAAAGAGTTTGATTTCAGCAGGTAAATGTGTGCGTGCGTGTGTGTGTGAGAGAGAGAGAGATGTATATACACCTTGAACGAGTCTTTGAAGAAGCTGAAATTTCTCAGTAAAATTTGGGTCCCTGTAGTTTTTCCAAGTGCCATCCAACACAGCATAAGCCTCTTCAAGTCCAATCTGCCCTTGTCTTTCATAGTAGCTTCCTCCAAAAGCCCACAAGCTCCAATCCAAGTCCGCCGCCGCAGCGTACGCCGTGAAGCACGGTACGAAGTTGTTGTCCAACGGAGTCAACCCTCTCATGTCGTACCCAAATTCACTCACAAACAACGGTGCTGCGTTCTCGCCACTCATCAGAAACGCAGACTGGTCCTTCACTGATTCAATGGTATCAGCACAGATTCTGTTCAATGGCTGAATCGTCCACCTTTGTTGTGCTGGTCCTGTGAATGAGTACAAATGTACCTCGTACACAAGTTTGTTCCGTACCAAATCTTGTTCCAAGTCAAGGCTCTTGTTCTTCAAGAAAGTGAAATCACTGTCAAAGTTTAAACCTGAAATTATAACTAATACTTTTGGGTTTGCTTCGTGAATTGTTCTTGCCCCTTTTCCCATGTACTCGTACCAATCATGCTTGTTTTGTCTTGCACCTCTCAGCTCGTTTCTCAAGTCCACAGCTATCACCTGAAAAAGAATACCAGTTTAGATCACCTTCAAATCAAGTCTCTGTCAAAAGTCAAAACTTTGCGGTGCATTTAGCGAGAAGGACAGGGGCTCTAATACACCTGATGACCCCTGTTCCAACTTTTTAATTTCATTTTTCTTTTTCCTTTAGATAGACATTTTGAAATCTCGACGAATTGTATTTTTTAATATTTTTCAAAAATGAAAGGGTGTAACCGTTAAAAAAAATAAATCATCACCGTTTTAAGATTTTAAAATAATAAAATGTCTCTTAATTTATATGAAAACTAATGATCCAAAGGAAAAAAGAAATTATGAAGAACTTGACGAAAATTTAATGGGTTCGATTTGCAGTGAGACCCATATGTATTGAATCGATATTTACCCTATCCAATTTTATATACATCTGCCACTTTTAATATATAAAAACTAATCATATAATATATGTAACTAGAAAGAGAAATTAAAACAGATTTTCCTCAAGAGAAAGCACAATATGCTTTTTTTTTCCCCCTGATCTACGCTATCAACTGTCTATTCAAAAATAATCATATAATATTAGTCATGAACTTGAAAAACAGTCATACATATGTTATATATTTAAATTTATATGTCCATATCAGAATTTTTTTTTCTTATGAATACTTTTTATCAATAATATAACTTAATTAGTAAAGCAGAAAGGGAAAAAAAAATATCACAAATTAAAGAAATCATTGAAAGATAAATTAGTTAATCAACTTACATGTGGTTTTGCCTTGAAGTGAGTGGCCACAAAATCTAACCCTCGAAGCCATTCATGAGGATCAAAGTGTCGATCTCCAAAGAATCCATTACCATCATCTCTATCACAGCACCAATTTGGCATAATAACATGATTATCGATGATTATCATGACGCCATTTTTATCCAGAGCATCAACCACAGCTTCATAAGCCTCAAGATGAGTCATGTTCAAGACCCAAGGATTGTGTTTGGCTATGGCAGCTTTAACATTGGCCTCTGGTAAATCCAAACCAGCTAGGGTTTCTGCAGCAGATTGATTGGCATAACGAGTGAACAAGTAGGTTGAGTAAGAGAGACGAACACAATTGAAGCCTTTATCATGAAACTGAGAAACAATCTCATTCAATGGCGATTTGTCCAAACCCTCGACCAGCATTGGAGAGAGATGACCAACCCAGTGAGCACAAACTAGTTTCACACGTTTCCCTGTTTCTTCGTCCACGATCCATCTCTTGTTTGTTGATAGAGGCAAACTGTGAGAGAAAGATATTAACGCAGCAAGATAATATATCAACACCAACAATAATACTAAACATGACGAGCTTTTCGCCGACGACATCTTCATTGATTGATGGGAAAAAGAAAATAACGTTGTTGCAATTTTCCTTGGGCTTTGCTGTAAAAGATCTAGCACACCCCAACTTTATGTGTGTGGGTATATATAACCTTAGATCGTGGTGCAGATAAAGATATATATTATCTCTTTGGATATTTATTTATTTAACTTTTAAAATATATTAATTTATTGATTATTGATATATCACCCTTTTAAATTTTAATTTGACACGATAATTCAATAAATTAATAAATGATAAATGATTAAAAATTTAAAGTATAGATCAGGTTTAATATTCTTAAAAAAGAAAAAGAAAAAGAAGAGCAAGTAAGTTGCAACAAATTTGTATCGTATATACATTCAAAAAAACAATTGTTATCATATGAAGTCCGTTCAAAAATGTAAAATATTTTTTAAGGAATTAGATGTTCAAATATGTAAGGCATTTTTAGTCTTTTGAAGTGTAATCATTGTCTTTTTTCAAAAGTGCCCCTATTAATAAAGACTTTATATTTATTGTAGGATGTTTAATAGAAATAAATATGAAAAAAATAGGGTTAGTTGAAAAGTAAGTAACTACTTTATTGGAAGGTGAGATTCGATTAAAAATACCTCACATTTTTTAATGGAAGGAGTATAACAAATTGGAAACATAATTATAAGGATGAATTGATATCTTCACATGATATATTAGAATCCAGAATCAATCAATTTGATTTGGAATTGAATAAAACACTATTTAATTTTTGAAACAAAAATATAAAATTCGTTTAACTACAGAATATTTAAGGAATGTAAATAGAAAGATAACGTAATAATTAATTTTAACTTTAATTTTTTCTTTTACCTTCTCTGATTAAGGAATCATATATATGTATAGTTAAATAAATAACTTAAAACAATAATAACTCAAGATTCGTAATATATATTATTAAAAAGTTAAAATGTTTTGTTTTAATCAAATTACGTTTTCTTTCATTTCTAATTATAATTAAATAGCATAATTGGGAAATTGTAACATTTTTTAATATTAATTTTAGCTTTTATCTTACTGCATTGACCTTATTCGATAAATTGTTCTGCTTCCAATGAGGTAAGTCTTGTGGCCCGTTCGTTTAACATTAAAAAAAAGTAATTTTTATATAATTTAGAGATTCTATAAAAAGAGATTTATTTTGTAAAGATTTTATAAAAATAAAATAATTATTTTAGACCCATTTGTTTAAGATTAAAAAATAAATAACTTTTAAATTGTTTAGAGATGTATAAAAAGAGATTTATTTTATAGAGATTTTATAAAAAGCAAATATTATTTTATATTTGATTTCCATAATAAAAAGTGATAATTAGTTAGTTATTTTTAAATTTTATAATATCTTCTTTGATTTTTATTTTATAAAAATTATTTATTTATGTTATTTTGAAATTTTATAATATATTTATTTATCTCGCCTCTTTAAAATACTTTTCCTCATCTAACATATTTCAATAGTCAAAAATCTTTTTTTTTAATATTTTGATTATTTTTAAAAGTTTAAATGAATGTTATGCAAACATAAGATATATTTTTTAAAAAAAAGTGATTTTTTTATAAAATAAGTAAAAACAAACAAGCCCTTTATGTTTAACTGCAATAACAAAAAAGTAATTATGAATTAGTTATTTTTAAAAAGTAAGACTTATGTATTTAATTTTATATACTTAATATATATATATATATATCCAATCAAATTATGATAAATGAAACTTAATATATTAATAAAATTAATAACAAGAATTTATTATAGAATAAAAAATTTATAAAAAGTCAACATATATTAATTTAATTAAAAACAAGTATATTAAGTATATAAGGTTAAGTATATAATTTTTTTTCATTTTTAAATTTTACTATATATTCCTTGATTTTTTGTTTCATAAAAATAATTTATTATTTAATTATTTTAAAAAATATTAGAAATAGCTTCTAAAAATAATTAGAAATGTTTTTTTCTGAATTTTAATTATTTTTAAAATTTTAAGCAAATATAATAAAAACTCACAACATAAATTTTTTTCAAAAATAAGTGATCTTTTCATAAAATAAGTTGAAACAAACAGGATCCAAAATAAAGTGATATTGGCGTTCACGGCATATTCAATGTTAAATAATTTTGGAACTTTAATGTTAAATAAAAGTGGTTCGTGCATATGCTTTATCATTATTTTATGAACAAAGTGTATGTATCTATTAAATAAATTCTACCTATTTATCAAAACAAAACAAAAAAACCAAGAGGATGCAATGCATGATCATTAGATTGTTCAATAAATAATTAAGAATAAAATACATTCAGATCCTCTCTATTTTACACTTACTACAAGGAAAAAACAATTTTGCTAGTATTAAATCCCTCGTTAAATTGCAAATCAAAATTAGCAAGGGGTATCTGCTACTAAATATCAGGAAATATCCTTTGCTAAAGTTAATTAGGGATTTTGTCACCAATCATGTCTGGCTGTTCCCTCACTAATTTACATCCCCTTGCTGATTTGCTGCTAATATCAACAAAAATATTCTTCTAAGCCCCTTGCACCATGTCACTTGTTGCCCACCACCGCAATGTAGTCACCATGTATTACTGTAACAAATTAAAGATTATTTCTAGTACTGATGTCACCACCTATTTAAGCCTCTATATCACATCACACTAGCACGTCACCTGGAACTTGAATCTTTGAATCTGCTAATGATGCTTCTTCCTCTACATTCAGCAGACCTAGGCTATCGCTCTATGATAAATAGTTTTGAAAGTAAGTTTAAATAAATATTAACAAGGGTTATATGATATTCCCTTCATTTAAAAATATAAAATATTTTTAATTGAATCTCATTTTTTAATACATTTATGCTCATAAAAAATGGAGGGGATGAAATCTACATGACATATTTTTATTCTTTCAAATAAATTAAAAAAATGTTAATATTTTAATTTTCCTTATCTTTTTGTTAACTATTTCTTTATTTAAATGTAGTTTATAGTTATGAAGGAATTTATTTTATAATTTTACATATTATTTAAAAAAATATTAAATTAATTATAATTGGTTTGGCTCAATCACAATCTAATTATTAACCATTAAATTAATATAGGGCCCATTTATTTAAGATTAAAAAATAAATAATGTTTAGATAGTTTAGAGATTTTATAAAAAGTGATTTATTTTATAGAAATTTTAAAAAACTAAGAAAATATTTTGCATTTGGTTATGATCATAAAAAAGCACTTTTTACTTAAAAAGTGATTTTTAACTATTTGGATAAAACAATGTAGAAGTGCCTTTTTTTTGTTAAATTACAATAATGGACATGTAAAAGTACTTTTTTTAGCATGTTTGGATAAAAAGTGTTTTTAATAATTTTGTAGATACTTAAGTAATATTATTTAAAATAAATTATTCCAAACTCCAATCCATCAAAGCAAATGTCAAAGTTTTTGCTATCATAAAAAAAATAAAAAATTATCCAAAAAAAATCTAGCCTCGCGTTCATCTTGGCAACTAGTCTCTAATAGCATTTCTTTTTCTTCTATGTATCTAACGTTTGCTTTTGTTGGATCTTGCCATTCATCATGATCAAGTACATTATTACCATCCCCATCATTAAAATGTTATTCTCTATCCTGTAATTCATTTAGATTATCAAAATTTTGAAGAATATCTAAGTCATTTGAGTCCATCTTTTTAACATAGTTATGGAGAGCAAAGCATGTCCATATGATAGTAATTTGAGTAGCAAGCTTGAAATTAGTCATATTTTGCAATATTCTCTATCTTGCCTTGCAAACACTAAAAGTTCTCTTATTGACACTTCTCAAACTAGAATGATGAAAATTAAATATTTCATCACTTGATCTGAAGCTAGGGGCTATTCTAAAATGTGCAAGATGATACCTTGTATTTCTATATATGGTCCTAGGAAACCTTTAAATGATGGGTTTCCTAAGTCAATGAAATAATATTTACCTATATATAAATAAAAAAATGTTAAACAATATTACAAAAATTTTTATAAATCACCTAAATATCCCAAAGTTAGATAATACTAACCTTCAGGAGGATAAAGGAATCATAAATATGGTTTACGAAGGGTGTCCATAAAAGTTCGTGCATCATGACCAAATCCTTCCTAACCACACAATGCAAATGTAAAGCACATATTAAAATAACATACGGCCATCACATTTGTGCTCATATATCCTTTTCTATTATAAAAAAGTACCTACTTATCTATTAAGACATGTATACTGGTATGAGTGCCATCTATTACCCCGATGTAGTTTTTAAAGTAAGGCCAATATTGATAATCATCTTTTATATGTTGAGAAGTGGCAATGTAAATTGGATCAGTATAGGCCTAATTACATGATTGCCTAACTTGTATATAGATGTTAAAACTCTTTTGAAATGATTGTGAATGGTTTGACTAGAGTGCTGAAATCATTCTTGAACTTGTCTATATGTGGCTCCTTGACCTATGACATACAAGAATAATGCAACACTTTCATCCACTCCAATGCATTTGGTAGGTGTTAGTCCGTTGTTATTGTTAACTCCTAAACTAAAAGTTGAAATACATGTTTTTCTCATTTGAAATTGCTCAAAAAAACCTACTTTTATTTCCCCCCATCAACTCTACTAGCCACTTGTAACCAAAGAGAATTGAATTAGTTTTCTTTTCTTTCACAGCATATTTCAACACATTATTTGTAATTAAAAGAGCAGCCAAATTCATTGCAATTTGAAGTCTATACTTGTAAATATTGTGGACTACAATCTCCATCGCAAAATCATCATCACTTACATTTGAATTATTAGTCATCTTGGAAAAATAAATGTAATCAATACAAATTATATATATATATATATATATAAATTTTTGAATAAATATTACCAATTGTTCCATAAGTCAAGTAAATCAAATGAAATGTAAAGTATGTGAATAGTATAAATTCAACGCATAAAAGATGATGACATATATGTATATATCATTTGATATTGATAACCTTTCAAAAACCATTTCACAAACCAATGCTTATGTTAAAATAATTTTCAATACACATCATGGATAAAAACTCATAAACCACTATTTTTTAATTAGTATTTACTTCTACATAGTTAGAATAGTTAATAAACATAATAAACTATATGGTTACCTCAACCTTTTTGTTCGATAGAAAGGTTTACTCATGTAATTTCAACCCTATTCAAGCTCCTTTCTCATAATTCATGTGTCACACATTAGAATCTACACAGAATTGGCATTATAAGTCAATTCCTCTATTGACCAAAAGTGTCAATTATCGCATTTAAACACTTAATCACTAGTAAATTCACATTTCACACTCGATCACGTATATTGCCACTGATTACCCCTCATATCAAGCTTTAACATTTTCTAGCAATTTTCTCTCACTACTCTCTCTCTCTAGATTGGGGAAAATCTTGCATATAGCTTTAAAGCTTTATCGTTTCAACTCCAACCAGTCACAAAGTACTAGTTTAGTTCTGAAGAACATTTTTATTACTATGGGATAAGGAATCAACTCCTTAAAACTCTCGAAATCAATTTCCCACTAGATAAAACTAAGAGAAAATAGGGTAGATTTAAAGGTTAAGGTAGTATGTGACTTACCTGATAAGTAATAGGTCGGAAACACTGTCCTTGCTCCTGATTATACTTGCCCTAGCAGATCTCCCCCTCTTCTCCACGTTTGAGCTCTTCTCTCATGTTCTCCCTTTTGTTTCCACGAGTTGGACACATCCCTATTAATTTAATTTTTACTCCATGCGCCACGGCGTATTTATCCCCCGCTGCGGTGCATGGCACAGTAAGGAAAATCCTCACTATGCTCATACGCTTTGCTTCAAGACTCTGCTCTTCTACTCATATCTATTCATATAACATCCCAATGAGTTAATATAACACTTTACCATTCAGAACCTAATCTCACATTAAATCACTAATTCATTTACTAACTAGTCATTAATATAAGGTTAGAAATTCAGGATGTTACAAGAATCACACGGTGTTGTCGGTAGTTGTGAGATTGTTGAGTATAAAGTATGACTATAAAATCCCAAGTGCATGTGTTGTTGAAATCATCACATTGATAAATGAGACATTACCCATTAATCATCACATGCTTGTGAACTTGTACAAAAACAAGAAATTGGTTTCACAACTTGGTTGTAGTTATTAAAAAATTGATTGTTGAACAAATGAATGTATGTTGTACTATGGTGATGCAATTAATGAAAAATCATGTTGATTTTGCCTAAAACCAAGGTTTGAGGAGGCTACAATTGAAAAGGGAAGGTTGAATAAGGAGGTCCCTGCTAAACAAATGTGGTATTTACCCCTTATTCTAAGACTGCAAATTTTGTTTTCATCTAATGCCTTAGCTAAGTATATGAGTTGCCACCATTACAACAATCATGAAGAAGGTGTTTTGTATCATCTATTAGATGGGAGTGTATCGAAGCATTTTGATTAATCTCATCTAAAATTTGCATCAGAGCTAAGAAATGTCAAGTTAGGGCTTTATGCCGATGAGTTCACTCCATTTGGCTTGAGTTCAAGGCCATATTCATGTTGCCTAGTGATTGTTACTTTATATAATCTTCCACCAAGTATGTGTATTCGACATGGATACATATTCATAACAATCATAGTACTAGAGTTGAGCAATCCAAAGAGTAGGATTGACATTTTCTTACAACCTCTAATTCATGAGTTGAAGTTGCTTTGGGAAGATGGTGTTTTGACTTATGATATTTCCATGAAACAAAATTTCACTTTAAAGGCTACTCTTTTGTGGACTATAAATGAATTTTAGCTTATGGCATGTTAAGTGTTTAGCAAACAACAGGGCTATTGGGATGTCCAATTTGCATGGATTCTTCCAAGTCATTTTGTTTACAATATGGGAAAAAATCTTGCTATTTTGATTGTCATAGGCAATTTACCTATAGATCATTCTTATTAAAGGAACAAGAAAATTTTTTGAACGAATATCATAGAGAATTCTCCACCTCCATTAAGGTGTTCAGGAGATGAATTGTATGATCAATTAAAGGAATTCCCAAAAAGAATTGATAAACCAAACCTAAGTTTAGATGGGTATCTAGTTGAACATAATTGGACTAAATGTAATATATTTTGGGATCTTCCCTACTAGTGTGACCTACTAAATCCATATAACTTAGATGTGATGCACATTAAGGGAAATTTCTTCCACAATGTGTTCAATACGTTTATGGATGTGAAAGGTAAGGCAAAAGACAATGAACAAGCAAGGTTGGATCTTCCACAATATTATAAATGGCTCTCTTTACACATGAAAGATGTGGGCAATGGAAAAATGGAAAAACCTAAAGCTCCATATAGCTTTAATATGGAGCAAAAGCGGGTTGTGTGTGAATGGGTGAAAAATCTAAAGCTTCTAGATGGTTATGCATCAACTTGGGATGGTGTGTTGATTTGAAAAGTTGCACATTGGGTGGAATGAAAAGTCATGATTGTCATGTTTTTATGGAGAGGTTACTTCTAATAGTATGTAGTAGTCTACCAAACTTAATATTTAATGCTTTGGCACAGTTAAGTCATTTTTTTCGAGACTTTTAAGCTCCAACTTTAAATATTAGTCTCAAAGTGATGGAGAAAAACATTCTTGTTATTTTTTGAAATCTTGAAAAATTATTTTCTCTTGATTTTTTTTTTATGTTATAGAGCATCCACCTATCACCTTGGTGTATAAAGTCATTGTTGGTGGACTTGTACAATATAAGTGGATGTATTCGTTTGAAAGATTTGTATACACATTAAAGCAAAAAGTAAAAAATAAGGCCCATGTTGAAGGCTCTATTTGTGAAGCTTACATCTTCAACACTTTGCTTTTATTATTTTGAGACACATTCAATCAAGATTTAGGCGGATTTCATGAAATGATGATTGTGGTAAATGTGATGATTATCCTCTTATCTCTATCTCAACTATCCTGGGCAGCCTCTTGGAAAAGCAACTCAATACACTCGTCTCCTCACTATGATAGAGCAAGCTTCTATAACATTATATATTCTTCTTAATACTCCTAAAGTAAAACCTTTTCTTCAATATGAATTTCCCATATCTTGATATAATATAGCTAGTTGTTTACATTCTTAATTATATCATATAGCTAATTTGTTTTTCTTATCATATGGTTCCTATGAGCAATAAAGTGGTGATATGAATAAGTTTCTTGATTGGTTCAGAAATTATGCATGTAAGTTTATTGTGCTTTAAAATTTATGTAAATTCATTATTCTTAATTATATCATCATGCTAATTTTTTTTCAAATAGATTTTAAATCCTTAAAATGGGATACATGATAAGCTATTGATTTCTTTGGCTTAGGATCCAAAAATGTATGTGGGTGTACGCATGCACATGTGTTAGTGAATGATTATAAGTTTCACATAGTTTCTAGGGCAAAAGGAAGGAAGACTAATAATAGTTGTGTGAGTGTCAAGAGAATCAGTCATAACGGAGCTAAGTATGCTTATAATGGTGTGTTAAATGACATAACATAATTAGATTTTACTAGTGATTTGTCTTGGCACTTGGTAATCTTTAAATGCATGTGGTTTGATCCTACCAACCATGGGACTCGAGTTCATCCAAAACATGGTATTATAGAGATTCATTCCAAAAAAAAGATATATGAGAAATGATGATTTTATTTTTCCCCAACAAGCTGAACAAGTTTATTTTACAAGATATCCCAGATCAACTCAAAAAAAAAAAAGATTGGCTTATTGTGATGAAAACAAAAGCAAGAAATAGAGTTGATATGCATGATTATCGTGACGATGTGCCTTTCCAAGATGAAGCTAGTAATCCTCCTTAACTGATTGAGGATGATGATGTGCCATTTGAAGTTGATGCAAATCAAAGAAATACCACTACTCAGATTGAAGAAGTTAGTGGTGAAAATATAATGGAAATTACTAAGAAATTGAAGCAACTAATGAAAGTTCAAATGAGGATTTGGTAGATACCAACTCATTTAAAACTATTGGTAACACATGTTATTTTTCAAGTAACTTTTATTTAACTTAGGGTTATTTATAATTATCTAATTTTTAATATATTTTTATATATGTATTATTTATCTTTAACTTATATTTTTCCCATGCTTTAGATGTTAAATTCATGAAAAAATAAGGACAAGAATGGAAAAGGCTTGTGAAAAGAGAAGCCACCACAACCCTTAGTTGCGAGGCCCTCGTCATCATCTCAAGGCACATTCTTTCCACCTATTATGCCACATGCACATATAGCATCCTCATCTTTCCCATCTCAGGACATTCTAATGACTTCTACTCCTCTTCTTGGTATTGTTTCAAATAGGTAATCACTAAATGTGATGACCTCTAGGGCTTACTCATCTATTAATTTTATGCTTTGTGATGCTGGGTCACGATTGGATGATGGTCATTCAGTTATTAGACTACATGATGCTAATGAGTACATATTTTCTAAATAATTTTACTATTATTATAAGTTATTAGGCAGATTATTATTTACTTTATAGATTTTTTTCACATGCTATCACTGTAAATGGTAAATGGGATTTCTAATATAATTAAAAGTAAATATGATCATGGATGGCTTGAATTCAAAAAAGTTTTAGATGATGTCAAAAAGTTGTGGTTTAATGAGTTCGAGGTAAGAAGTTACATAAAATATTATATTTAACCTTAATATATATATATATATATATATGTATAACAATCTTGAATTTTTAATGCAGTTAAGATTTGCATGGGATCGTACTCTTGAAGGGGTGATATATCAAATATGGAAAAAGAGATCTGGTTCAATTCTTTGTTCATCATTAGGAGACATTGGTAATGAAAAATGTAAATGTGGTTGGATGTTTTAGGAACCTAGGGGTGAATTAGAAACTTATTGAACAACTAATGACTTTAAGAAAAAAAATCTGCATGGAATAAGAAGAATCGTGTAAAAGATCCACGAAGTTGCAAGCATCGAGGTGGTCAAATGTCACTTCAAACTGTAAAAGAAAATTGGTTAACATTTGTTACATGGCTTTTACTTTTTTGAATATTTCTATATATTTTCTAATTTCTAATTTATTTGTTTGAGTTTTATAGGAACATAAGAGTGGTTGAGAGATTCATTATCTTGAGGTCTTCAAGAAAACTCAATATGATGAAAATAAAGGTGGTTGGCTTTTTGAGAGAGCTACAGAGACTTATGTGAGTTATTTCAAATTTATTTTATTTTTGTTTATTAATATTGCAAATTTTAATAATGAATATTTATTCTTATTTTTTTAATGCAGAGGCAATTTGAGCTTCTTCATGATAGTCAAGACCCAGCATCAACTGAGTCTGACTCTACTTAATGGCTTAAAGTTATAGGTGGAAGGAGAAAGAAAGGGCATTGCTACAAGTTAGGAGATCAAGTTGGTCTGTTTAATTCATATGATAGCTACACCCAACTATGAGGAGCTTACACAACTAAGACACCATATGGAAGAGACTTTTTAACAAAATTTAAATGATCAGGCCAAAAATTATGAAGCTAGTTTGGCCAATGTTGTAGTTAAAATGGAGGCACGAGAGAAATAGTTACAACTTGAGTGGAAACAAAACCAAAAATTCTTAAAGAAGATGATGGCTATATTTAAGGCCTCTACCAATCAAAAAACTTCAACTACTCCTAATTTTGTAATTGAAGCACAAACAAATCAGGACTCTACTAGTAATGAGTGGTCTGATAGTTCTAATGATGAGTCTACTGATGAAACTAATGATGAGTAGCTATTTAGGATATATAATGATTATTATATTCACGTCATGACTTTGTATGATAAGTAAAAATTAATGAAAACATTATATGTTGTGACTTTTGATTGGCTTTTACTTTGTTGTCGCATGTTGCTTTAGCTGTAGAACTATTAAAGTTGTAGGAAAGGGTCAAAATAAAACCAAATTTAGCCCAAAAATGATAAGCCTATTTCTCACAGAATTTTCATGGTTATATCTAAAAGAACAAGACCATTTCAGTCACTCCTATTTGTAGTTTTCTCATGAACTAAGTTGAGAGAAATAGTTTCTCATTGCTTTATTCGTGAGATGTTCTCATGGTTTGTTATGTGAGAAATTTCTCATGGGTACACTCGTGAGAACCTTTCTCTTGGGATATACTGAGAAAACATTCTCTTAGAATATGTTGACAAAATCTTCTACGTTTTAGTTCGAGAGAAGTTTCTCTTGGCACTTGCCGAGAGAAATATTTTCTCTCAAAATATTCTGAGAGAAATAGTTTCTCTTAGAACAAATTGAGAAAAAAAAAATTCTTGTGAAATTTAACTCACTTTTTTGTGAGAAATTCCATGAGAAACTTGTTTTCTCTCGAAATTATGATGCTTTCTCATAAAAATTTTCTATGAGAAATTTGATATTTTATTGTAGTGAATACAATAATAAAGATCATGATTAATAGAACATATTTTTGAATATGATAAAGTTTTATTAGATGATGGAACAATCACTTTTTGTTAGTTTCTCTTGTTAAGTCAAGCTTAGTGTAACATTTTAAAAATTTTAAGACTCAAATTTATTTTAAAATAAAATATATATATTTAAATTAAAATTAAAACAAATTTGATAGAAGTTTAGAATTTAAATTTTACTAAGTAAAAGTTTATTTTTATTTTATTTTTAACTATGAAAAAAATAATCAAAGTTGACCCGAGCTTTTGTGATATAATAAAGAAATGTTGGGCCTTCATTATAATTTTCTCCAAAGTGCTATGATCAGTTTTTTAAGAGCAATTACACATAGAAATGAAATAAAGAAAGAAAAGAAACAAAGCGAAAGAAAATGAGAGAGTGAGAGGAAGAAGAGAGGAGGAAGATAGGGAGTTAAGCTCGAATTTAGGAGGCTTTGTGGTTGTTGTGAGCTCGGCTACATAATAGGTAAACTCCGTACTTCAATCCTCTTCCTTCCCTCTTGATTTTCTTGAGTTTTTGGAAGAGGAAAATTCTTGATTTTGATTCCAAAGGCTTTGTTCTTGTAAGCTTTGATTTCCTTGGGTCATATGGAAGTTGTTTTGAGTTTCTATATGGTGCTCTAATATTTTGAGTGGGTAATTGGATGAAAAGAGGTGTTTTAGACACAAATTCAAACCCTAGGAGATTGGATTTCACTCTTCAATGGTTTAAGCTTATTGATTTAGTTATAATTTTGCCATTTGAATTTAATAAAATTTAAATTAAGCTTTAGTTTTCATTACAAGGGCTATTAAATGTTGGTGACACTAAGTGAAGGTTTTTAATTGAGTAAAAATTATATGAATTGAAAATTGACCTAGTGGTGGCTAATAAATGGTTTTGGTGGTTAAGTGATACTATGTGAATGGTTGGTTTAATATATGAACCATTAGGATGGATTATGGCTCATTGATCTAAGTTGTGTAGGATGAGTTATAGTCTTCATTAATGCTATTTGCTATGAAAAGTGATGTGGATCACTTATATATTGTAGGGAATTATTGGTGGAACTTAATTGGAGGATAAAGAATAAGCCATGTTTCATTTTGTACAAGGGAAAATCCTTTTGGTATAAAAGGGTTAAGGTAACAGGAAAATTTATATTTCTTGTTGCTTTGTTTAGCTATTTTTGAATAAATATTATTAGCTATTTTTAAATGATTAAATTTAATTAATTGTATTTTATAAAGACTTATGGGGTTTTACTTGAATAATAGTGCCTATATGTTTTCTATTTGTTTAAAAATAATGATTTTATAGAAACAAGATTGTTAGGGTGCATTGTAATTATAGAGAATAAAAAGTTGCACTTAAGGAAGTGTAATTGGGTTAAGTACCTTAGATAGGCTAACAAACCACTTAAGGGAGGACTGATATTAGTTATACTATCTTAAAGTATTGAAGTGGTCAATACTCGGGAAAGGTAGACAATAGTGAAAGGCATGATCTCAGTGGGAGTTCACCAATGGGGAGATATGGACTTATGATATTCTATGGCACACTGCTAGTACTCAGTGTTGCCTTTTGTATTATGAGCTCAGTGCACTAAAGTGGTTAGTAGATTGAGTGTTCGATACCTCTTAGTGGGGGAGGGAATCTGACATGTGAAGTGTGAGGTTGAATTTCTAGGCCAAAGTAGCCCTCACATGGAGAGCAAGTCGGGCTAGCTTTAGGAAGGAGTTAGCTTCAACTGCTCAAGATTCACGTTGAAGGAGCACAGGCAGTTAGGTAAATTCGATCATGCCTTAGATTATGTTTTGTGCTTGTGGAGGTACAAGTGAGTGTAAGATTTACCTACGAGTTAAAGAGTACCAGGGGGCATTCTGTTAGTCAGGAAAGGTCATACCGTCCTATGTCATACGTTCATGTATTTTAAATCACTACTACAAAAAAGGATTTATATAATGCTATTTATTAAATGGTTATATAAAAAATCATTATATAAATACAGGCACAAATTTGAGAAACCATTATAAAACATTTAAACTCAAAATTGTTTAATAGTTTTAGCAATTACTCAACAGTTATTAAAATTAATTGCTGAATAGTCTTTTAATTTTGAAATTTTTAAAAGTTAGAAACTATTAAACGGTTATCCTTATAAAACTGTTTAATAGTTCGAACTCAATAACTGCTGAATAATCTTTTAATTTTTAAATTTTTAAAAGTTATAAACAATTGTCCCTACAAAATTGTTTAATAATTTAAAATTTACTAAACGGTCATACAAAGAACCGTTGAGTATTTCCCTCCAATTTATTTTTATTTTTTTTAGTGAAAATAATGTTATCACAAGGATTGCCTCCATCATTCTTTTAGAGCCCTTGATTGTTTAAATCCAATGGTTGATATTTCTTGTACAAACACAACTTTTCTTCTCACACTTTTTCCACTCTCTCTCCTTCCCATCATAACCTCCCTCTTTCTCTTTCCCTCCTGACCTACTTCCTTCTCCACCCTCACGTCGCTTACTATCTTCTCCCTCTCTCTCTCCTTTTCCATTTTCTCTATCACTTTCTCTTTTTCTCTAGCAGTGTCCCTCCCGACCCTCCTCCTCCACCTCCACCCTCACATCACTTCCTTTTCTTTCTCTTTCTCTCCTTCTCTACTTTTTCTATCTCTTTTTCTATAGCAATGTGAAGTCTGAAAGTCAACCCTCTACATCAGCCTCTAGATTGCATTGTTACTTATTGATTCCACCCTCCGTGTTCTTCGACCAACCGTGTGATACCACTACAACTCAGATATGCATCAAGAAAGTCTCTAGATATGTTGCTGTTCATGTTGCCGATCCCTTAAAGCTGCTCTGTGCTTAAAATTGAAGAACCAAGTCATGCTACCCTCCATCGCCAAAGTTGTTAGAGCCTCCTTAAATGTTGTTGAAGAACCCAGCCTAACATTATCTCCTACTGTTATTCTTAGTGATTTGCAAACCTTATCTAAACCTACAGCACAAAATGCTCATTCAATGAATATGAGAAAGAGGTTGTGTTTATTTTTTTCTACAATTTCTTTATCTACCACAAAGATCTACATTTTTCATTACTCATTAATAAACATTTGTTGGGAACTGATGGGGCTACTAGTAGACTTGGAAAATAGGCGGGTCTGACCCATATGGGCTTGGCCCTTATAGACACAAGCCCTTAAGCTCGGTTTCCTTAAAACACCTCATTTTCTAAAGCCTGGCTCTTATATAAAGGGCTTAGGGCTAGGCCTGTAAGCCCTTATTATTATTTTTTTATTTTTAAAAATTAAATTTTTTAATTATAATATTTTATATATTTTTTAAAAATACAAATTATAATGTTTAAAAATTAAAAATAAATAATATAAATTTTGATTTTAAAGTATAAACATATATTCTAAATTTTAAATTCAATTGAAAAATTAAAAATATTTTATTTTTTAAGAAAAAAATAAAAACGAGCTTAAAAGGGCTACCCGAGCTCAAGCCCGTTTTTTCAAGGCCCAACAAGGTTGAGCATGAAGGCTTGATTTCCTTAAAAAATGTCATTTTTTCAAGCTCGAACCCTTATAAAAATGGGCTTAAACGGGCAACCCTCCAGGCTCGGCCCTTATTCCCGACTCTAGCTGTTAGCAGCTTGTTTTGTTTTTTAAAAAAAGTTCAAATATAAAATGATTATTTTTAAATAAATGATAAATAAGTCTTAGTTATTCAACAATTATTTGATAAAATTGTTAAATAGATCTCCTTTATTCAATGGTTGTTTGTAAAAAACCATTTTATATATTCTTTTACTAAACGGTTAAAAACTGTTGAGTAAAGAGCTTGAAAATATACAGTGCCACTTTATTCAATGGTTAAAAATCATTTAATATAAGTAAAAATAACCAGAAATGGATCCGGAGATGCTGTCATGATAGCTATTTAATGCTATCATGACAACAAAGTTATTGAATTTATAATATGCACAAATTTCAATCCGTCTAGTGGATCTTTTTAAAATTTGGTATGCTGTTAATACTCTTTAAAAGTGACATGTGGGCTCTAGAATTGCTCTGATCAGAGGTCAAATGATAAAATTGTGCACTCCAAAAGTTGGTTTAGAAGTGCTATCATAATAGCAACTTTGTCCAATCTTGTAGAGTGTCCAAATTCTAATCCGATCATTAGATCTTTTTGAAATTTGGTACACTACTAGTAATCATTAAAAATGATGTGTGAGCTTTAAAATCACTTTGATCGGAGGTCGAACAATGGAATGGCACCTCCTGGAAGTTGGCCTTGGAGGACTGTCACGGCGGCAATTTAATATTGTCATGACAGCATCTTTTTACCCCGCTTTTGCTTAGCTTGCTTCCGTGCGCTATAAGTAAAACCCATAAATTTTTTTAAAGGTTTTAAATGTTTATTTTGTGATGATATATTTGTTTAGTGATTTAAATGATTTGTTTCCTAAGTTAGTTTTAGGATCAACTCTTTAACTACACTTAGTTTATTTGAATTATATGATTTTTGGATAACACTCGAGGCAAGTATTACACTTAGTGCCTTGGTTTAGTGTTGAAGGATCTTCTTGTCACTGTGATGTATTGTGGGCACAAGGTAGAAGCCCAGGCAATGGTTCTCAGTGCCTTAGTTATTCTGTGATTCTGTTAGTGTGTGACATGTAAGAAGGCATAAAACCCCCTGGGTTTTTTTAAGTTATAGTTTGAATATGTTTAATTTTTCATCTCTCTTTTTCTTTTTTTATTTTTTATCCCTACTGTGAACACCGTATTTTGTCCAAGCATTTTTTTAATTTAATAATAAATAATAAAAAAATAAAAAATACAAAAATAAAATTTAATCCTTTTTTAAGATTATATTTTCAAAAAAAAATCTCGCTTAAATTTTTTAAAAAAATCTCTCTCATATTATCCCAACCATTCAAAGATATTGGGAATCAATTTTTTTAGACTCAACTATTTTTAAATTTCTTTCTTTAAATCTTTTTGTTTTCCATTTGAATATATATATATATATATATTTTAAAATTAGATTTTTCTTTCTCTCCCTTAATCTAATTAATAAAAAAAAAGCATTAAAAAAATGGTTAAAGGAATACAAGACATGCACGTATAAAGAAGGCAGAAGAGAAAAGAAGACACAGAACACACGCACCCTTAGAAGCAGAAAGCAAATGGAGCCATGCATAGAACGCATGCATGAAGAGAAGATACGAAGGAAAGCAGATAGCAGAGCATAAAAAGAAACTAGATGCGGAGAGAATAGACTCGGACCAAATGTAGAAGCAAAAAGCAGAAAGAAAACAAAAACAGAAAAAGCAGAGGCGTGTGCTGGAAAAACAGAAACACATATGAAAAACACACATAAAGGTAGCCATGCAAAGACACACACTCATGCAAACAGAATAGCAGAGAAAGCAAATGTTACAGTAGGGAAAAAGTGAGAAGAAACAAAGTAGAAATGTAACACCCACACCCCAACTAAAACTAGCACAGAAAAATGCAGAAAAAGGCAAAACACACATCCACACAAAAATGAAAAAGCAGAGAATAAAAGAGGAGAAGACAGTGAAAAAAGAAAAGGATAGCATAAAAGAGAGAAACGAGCCAGAGACGCAGGAGGATGAGAAATTGGAAGAAAAACAGAGTACAGATGGAGAGAAATGAAATGCAGAAAAAAATAGAAAAAGAGAGCATGAGAATGAGAGAAAAAAACTGAGGAAGCTTCAGCAATAAAGCACAGAAGAAAAAATAGAAAAAGAATAGGAGAAAATTGAGAGGAAGAGACCGAGAATGGATTAAGAAGGCAGTAAAAATAGAGCATCAAGATGAGACTGAGAGAAAGAGGAAACCAAAGAGGAGAAATCGAGCAAGAAGAGCACAGAAACGAAGCAAAAGAGACAGACTGAGGAAGAGAAAAAAAATAGGGAGGAAGAGAGAAATGGAGACAAACCGAAAAAAAAACTGAGAAAAAAAACAAAGCAAAAGAAGAAGAGAAGAGAACGAACGAGAAGGAGAACACAGACAGCCTTCAATGCAAGAGGAAGATCTAGAGAGAGAAAGTAAAAAAAATAAAGGAGAGACAAAAGAAAAAAGAGACAGCAAAAATGCGAGGGAGAGACGAGTCTGAGGAAGAAAAGAGGAGAATAGAAACAGATCATAAAGAGGGAGAGTGAGGGAGCAAGAGGATAGCGATGGAGTACTCTGATGTGAAGGTGTTCAGATATGCATTAACATTCAAACACATGAGCAAAGGGACAAAGAGATTAACACAGCACACTCATGGAAAAGAAGAAAACACAAATGCAGAGCATGCATGTGCACGTGGGTACTAAACGAGATTATCTTTTTCTTCTTCCCTCTGTTACATGGGTTCGGCTACCAGTAATGCACAGGTTCTGATTCGGTCCATCAGTTGGAGGAAGTGATATGGCTTTGAAGCATGTCTTGAAGGAGCTTAAGGACTTGAAGATCCATGGACTTCATTATGCACAGGTTCTAATACAGGTTTTTCATAACTTCATGCAGCCTTATATTATATCATTTCCTAGCCTCAATGTATGCATAGCTTGCTATAAAGTACAGTAGTTAAAGGTGATAGATATATCTCTACAGATTTAATTTTGGCTGCCTATAATTAAAACTGAGACATACTTTTACAAATTAGATTCTATGAAGCTAAAAATCTTGATTACATAATGAATGCGTTTTTAAACAACCCATATCATAAAAAAATTTATCATAATAAAAAAATTTAAATCCCCACAGAATGATCCTCTATCATGGAAATCGATAGGATTTCGCAGGTATGAGGATCAATTTTGTAAGTATTTATATGAGTTTCAAAGGCCTATTATTAAAGTTAATTCTCTCTTTATACTAAATATTTAAGTCTCATGTGAGATTTCAAGAATCTTGGTAGATACTTAAATTAATCACATTTTTGTGTAGGATAATAAATCCTCACAGATATCGTGATTCACAATTTATATGGTAAATAAATAAATGAATTTTGTAAATAAAATAAAAAACATTTTTATAATTTTAATTAATTAAAATAATGAATTTAAATTATAATTATATTTACCCATTATATCTTTTGCTCATGTGAGATTTTTGAAACTCCGTAGACCTTTAAGATAATCGTACTACCGCATGAGTCAATAAGGCTTTGCAGGTGTAACGATTAAGATTTCTATATTAAAAAAATATGTATTATATAATTACACATTAAAATATATTCAAAGTGAATATTATTTAACTCTTTTATCGTGTGAGACTTTGAATCTCTGTAGATATTCAGGATAATCTCATGTCATGTAAATCAATAAGATTTTGCAGATATGAGAGCAAAACTTATATATTAAAATTAAATTTCCTTTTATAATCTAAATTAGTAATTTATTTAAGTCTCATGTGAGATTTCAAGAATCTTTGTAGAGACTTAAATTAATAACATCATCGTGGGGATAATAAGTCCTCACAGATATAGTGATTCTCAATCTTTATAATAAATAAGTGATTTTTGTAAATAATCATATAATATACAATTTAAGAAACTTAATTAACCAAATTAATGTATTTAAATTGTAACTATATTACTAATTATATCTTTTAGTCATGTGAGATTTTTGAATCTCCGTAGGCTTCTAAGATTATCGTATTATCGTATGAGTCAATAAGATTTTGCAGATATAATGATTTACTTTTTAAAATATATATATACATATATATTATATAATTAATTAAATCAATTAATTAAATTTAATTCTTTTATCGTGTGAGATTTTAGGATCTCCGTAGATATTTAGGATAAATTATATTACCATATAAGCTAATAAGGCTATACAGGTATGATCATTAAAATTCTTTAAAAACATATATACATAGTTAAGCAAACTATTATTAACACTTAAAAATAAATAAATAAAATTGCTAAATTCTTTTATTGTGTGAGGTTTCAGAATCTCCGCAGATACTTAGAATAATTGCATTACCGTATGAACCAATAAGGCTCTGCAGGTATAGCAGTTAAAATTCTCAATCATAAAACATAAAAAAATAATAATAATTTTAAACCTTTTTCTTTCTTTATTCCAAAAATTCAAAAATGGAGAAAATAATTAAAATTAAATTACCTTTTGTAATTTAAAACATACATATCAAAATTTTGGAAATTGTTTTATTTGCAAAATGGTGAATTATTTCTAATTAATTTCTATTCAAAAAATATTTTCACCAACAAACTTTTAAGTCCGAACTACGTGGACTTTGATCCCCATCACAGGATATGTAGGCCTCAAAGTCAGATTATAAGTCAAGTCCGTCCTCTCTTGTAAATAAATAAATATTTTTTACTTAATTCTTATCATTTTTTAAAACACATGAATATAAAAAGGATAATTAAAATAATTTTAAAACTATATTAATGTAGCACAACAAACTTCAGGTAACCATTCTGACGAACGGGTGTTGTGGGGTGCCTAACACCTTCCCCACACTCAACCGACTCCCGAACCCATTCTCTGATTTCGCAAACCACTCTTATCCTCCTTTTAATCGATTTGTTGAGATTTACCTCAAAATCTTGGTGGCGACTTCTCGTTCTATCCGGTTCTCGCCGTGAAGGCAGGACCTTCGCTCGCGCGCCGTCCGCGTCGCATTTTTCAGGGTGTAACAGTTGGCAACTCCATTTGGGATAGGTTAGAGAGTCAAGCCTGTATAAGTTTGTTGTGCTAAAAATATAATATGGTTTTTCTTTTATTATTATTATCCCTTTTAATTTGTGTGTGCTTTTCCCCTTCTTTTTCTCTTTTCTCTCTCTCTTTTCATTTTTATAACATGTCTTAGGATAGATGACATGTGGAATAAACCTTAAGATAGAAGACTTCTATTTGTACATATATCTGTCTCTATGTTTGACCTGATTAACAGTAAAAAGTTGGGTAGCATATGGGAATAATATAACATGCTTGCATGCTCTTATCATACACTGTGCACTTACACAATTTGACACACATATATTTTGGGCCCTATACCCGAGTCTGTGAGTATCATAGGTTAGTAGAGGTTACTAGTGGTTTTCCTATGGAGTTTTTAAACTCTCGAAGGTTTCTATGAATACCTCACCCAAGCTGTTACTTACTTAGTAAATTTGGTCCCTGTAGAGCTTATGTTCTCGAAGGGTCAAAATTACTAAGTAAGGTCTTCACCATGTGGTGAGGGCATCTTGGGAACCTTCTATCTATCAGGACTATGAATCTACCCTGGAGCGACACGTTATAGATAAAAGCTAGTAGCCAACCATTTTAGCTCATACCTGATGATTACAAAGATAAATAGACTTAAGCTTCCCTAAATAGGACACAAAATGAGAGCATGTTTTATTGCATCATTATCATCATCATGACATATCATTTGTGCATACTACCTTAAGGAAAACAACTGTTGGGAACCTTATGCTAGAGTGGGTATTGAATGTGATTACACTAATCAATGTTAATGTGTCATAAGGATGGCACTAGCATTAAATAACTAAGCTTTGCCCATGGGTCTTTGACCCCAGTGACTATAAATTCAAAATATTAAAGAGTTGATGCATTTTGTTAGCTAATTCCTGTTAAACAACTTCTCTTGTTGTAGGGTAAAATAACACATTTTATTTTAAAAGTAAAATATTAGCCATGTATTAGTTTTGACTATTCATAGGCTAATTACTAATCCTTTCTCCCTATAGTGCAATAAGCACCTAGAGGAGATTGGAAACTTCTCATTCCCAAATGATAAATTAAGCTTTATTTAACAAGAATTAGTTGACTTTTATACAAAAATATCTGAAAACCAACTATCCTTGATTTTCTTTAAAAAAACAAATTATAAGGCTATTACTCTTATGACTTTAATCATGTAGGGATTTTGATCTCTTGTAGGTTAATAGTCATTTTTATTTTCCAGGTATCCTTGTTTTTTTTCTCCTCAAAAAAAAAAAAAGAAAAACACAAAACAATAATAAGTTATAAGGCTATTACTCTCATGATTTTAATCATGTAGGGATTTTGATCCCTTGTAAGTTAATAGTTATTTTCCATTTCCCTATGATGCAATAAGCATATGGAGGAAAGGAAATTTTGTTTGGCATAAATAAGGTAGCCTTGTAATCACTTTAAAAAAAACAACAATAATAAATTATGAGGCTATTACTTTCATGACTTTAATCATGTAGGGATTTTGGTCCCTTGTAGGTTAATAGTCATTTTCATTTTCCTATGATGCAATAAGCATATGGAGGAAAGGAAATTTTGTTTGGCATAAATGAGGTAGCCTTCTAATCACACAAAAAAAAAATTATGAGGTTATTACTTTCATGACTTTAATCATATAAGGATTTTGGTCCCTTGTAGGTTAATAGTCATTTTCGTTTCCCTATTATGCAATAAGCATATGGAGGAAAGGAAATTTTGTTTGGCATAAATGAGATAGCCTTGTAATCACTTAAGAGAATGTGCAAAATTATAATATTTTTAATACCCAAACACTTTTTATAGGAATTGCTGAATCATTTTGTGCTTTCCTTACATAAAGGTTCAAGGCACAAGTAAGCATACTTGCTTATTTAACCCTTATTACTAATAAGACAATAGTGGAAATGATATTCAAAATTTTTCCAATTCAATCACAAACTCTACGTCTCTGAGTGAGATTTAAAATTCTTTCAAATTGGTCCCCTACACCAATGTAAAGTTGTAAATAAATAAATTGATACATCTTTTCATTCTGACATCCCACTTGATTTCACAATAATCATCTATTAGAGCAAGTTCATACATAGCAAACAAATGAATTTGCATCCATGCATTTTCCTATCACATGCCATGATAAAAAGACCTTGAAAATTTTGAAATATTGGATTTTTGGGTCCTTTACATGGGAAAGGTCATGGTCTCCCACCTTACTTGCCACAATGCCAGTCATTTTCTCACTCCTTGCCTATTGCCATTATCTCATCCATTCAAAGCACATCAATATTTCACAATATACTTTCATACCCTTGCCTTGACCATCAAAAAATGATATGGTAGGTGATTTATCACCTTCAAGTGCACACATTGCATTAGATTTGTAATTTTGCCTAAGTTTCTAGGTTCAGTGCACTAGGGGCATTTTGGTCTAAAAAATGAACTTTTGAGAAAATGTACAAGAAAAATTGACAAAGTTCATTTTATGTCTAGTTGATGAATGGTGAAATTATATTTTTAAAATTCATTTTAGTTTGGGAGTAATTAAATAAAAAAGTCAACACTTTCTTAAGTGTCTTAGTTTGTCCTAGTTTTTGGTTTGCCTTTGTGTGAAAATTTTTATATAATTTTGTGCAACCTGAAACTTAGTTAATTTAATAAATTCTCCCTTCTAATTATGAATTTAATTCTGGACATGAATTAGATTTTATTATATCATATGCTATTTAATTGATTTATGTGATTTATGTCACATAGGTGGCATGTGACTTGTGCATCAATTGGGCGATTGAGGTCAACACTCCTTGAGGTCAATGGCTGATGGTTTGCACGTGAATTATGATTATTTTGAGGGATTAGATCAGCTAAAATGATGTGGATGACACATGGGAAATTAGGCACACATTGGAATCATCTACAAACCAATAGGAAGTTGCCACCTTGTAAGTGTGATAAGGCTCCCATTTACATTTTAATTTCTTTTTCCTTATTTTAATTAAGCTTCAGCTGATGGGAGACACCAAGGAGCACGCCATTTTAAGCCCCAAATGGGATCCAACACATATCTCATTCATCTTCCACATTCTCTCTCTCTTGTTCATAGTGTTCTTCATTTTCTCTCTTTTGTTCTTCATTTTCCAGCACCCTAACCTCCATTTTCAGCCACCAAACCTCCACAAAACTCATACCATTCTTCTCATCTCTTCATTTTCGTTCCATCCCTTCCATTTTCACAAGGATTGAAGCTCATTTCCATCATTCAAGAGCTATGGAGTTTGGCCTTCACAAGCAATCACTAGGGTTCTCGAAGATGAAGATTGGCTAAGTTTCTTTGTGGAATCCTAGAGAGATGAAGATGGAGGATGAGTTTTGAGCTTCAAATTGGCTAAGTTCTTTTGTTTCCTATCCTCTTCTCTTTTTACTAGATGGTTAGATTCCTTAATCTAGGGTTTAATCATCTTAGCTTATAAATTCTAATTTGAATTTGATGTTGATGTAAAGAGAGAGGATTGTTTCATTTAATTTCTTCCTTGGACAGCCATGACTAAATTTTGCCACTCTTTGTTTGGCACATAATCTTGTGTTTTTCAATTAGTGAATATCTTGTGTTAATATTGCATAATCTTGTGGTGTTAATGCTTGTGTTGTTGAGTAGCTTGACATAATCTTGTGGTTGCTCAATTTATGTGTTTCACCATGGCTGTTGAGAGAGGATTTTGAGTGAATCACTTGGCTAATGTCTTCACTAATTGGTTAATTGAACTAAGGACTTTAATCTAAGACCTAGGGAGGTTAGCTAATTAGGTTAATTGGCTTAGGATAATTTTCTTAAGTCATGACAACTTTAGTCAAGAGGAAAAGGAAGCTAAACTTAGCCTAATCATGAGAAGATAATGAGTCCAAAATTAACTAATCTCTAGGGTTCCATTATTGTGAAAAGGGAAGTTCATTTCACTCACTTTCACTAGCATTTTAATTACTTGCACATTAGGTAATTAGTTTAGATAATTAGCTAGGTAACTAAATTCCTACAAACTTTGGTTGATTTATTTCACTAGATAACTTTCAATTAGACTTAAAACCATTCCTTGGGAAATGACTTAGGGTTGGCCCTATATTGCATTAGGGTTAGCTTTAGTGTAATTTTGAGGATAAGCGACTAATTTCCTATCAAAATTTTGGCGCCGTTGCAGGGGAATGGTTTAAGTTTAATTCTAAGGTTGTTTAGTACTTAATTTACATTTTTAGTGTTCCTGAAAAATTTTTTGAAAAATTATAAAAATTTGTGTTTTGTGTTTTGTTTAGTGTTTTTTGTGTGTTTTGAGTGTTTTTATTCTGTTTTTAAAAAGAAAAAAAAATTAGTGTAATTTTCATTGGTTTGGTGTAGAGCTGAAAATACTCTGTTTCTAGTATCTCTGTCTGAAATTGAAAAATTAACTGGGAATGAGTCTGTGAGAATTTGAACTTGAAATTTATTTTATTGAACGCTCTATATCTTAGCTTCACTTTAAAATTGTTTTGGTCAATTTTGGACGTGGGAAGTGTCCTGTGGAAATTTTACAATCTAACAAGGTCCAGGGAGCTATTACAGAGGATTCCCAAAAACCCTGTTTCAACTTTGAGTTAGCATATCTTCCTCTTTGTGCATTCAAATTGATAGATTCCAGTTTCATTTTTCTTATCACTGTCTTATCTTTTTTTCTTGTGTTTAGGATTTTCTTCAATTTTTTCATTTTCCTATTTGAAAGTTTGTTAGAAGCTCTGAAGGTCTTCTGGACGAAATCCTGTTTCTCCAGACCTGAGGACCAACTTGTGAAAAATTCTGGGAACGATTGGGAAGGATTTTTAATCTGAAAGTTTTATATAATTTTCCTGTATATCTCTTGTATTTCTCATAAAAGTTTCAGGGGAATTTATCATGTGAATTTTCTGATATAAAATTCACAAGTTCACTGTCTCCAGAGAGCCTACTGTGCAAATTCCAGAATTGCCAAAGCTTCTTGATTGAGCATTTCTAACTCTCTTTCTACTTGTTTGGTATTTTTTTTTTCATTTTGTTGCTATTGAGTATATTAAAAAAAAAGAAAAAAAAAACTCTCTTGCTTTTGTGTGTTTTGAATTGTTTCGTGTTGATTTGCATTTTAGTTTAGCTTGTTCTTTGTTCTTAATTTTCTTGAGCTTGATTAGTGCATGACCCGAAGAAAACATACCTCTTTTGTTGAATTAGATCCAGAAATTGAAAGAACTATTTCTAGATTGAGAAGATCACAACCTATTCTTGATTCTCATTTGGTTTGTAATTCAACAATGGAAGGTATCTTAGGACATGAGCATGTGCATAATGAGGGCCATGGGAATGGGAATGAGAATTTGCATGATGATGGCCATGTTAATAATGAATTTGAAGGCTTGCATAACCCTAGAGAGGAGAGGAGCATTAGGCAATTAACTCAACCTAATTGGCATGATAATCCTTATGGCTTATATGTTCCTCCTACTAATGTTCAATTTGAAATTAAATCCTCCTTGATTAATGCATTGCCTAAATTTCATGGGTTACCAGGAGATGATTGCCATAGGTTTTTGCATACTCTCCTATTGGTTTGTGATACTATGAAGCCTATGCATGTAAATGTTGATGATGTTCAAGCTAAGGCTTTTGTATTCTCTCTTGAAGGTTTAGCAAAGGAGTGGTATTTCAACTACCCTTCTTATGTGAAAGTGAGCACATGGGCCGAGCTAAGAAGACTCTTCTTAGATAAATTCTTTCCAAATTCCAAGGTCACCAATTTGAGAAAGCAAATCTATGGGGTCCAACAAGGAGAGGATGAGAGTCTCTATGAGTATTGGACTAGATTCCAAGGTCTTTTGGCTAAATGCCCACACCATCAAATTTCTAGTGAGAATTTAGTCCAATATTTCTATGAGGGCTTGATTCCAAGAGACAAAGTTAACATTGATGCTGCTAGTGGTGGATGCTTGATTGACCTCACTTCCTTAAAGGCTTGGGAACTAATTGACAAGATGGCTTCAAGTGGTGCTCAATACTCTACAAGGGAAAAGAGAAATGTGAATATGGTAGGTTCCTCAGTTCTTAATGATTCATATGTGGACTTGCTAGCTGCCAAGATTGGGAGAATGTTGGCTCCATAAATATCTCAAGTGAGCAATGTAAGTACTTCTCAAGCACTTGTCCCTTATTCTTGTACTTTTTGTGACTCACCTATGCATGTAGAAAGCAATTGTCCTATTAAGTTTGAACAAGTAAATGCTATCTACAATGGAAAACAATCCTATGGTGGGAGGCAAGGGCAAGGAGCTTATTCTAATACTTACAACCCTTCATTAAGAGACCATCCTAATTTCTCCTATTCAAATCCAAATGTGGCTTTACAAGACAATCAACAAAGAGGATCCTATCAAAACATCTTTGGCCGTGACCCTCCACCTCATTTGTCTCAAGGTAGCTCTTCTCAAAGCTACAATCCAAGTGGTAATTCTCTTGCACCTTCATCTAATTCTTATAGTGATAGGAGGCTTGTTCCAAGTGAGAGTTCTTCTAATTCAAACTCTTCTAATGATGTGAATTGTTACGTAAGCAATTGATTGAAATGAATTCCTTGTATAAAAACATGTATGATGGCTTAGGGAACAAGGTAGAGAGTATGGGTAACAAGTGTGAGAACATGAACTCTAAAATTGATGCCCTTACTTCTCAAATGAATATGCTTGCTAACCAATTAAGTGCAGCCAATGTTCAAGCCTCTACATTACCATCCAATACTGTTGCTAATCCTAAAGCTAATCTTAATGCTATCGCATTGAGGAGTGGCAAGGAGTTGGGAGAAAGAGTGCAAGAAGACAAAAGACAAGGGAAGGTCGAGAAGCCCTCTTTAAATTCTTCAATTGATGTTAATGTTTCTAGTTCTTCTTTTGCTCCTAATGATGCATCTTTTTGTAGAGATGATGAGGATGAAAACATTGAGGAGATCATATGTGAGCAACCACCATCTAAGGTGGAAAAGGGGACTATGGCCGAGTTGTTTAGTAAGGAAAAAGAGGGAGAGGCCGAGCAAAGTGAAACAAGAAAGGAGAGTTCAAGGAAGGAAGAAGGAAAGCAAAGTCAAGAGATTATGAAGAAGCTTCCTTTTCCACAAGCACAAGTGGTCCCTAAGCAAGTGAAGGGACAATTTGATCAAGAGTTATGATTTCTTCCATAAGATTCATGTTAATGTACCCTTGATGGATGTAGTTAAGAACTTTCCTAAGTATGCCAATTTTTTAAAAATTGTTGTACAAATAAAAGAAAATTTAGGCCTAATGCAAGGGTACAATTACCCTCATCTGTGAGTGCTATCATGAAGCCTCAACTCCCTATAAAATGTGAGGACCCTGGTTCCTTCACAATTCCATGCAAGATTGGCAACACACATTTTTCTCATGCATTGATAGACTTAGGTGCAGCTATTAATGTTATGCCTCTTTCAATTTATCATGCCTTGAGTCTTGATTGCATGCATAAGACACCTATGATATGCCAATTAGCGGATAGAAGTGTTAGAAGACCACATGGAATAGTAGAAGACTTGTTGGTTTGTGTTAAAGGTCTATTATTTCCTGTGGATTTCTATGTGCTTGATATGTCAAAAGAAGGGAGTGGGGATGATATTTTGATTTTAAGAAGGCCATTTATGAGGACTGCCCGTACATCGATTGACATGGAAAAAGGTAGTTTGATTTTGAAATGTAGAGAGGATCATGTTATTTTTAATATATATGAAGCAATGAAACATCCTTTTAGGATTATTCTTTGTTAGGTGTAAGTTCCATTGAGTTATTACTTCATGATGCTTGTGAGTCTCACATGCTTGATTCTTTCTCACATGTTGATGATGATTTGTCTCTTATTACTACTACATGTATTGATGGATGTAGTTATCCTATTTGTTTAGAGATTGATGCATGCTTGAATGATACAACTACTTCTTCTCATGATTTGTTTAAAATATCTCATATGTTTGATCTTGAAATGCTTGAGAAGGGTATATCTTCTTGTGTTGTAGGTACTAAAGCCATTAAGGCCGAATTTATGAGTTTTTCTCTACTCGAGCTTGATGTTCTTAGGATTCCCAAGCTATTAGAGGAAAATTCTACACTTTCACATATCGAGGCCGTGGCTCAAGTCCAAGCACTTGAGGACAAGTTGCAAGAAAAGGGGGAGGCTGTAAAGAAAGAAGAGGAGAAACCAAAAACAAGTAAGAAGCCTAAAAGACAAGAGAGTACCATGGAATATTCCACCAAATTAGACTTAAAGAAGTTCATTCCCTCTTGTGTAGAGACACCTACCTTGGAGTTGAAGCCTTTACCATCCAATCTCAAGTATGCATATCTCATTGAGAATGAGAAGCTTCCGATAATAATTTCTAACTCTTTCTCTCTCGAGGAAGAAAATGCATTGCTTGATGTGTTGAGAAAGAACATACATGCTATTGGTTGGACTTTGGCTGACATTCCTGGTATTGACCCTATTGTGTGCACACATAAAATTTTCTTAAGGACAATGCTAAGCCCATTAGGCAACCACAAAGGAGACTTAACCCATTGATTTTAGATGTGGTAAAGAAAGAGGTTGTTAAGCTACTTAGTGCTGGGATCATCTATCCTATAGCTGACAGTGAGTGGGTGTCTCCAACCCAAGTTGTACCTAAGAAAGGGGGGATTACTGTGGTAAAAAATGAGAAAGGAGAGCTTGTTCCAACTAGAGTTCAAAATGCTTGGAGAGTATGCATAGACTATAGGAAGCTCAATAATAGGACCATTTTCCTTTGCCTTTTATTGATCAAATGCTTGAGAGATTGGCTTTCAAGTCCCATTATTGCTTCCTAGATGGGTTTAGTGGGTATTTTCAGATTCTTATAGCTCCTAGTGACCAAGATAAAACTACCTTTACATGCCCCTTTGGTACATTTGCCTATAGGAGGATGCCTTTTGGTCTTTGCAATGCACCTCGTACTTTTCAAAGATGCATGATGTCCATATTTTATGATTTTATTGAACATTCCATGGAAGTCTTTATGGATGATTTTACTGTGTATGGTGAGTCCTTTGATTCATGCTTGCATTCTTTAGATAAACTGCTTAGTAGGTGCATTGAAAAGAAGCTTGTGCTTAACTTTAAAAATGCCATTTCATGGTAGATAAAGGAATTATTTTAGGCCATTTGATTTCTTCCAATGGCATAGAGGTGGATAAGGCCAAAGTAGATGTGATTGCTTCTTTGCCATATCCTATTTGTTTGAAAGATTTGAGATCATTTTTGGGACATGCAGGCTTTTATAGGAGATTTATAAAGGGGTTTAGTGAAATTGCTTTGCCTATGTCTAAACTCTTACAAAAAGATGTTGATTTTGTTTTTGATGATGCTTGCAAAAGGAGTTTTGACACTTTGAAAAGCATGCTCATTTCCCCTCCCATTCTTAAAGCCCCAAATTGGTCTTTGCCTTTTGAGTTGTCATGTGATGCTTCTAATTTTGCTGTGGGAGCTATGCTTGGTCAAAGAGAGGGCAAGTTATCATATGTGATTGCTTATACATCTAGGACCCTAGATTCAGCTCAAGTTAATTACACCACAACTAAGAAAGAGTTGTTTGCTATTGTTTTTGCACTTGATAAGTTTAGATCATATCTTCTTAACTCTAAAGTTGTTGTGTACACTGACCATGCTGCTGTGAGGTACTTGTTTAAGAAGATAGATTCTAAGCCTCGCTTGATTCGATGGGTGATCTTGATGCAAGAATTTGATGTGGAGATAAGGGATAGGAGTGGTTCTACCAATCAAGTAGCGGATCATTTGTCTAGACTACCTCATTTAAAAGCTACTATGGTAAACTCTAACCCTACTATTCCTTGTGATTCATTTCCTGATGAGGCATTGTGTGCCATTTCATCTAAGCCTCCATGGTATGCCTCTTTTGCTAACTATATTGAGTGTGGAGTCTTGCCTTCTTGTGATTCACGTTTTGCCATTGAAAAATTGAAAAGAGAGTCTAGATTTTACATTTGGGAATCACCTTTGATGTGGAAGATTTGTAGTGATAAAGTGATTAGGAGGTGTGTTGATGATGTTGATGTGCCTTCTATTCTTGAATTTTATCACTCTCATGCATGTGGTGGTCATTTTAGCTCAAATAAGACAGCTAGGAAGGTTTTAGATTGTGGATTGTATTGGCCTAGCTTGTTTAAAGACTCTTATAATTTTGTAAAGCATGCTTGAAATGTCAAAAGGTTAGTAGTTGGGGTAAGAGACATGAAATGCCTCAACAACCCATTTTATTTTGTGAGATTTTTGATGTTTGGGGCATTGACTTCATGGGTCCCTTTCCACCATCCTTTAGTTTTGAGTACATATTACTTGGTGTTGATTATGTTTCAAAGTGGATTGAAGCCATTCCTACTAGAACTTGTGATGCTAAGATTGTTTTGAAGTTTCTCAAATCTAATATTTTTTGTAGGTATGGAGTTCCTAAGGCCTTGGTAAGTGACCAAGGATCCCACTTTTGCAATAAGATGATGAAGGCTCTCTTGGCTAAATATGGGGTGCATCACAAAATCTCTACACCATATCATCCCCAAACTAATGGCCAAGCCGAAGTATCAAATAGAGAAGTCAAGAAATCCTAACCAAGGTGGTGAACACAAATAGGAAGGATTGGTCTTTACACTTAGAGGATGCTTTGTGGGCTTATCGGACCGCTTATAAGACTCCCATTGGCATGTCTCCTTTTCGATTGGTGTATGGAAAGGCTTGTCACCTCCCTGTGGAGATAGAGCATAGGGCCTATTGGGCCATCAAGAAACTCAACTTGGATTTCCATCTTTCGGCTAAGGAGAGATTTCTTCAAATGCAAGAACTTGAGGAGCTTAGGTTGGATGCCTATGAGTCTTCTAGAATCTATAAGGAGAAAACAAGGATCCTTCATGACAAGCTAATCTTGAGGAAAAAGTTCCAAGAAGGAGATCAAGTCCTCTTGTTCCAAACAAGGTTTATTCATAAGCATGCCAAGTTGAAGTCTAAGTGGGAGGGACCATATCTAGTGACCAAGGTGTTTCCCTATGGGGTTTTGCAACTCTTGAATAAAGCCACGGGTTCCACTATGCAAATCAATGGTCACCTATGCAAGCTCTACAAAGATGCCAAATCACTTCAAAAGGAGGAGGACTTCTCTCAACATGTTTTTGAACCACCATGATAAGGTTGTATCTCTCTAACCTTGAGCTTTTACCTTCCTTTAATTGATATATTTAATGATAGGTATAGTTCAAGTGTGGGGGAGATGAACCTAGTAGGAAAATTAGAGTTTATTTGCTTTATTTGACTTCTTTGTTTTGTGTTTTAGTTTGAAAAAAAAAATCTGCACCACACTTTTGTTATGCATTCATTATTGATCTCACCTTATTTTATCACTAGTCTATACATACATTGAGGACAATGCATGATTTAAGTGTGGGGGAGAGAAATAAACATTTTTTTGTTTGTTTGGTTTTGTTTGGTTTTGCAAAAAAAAAATTCTTTTTTGTTTTGTTTGAGGTTACTTAATTACCTAGCTCTTGAATGGATATTTTGATTCTTGAGATGTGGTAATTTTTAGGATTGAATAGGTGTGAAGTGAACATTCTTTTACCTTGAATTAATGGATTAGAGTGGCATATTACCCTTTCATGGAAGAGGCTAAACACTCATGTGTGATTAATTCCTTAGTGATGTTACCCTCTAGAATTTGTTTCACTTCTTAATTAAGACCATATATCTTGCACTTGTTTGATAGGAGATGAGAGATGGCATTCATAAAAAATAGCCAAGAGCCAAATAGCCAACCTATTATTATTTATTATCCTTTGTTAGCCACTTTGAGCCTTTGGTTTGATTCTTAAAAAAAAAAATATATATTCACCCTATTTTTCCCCAAGGAATGCATGTTACACTTTTATATGTCTTTTTAATATTCATTGCATGTCCTAGATCAAATGAGTGGATGCCTATTATCATTTTTCTATCCATTACTTCCATTGTTTTTAAAGAGTTAGGGGCAACAAAAAAAAACAACAAAGATAGATTTGAAAAAAAAAATATAGTCAAAAAGAAAAGAAATAAAGTTGCTAGAAAAAGAAAAAAAGAAGAAGAGAAAAAAAAAGAAAAAAAAAAAAAAAAAAATAAAAATAAAAAGTTGCCTAGCTCATCCATTCCATTTGTTTTATTATTTCTTATCATTTCTTTCCATCCTCATTGTGTTAAGGTGTTCACTCAATTGAGTTAGGTTATGCTTTGCATATTAAGGGGATATATCTTGATTTAGCATTATTTTGATGCTAACCCTATTTTTTTTATATACATGCATTTCTTAGACATCCTTTCATTACCTATATCACAACCTAATAAAGTCCACTTGATTCTTGATTGCAAGTGCTATTTAGTGATGGAGATGTAGAAGGGTTACAAATTCATAGTAGGGTTTATCCTAAGAAATTTTGAGTGAAATTTAATACCTTATACACTTTGAGTGATGAGAGCAAACACTTAACCTAGAGAGGCTTACTCTTTGACATTGATTCTTGGTAAGGGTTTGTTTGTGATGTGCATAATTCTTTCCTAATTATTGCCACATTGATTGATAATTTGTAGAAGTTCATGAGCTAGTATTTTAGTGACTTGAAACAATGTTTTTCTCTTATTTCTTTGTCTTATAGTTTCTTTTGGGACCTTTTTCACTTGATTTTGCCCGGAGTGCAAAAGCTAAGTGTGGGGGAATTGATAGAACACATTTGTTACCCACTTTTATTTGTCAATTAGGACCATTTTATTAATGATTTATCACCTTCAAGTGCACACATTGCATTAGATTTGGAACTTTGCCTAAGTTTCTAGGTTCAGTGCACTAGGGGCATTTTGGTCCAAAAAATGAACTTTTGAGAAAATGTACAAGAAAAATTGACAAAGTGCATTTTATGTCCAGTTGATGAATGGTGAAATTATATTTTTAAAATTCATTTTAGTTTGGGAGTAATTAAATAAAAAAGTCAACACTTTCTTAAGTGTCTTAGTTTGTCCTAGTTTTTGGTTTGCCTTTGTGTGAAAATTTTTATATAATTTTGTGCAGCCTGAAACTTGGTTAATTTAATAAATTCTCCCTTCTAATTATGAATTTAATTCTGGACATGAATTAGATTTTATTATATCATATGCTATTTAATTGAATTATGTGATTTATGTGACATAGGTGGCATGTGACTTGTGCATCAATTGGGCAATTGAGGTCAACACTCCTTGAGGTCAATGGCTGATGGTTTGCACGTGAATTATGATTATTTTGAGGGATTAGATCAGCTAAAATGATGTGGATGACACATGGAAATTAGGCACACATTGGAATCATCTACAAACCAATAGGAAGTTGCCACCTTGCAAGTGTGACAAGGCTCCCATTTACATTTTAATTTCTTTTTCCTTATTTTAATTAAGCTTCAGCTGATGGGAGACACCAAGGAGCACGCCATTTTAAGCCCCAAATGGGATCCAACACATATCTCATTCATCTTCCACATTCTCTCTCTCTTGTTCATAGTGTTCTTCATTTTCTCTCTTTTGTTCTTCATTTTCCAGCACCCTAACCTCCATTTTCAGCCACCAAACCTCCACAAAACTCATACCATTCTTCTCCTCTCTTCATTTTCGTTCCATCCCTTCCATTTTCACAAGGATTGAAGCTCATTTCCATCATTCAAGAGCTATGGAGTTTGGCCTTCACAAGCAATCACTAGGGTTCTTGAAGATGAAGATTGGCTAAGTTTCTTTGTGGAATCCTAGAGAGATGAAGATGGAGGATGAGTCTTGAGCTTCAAATTGGCTAAGTTCTTTTGTTTCCTATCCTCTTCTCTTTTTACTAGATGGTTAGATTCCTTAATCTAGGGTTTAATCATCTTAGCTTATAAATTCTAATTTGAATTTGATGTTGATGTAAAGAGAGAGGATTGTTTCATTTAATTTCTTCCTTGGACAGCCATGACTGAATTTTGCCACTCTTTGTTTGGCACATAATCTTGTGTTTTTCAATTAGTGAATTTCTTGTGTTAATATTGCATAATCTTGTGGTGTTAATGCTTGTGTTGTTGAGTAGCTTGACATAATCTTGTGGTTGCTCAATTTATGTGTTTGACCATGGCTGTTGAGAGAGGATTTTGAGTGAATCACTTGGCTAATGTCTTCACCAATTGGTTAATTGAACTAGGGACTTTAATCTAAGACCTAGGGAGGTTAGCTAATTAGGTTAATTGGCTTAGGATAATTTTCTTAAGTCATGACAGCTTTAGTCAAGAGGAAAGGGAAGCTAAACTTAGCCTAATCATGAGAAGATAATGAGTCCAAAATCAACTAATCTCTAGGGTTCCATTATTGTGAAAAGGGAAGTTCATTTCACTCACTTTCACTAGCATTTTAATTACTTGCACATTAGGTAATTAGTTTAGATAATTAGCTAGGTAACTAAATTCCTACAAACTTTGGTTGATTTATTTCACTAGATAACTTTCAATTAGACTTAAAACCATTCCTTGGGAGATGACCTAGGGTTGGCCCTATATTGCATTAGGGTTAGCTTTAGTGTAATTTTGAGGATAAGCGACTAATTTCCTATCATGTAGGTATGAATGCTGCATTCACTTTGGTGCATAGTTTTTCTGATCAAGTTGTGAGGTTAAAAAATAAAGAGGGGAGATAAAGAATCAAGGCCAAAATTACATTCATCAATAAGGTCATTCACCATTGAAAAGAGAATTCAGGATATTGTTTCTAACATGTCTATTTCATTCGTGATCTCTTTTGGTCATACTCTATCACTGAAAATGATCTATTTAACTTATCAATGTGTAATCAACTTTATCATTGACCACCCTATTTGCTTGTTCTACCCCTTGACCATAAAACTTCTCTTATCTTGTGCATTACTCCCTCAATGTTTGATATTCCCAATGAAAAATCACAATGGATATGGGAAAAGATCAACTTGAAGAAAAAATACCCTTATTTCTAAAATGTGAAAATAACAAAAAATAGGAAAGAAAAAGAATGAATGAATGAATTGAAGAAAGAGAAAAAGAAATAAAGAGAAAAAGAAATTGATTAGAGAGATAAGATAGCATGCTCTATTAGCAAGTTAAGTCAAAGATATGAGGTTTTTTTTCTTCATTCCTAAATCTTGAAGGAGTTCCCCCTAGTCACCCATATTGAGCCAGAAGTAGTGTTTCTTTCATTCACCTATTTACAAATATCACCGGGGTAGGGTACTCGAACATATGTTTATACTAAATTTCAAATTTTAAGAGAGGATTATGACTTTCTTTTACTTAATTAAAGCCTTTTTTTAACCCTCCAGATTTATCCATTCAGATAATTTCTTTCCATTTCTAAGCTCATGAAAGCAAAGCTCAAGAGCTAAGAATAAATATAAAAAAAAAGAAAAAAAAATACACTCCTACTGATGAAAAATCAAAAAAGAAGATTATCCCTCCACTAGCATTCACTCATTGAATAGGACATAAGGAGGAATTGAAAAAAAAACAAGAAGAAGAAATAGAAAGAATTTTTCTTCCTTTTTCAATGATAACTCCATTGAAATGTCAAGTCTTGAAAGATCACATGTTCATAAAAAAATTCCATTGTGATTTGCACCTATGTTTAGACCATCTCACTCCTTTCCATTTACAACCTGCAATTTTATCCTATTCTGCTACATCACAATCCCTAAATATCCTCTCTTGTTAGGTGAATTTTAGCATAATTTTATGTTAGAGTAGAAGAAGAAGAAGGTTGAAGAAAGAATTTATATAAGGGCACAGAACTTTTAAGCCAAATATCCTTTTATTTTATTAGCCCATTTACCCAGGCCACATTACAAACCCCATAAGTCCTTATTGAGATTTGACTTGTTTGAATATAATCGAGGCAATTTTCTTAATAGAGATCATTCCAAGATGTAGATTGTTGAAATTGGGGAAAGCTTATAGCTCAACATAAGATCTTTTACTCGAAAATTGTGTCATTTTCAAACGGACATACAAAACAAAAAGGGGACCCTCCTTTTAATTTCTATATTCATTCCCTTTTATCTCTATACTATCCAAAGACACATCATATAAAATTTAGGTAGTCCTCAATTTTACCATTCCCTTACTTTCCACTTCACAGTTTGGCTTATCCATAGGATGCCTATCTTCATATGTTCCTGTACCTAATAGAGATGCCTCTAAATATTCCCAATATTTCATTGATTGGCCACTCTATTTCATTTTCAGACACGACCTTTTATTTATAATGATTGTTTACATTGACATTGTTAAATAAAAATTAGTGCCAACTTCACTTATTGATCATACAAACATTAATGATAAAGATAGAAAAGATGAAACATCCATGTCTAACAAGCATTTTATATGGGCAAACAAATTTCCTTGAAAATTCTCAATATGGGAGAAATAAACAGTTTTAAATATCTAAAAGTGTGACCACTTAGTGTCCAATTCTTGTGGCAAAAGTTGTTAAGTCATTAACTTGCAATTCATTGGGGAGACCAACAACTTTCCTATTGCAAATGACCAAGAGAACCCTAGCATTTTGCTAATTTCAAGTGTTGTTTCCCTCTTGCATCAAAATCCTGCAAACAAAAGAAATACATTTATAATACAATGCATTGAGCATTCTATATCTTCCCATGAATTGAAAAATTGCATCTTTTACAACAAAGTGAGCCTCAATTTAGATTAGGGTAAATGAGGACTTGAATTTTTTTAAAAAAAAATAGTCAATCATCCATTATGCACCCATTGCATATTTCACATAAAAGTTGCCACAATTTAGATTGGGGCAAATCAAAAGCAAATCATTTACTCTTCCATATCACTTATAGCATGCATTACATCAAAATTGCCACAATTTAAATTGGAGGCATGAAAAAATTAAACTTTTGATCAAAACATCATGCATTATGCATCTTCCATCCATTACATGCTTAACATAAAAATTTGCCTTCACTTAGATTAGGGCAAATAAAAAAAATATCATGCATTGCATATCACCCCATTGCATGCATTGCCACAGAAAGTATGCCCCATTTGGATTGGGGCAAACCAAAAATTGCGAAACCCATGGAAGTAAGAGAAGAAATAACAAACCTCACCTATAAGTTTCTCATATTTTCCACGTGAGATAAAACCTATTCTCGTACCCTCAAAGCCCAGTATTGGTTGGCACAATTCTTTAAAAGCCCTGTAACGGCAGGCATCCTAAAGTCCAGTACCAGCTGGCATGATTCTTTAAAGCCCTATAACGGCAGGCACCCCAAAGCCCTGTCATAATAGGCACCTCAAAGCTCAGTACTGGCTGGCACAATTCTTTAAAGCCCTGTAATGGCAGGCACCCAAAGCCCAGTACCGACTGGCACGATTCTTTAAAAGCCCTGTAACGGCAGGCACCCCAAAGCCCAATACCGGCTGGCATGATTCTTTAAAGCCCTACAACGGCAGGCACCCCAAAGCCCAGTACCGGCTGGCACAATTCTTTAAAAGCCCTGTAATGGCAGGCACCCCAAAGCCCTATAATAGCAGGCATCCCAAAGCTTAGTACTGGTTGGCACAATTCTTTAAAAGCCCTGTAACGGTAAGCACCCCAAAGTCCTATCACGGCAGGCACCCCAAAAGCCCAGTACCAGCTGGCATGATTCTTAAAAGCCTTGTAACAGCAGGCACCCCAAGGCCCAGTACCAGCTGGTACAATTCTTTAAAAGCCCTGTCACAGTAGGCACCCCAAAGCCCAATACTAGCTGGCATGATTCTTTAAAGCCCTGTAACGGCAAGTACCCCAAAGCCCAGTACCGGCTGGCATGATTCTTTTAAAGTCCTGTAACGACAAGCACCCCAAAGTCCTGTCATGACAAGCACCTCAAAGCCTAATACCGGCTGGCATAATTCTTTAAAGCCCTGTAACAGCAGGCACCCTAAAGCCCTGTGACGGCAGGCATCCCAAAGCCCAGTACTGGCTAGCACGATTCTTTTAAAACCCTATAATGGCAGGCACCCTCAAAGCCCTATCACGGCAGGCACCCTAAAGCCCAATACCGGCTAGCACAATTCTTTAAAAGCCCTGTCAAGGCAAGCACCCCAAAGCCCAGTACCAGCTGGCATAATTCTTTAAAATCCCTGTCACGACAGGCACCCCAAAGCCTAGTATCGGTTGGCACAATTCTTTAAAAGCCTTGTCATGGCAGGCACCCCAAAGCCTAGCACCGGCTGGCACAATTCCTTAAAAGCCCTATCATGACAGGCACCTCAAAGCCCAGTACCGACTGGCACAATTCCTTAAAAGCCCTATCACGACAGGCACCCCAAAGCCCAGTACCGGCTAGCACAATTCCTTAAAAGCCCTGCCATGGCAGGCACCCTCCAAGCCTTATAAAGGCAAGCATCCACCAGGTCCTTTGGAACATAGGCAATTCATCTCTATTGAGGTTTGTTTTGTTTAATTCCTAAATCACATTTCATTTTAAACCCTTTTTTTATTTTATTTTATTTTTTTGTTTAGTTGTAGGTACCTAAGAGTCTTGCCCCTCCAAACAAAATACATGTTTCTCTCTTCATTCATTTCTAAGATAAGAATATCATCTCATGAAATTCTTACTTAGAAATCAAATGAAGAGGGGGCATCTAGTCAACATATATTTTGTTTGGATCTTTGTCATTTAGCTATTTTCATTTATATCACATTGCTAAAACAAAAAAAATTAAAAATTCAAAAATCATTTTACTGTGTTTGTTATCCAATAGTCTTGCATTCTTTTATGTTATTTGGTTATTTTCATTCATATCACATTGCTAAACCAAAAAAAAAATTATTATGTTATAGTATTTGTTATCCAATAGTCTTGCATCATTTGGTCATTTTGATTTGTATCACATTGCTAAAAAAATAATAAAAAATTATTTTATTGTGTTTGTTATCCTATAGTCTTGCATTCTTTTATGTTATTTGATCATTTTTATTTGCATCACATTATTAAAAAAAATTATGTCACTGTGTTTGTTATACAATAGTCTTGCATTTAATCATATCTTGTCGTGTCAGGGGCAATTAGGTCTTTTCATAGGTATTGCATGGCCAACCAAAATACATGTTCTATCTTTACTTGTCACTTATGTAAGAATTCAAAAGCACACTTTTTCATATACTTACATAAGAAACAAGTAAAGAGGGGTAACTGTGAACACCGTATTTTGTCCGGGCATTTTTTAATTTAATAATAAATAATCAAAAAATATAAAAAATACAAAAATAAAATTTAATCCTTTTTTAAGATTATATTTTCAAAAAAAAAATATTACTTAAATTTTTTAAAAAAATCTCTCTCAAATTATCCCAACAATTCAAAGATATTGGGAATCAATTTTTTGAGACTCAACTATTTTAAATTTCTCTCTTTAAATCTTTTTGTTTTCCATTTGAATATATATATATATATATATTAAAATTAGATTTTTCTTTCTCTCCCTTAATCTAAGTAATAAAAAAAGCATTAAAAAGAATGGTTAAAGGAATGCAGGACATGCACGTATAAAGAAGGCAGAATAGAAAAGAAGACACAGAACACACGCACCCTCAGAAAGTAGAAAGCAAATGGAGCCATGCATAGAATGCATGCATGAAGAGAAGATACGAAGGAAAGCAGACAGCAGAGCAGAAAAAGAAACTAGATGTGGAGAGAACAGACTCAGACCAAATGTAGAAGGAAAAAGCAGAAAGAAAATAGAAATAGAAAAAGCAGAGGCGTGTGCTGGAAAAACAAAAACACATATAAATAACACACAAAAAGGTAGCCATGCAAAGACACACACTCATGCAAACGGAATAGTAGAGAAAGCAGACGCTATAGTAGGGAAAAAGTGAGAAGAAACAGAGTAGAAATGCAGCACCCACATGCCAGCTGAAACTAGCATAGAAAAACGCAGAAAAAGGCAAAACACACAGCCACATGAAAATGAAAAGGCAGAGCATAAAAGAGAAGAAGACAACAAAAAAAGAAAAGGAGAGCATAAAAGAGAGAACAGAGCTAGAGACATGGGAAGACAAGAAACTGGAAGAAAAATAGAGTACAGAGGGAGAGAAACAAAATGCAAAAAAAAATATAAAAAGAGAGCATGAGAATGAGAGTAGAAAACTGAGGAAGATTCAGCGATAAAGCACAAAAGAAAAAACAAAAAAAAGAAGAGGAGAAAATTAAGAGGAAGAGACTGAGAATGGATCGAGAAGGAAGCAAAAAATAGAGCATCAAGATGAGACTGAGAGAAAGAGGGAACTGAAGAGGAGAAACCAATCAAGAAGAGCACAAAAATAAAGCAAAAGAGAGAGACCAAGGAAGGGAAAAAAATAGGGAGGAAGAGAGAAATGGAGACAGACTGAAAAAAAAACTGAGAAAAAAAACAAAGCAAAAGAAGAAGAGAAGAGAACGAACGAGAAGGAGAACACAGACAGCCTTCAACGCAAGAGGAAGATCTAGAGAGAGAAAGCAAAAAAAATAGAGGAGAGATGAAAGAAAAAAAGAGATAGCAGAAATGTGAGGGAGAGGCGAGTCTGAGGAAGAAAAGAGGAGAATAGAAACAGATCATAAAAGAGGAAGAGTGAGGGAGCAAAGGACAGCGATGGAGTACTCTGATGTGAAGGTGTTCAGATATGCATTAACATTTAAACACATGAGTAAAGGGACGAAGAGATTAACAGCACACTCATAGAAAAGAAGAAAACACAAAAACAAAGCATGCATGTGCACGTGGGTACTGAACAAGATTATCTTCTTCTTCTTCCCTCCGTTACATGGGTTCGGCTGCCAGCAATGCACAGGTTCTGATTCGGTCCATCAGTTGGATGAAGTGATATGGCTTTGAAGCACATCTTAAAGGAGCTTAAGGACTTGCAGAAAGATCCATGGACTTCATTCTGCACAGGTTCTAATACAGGTTTTTCATAACTTCATGTAGCCTTATATTATATTATTTCCTAGCCTCAATGTATGCATAGCTTGTTATAAAGTACAATAGTTGAAGGTGATCGATATATCTCTACAAATTTGATTTTGGCTGCTTATCATTAAAACTTAGACATACTTTTATAAATTAGATTCTGTTAAGCTAAAAATCTTGATTACATAATGAATGCGTTTTTGAATAACCCATATCATAAAAAAATTATCATAATAAAAAAATTTAAATCCCCACAGAATGATCCTCTATCGTGGAAATCAATAAGATTTCGCAGGTATGAGGATCAATTTTATAAGTATTTATATGAGTTTTAAAGGCCTATTATTAAAGTTAATTCTCTCTTTATACTAAATATTTAAGTCTCATGTGAGATTTCAAGAATCTTTGTAGATACTTAAATTAATCACATTTTTGTGTAGGATAATAAATCCTCACAGATATCGTGATTCACAATTTATATGGTAAATAAATAAATGAATTTTGTAAATAAAATAAAAAAATTTTATAATTTTAATTAATTAAAATAATGAATTTAAATTATAATTATATTTACCCATTATATCTTTTGCTCATGTGAGATTTTTGAAACTCCGTAGACCTTTAAGATAATCGTACTACCGCATGAGTCAATAAGGCTTCGCAGGTGTAACGATTAAGATTTCTATATTAAAAAAATATGTGTTATATAATTACACATTAAAATATATTCAAAGTGAATATTATTTAATTCTTTTATCGTGTGAGACTTTGAATCTCTACAGATAGTCAGGATAATTTCGTGTCATATAAATCAATAAGATTTCATAGATATGAGAGCAAAACTTATATATTAAAATTAACTCTCCTTTTATAATCTAAATTAATAATTTATTTAAGTCTCACGTGAGATTTCAAGAATCTTTATAGAAACTTAAATTAATCACATCATCGTGGGGATAATAAGTCCTCACAGATGTAGTGATTCTCAATCTCTATAGTAAATAAGTGATTTTTGTAAATAATCATATAATATACAATTTAAGAAACTTACTTAACTAAATTAATGTATTTAAATTGTAACCATATTTACCAATTATATCTTTTAGTCATGTGAGATTTTTGAATCTCTGTAAGCTTCTAAAATCATCGTATTATCGTAAGAGTCAATAAAACTCTGCAAATATAATGATTTAGTTTTTAAAATATATATATATATATACATATATATTATATAATTAATTAAATCAATTAATTAAATTTAATTCCTTTATCGTGCGACATTTTAGGATCTCTGCAGATTTTTAGGATAAATCATATTTCCGTATAAGCCAATAAGACTATACAGGTATGATGATTAAAATTCTTTAAAAATATATATACATACTTAAGCAAACTATTATTAACACGTAAAAATAAATAAATTAAATTGTTAAATTCTTTTATCATGTGAGGTTTTGGAATCTCTGCAGATACTTAGAATAATTGTATTACCGTATGAACTAAAAAAGCTTTGCAGGTATAGCAGTTAAAATTCTCAATCATAAAACATAAAAAAATAATAATAATTTTAAACCTTTTTCTTTCTTTATTCCAAAAATTCAAAAATGGAGAAAATAATTAAAATTAAATTACCTTTTGCAATTTAAAATAGACATATCAAAATTTCAGAAATTATTTTATTTGCAAAATGGTGAATTATTTCTAATTAATTTCTATTCAAAAAATATTTTCACCAACAAACTTTTAAGTCCAAATTACGTAGATTTTGATCCCCATCACAGGGTATTTAGGCCTCAAAGTTAGATTCTGAGTCAAGTCCATCCTCTCTTGTAAATAAATAAATATTTCTCACTTAATTCTTATCATTTTTTAAAACACATGAATATAAAAGGGATAACTAAAATAATTTTAAAACTATATTAATATAGCACAACAAACTTCAGGTAACCGTTCTGACAAACGGGTGTTGTGGAGTGCCTAACACCTTCCCCACACTCAACCGACTCCCAAACCCATTCTCTAATTTCGCAAACCACCCTTATCCTCCTTTTAATTGGTTTCCTGAGATTTACCTCAAAATCTTAGTGGCGACTCCTCATTCCATCTGGTTCCCGCCGCAAAAGCTGGGACCTCCGCTCGCGTGCTGTCCGTGTCACATTTTTCAGGATGCAACACTTACTGAATTTAATTGATGCGCAACTATATTTTTTTAAAATATTAGAATGGCATCCAAAAAAGATATGAGAGGTTCCGAGGGAGATGGAAGAGATGAGGCAAAATGGGATGATAAGAGAATTGAAATATTTTAAAAATGTGTCAAAGAGATACTTGCAAGGAATCGGCCAAACATACATGTTAATAAAGATGGATGCAAGAACCATATTAACAAGTTTTCTGAGAAACAGGATGTGCTTATGATCGCACACAATTAAAAAATAGATGGGATGCCGTAAGGGACTTTGGATCATTTACAAGATTGGTTAGAAAGGAATCTAGCCTTGGATGGGATCATGAAAATCAGACCATACAAGCTCTTGAAGAATGGTGGGCTGATAAGAGCAAGGTATGATTTTGTTTTGATTCAATATATAATTTTTTTTACTTACATAATTTATTTATTTAAAATTTTATTATAGGAGGATCTAGAGATTTTGAAATGGAAGAATAGGGGACCTAAATTCTTGGAGTTACAAGATAAGTGTTTTGATGGCACAGTAGCTATTGGATTAGCTCTGTTAATTCCATATCAAAATCCACTGTCATATGAAGGAACTAATCTTCATAACGAGGATGAACATGATGAGGGTGTTGAACATAATGAACAAAAGCTGGCTAGTGAGGATGATACAGATAGTTGTGAAGAAGGTCATGAAACCCAAATAAATGCAATTCCAAATTCTTCAAACAAAAAGAGGAAGAGGGCAAACAAAGGAGACAAAAAAACTTGGAGTAGTTGAAAAACTTCAAAATTCTCTTGATCGTATTCTTGATGGAATGAATCAAGTGTCAATTACTACTATTAGAGGATCAAAACCAAATGATCCTTTTAGCTATGACAAGTGTTTATCAATGGAACACATCAATATTTTTTAGCTACGAGAATTATATCCAATAAAGAAAATAGGATAGCATTTTGTCACTTCATAGACAATGATCGATAAATGACTATTGATTGGCTAAACACTTTCACAAATGAGGACATCTCACATACCCATTAATTGGAAATGTGAATGAGTAGTGTTAATTGTGAAAGAGCATAATCATAAGGGGTGGGAATTCACTTAGGATATATGGGAGTATGTGTGTGTGTGAAGATATATAAGTGAAAAATTCATATGGTCGAGCTAGCACCATGGGACATTCGGTGCAGCATTATACAGGCTGATACCATATGTAATCTGATACATCATATTATGGGACTGTTACCATGGGACATTCGAGTAGTCTGACAACTCCCTAGTGCCCATTAGAGTGTAGTTAGGAGTCAACGATGCCTCTATCACAAGTGTGTAAAGAGCAAAGCCATAGTTTGTAAGTGGGTTAGATTACCTTTAACCAGGTGTTTCTACCACCGACAGTGAGCTCGAGTCAACAAATTGTTGATCCAGAAGAGCCTATGGTTTCATGTTGGGGAGCTTTGGAGTATCGGTGGATAGTTGATCATACTAAGGTGTATTAGTGTTTGGAACATGATTTATATGCAAAAGTGATGATTTATTTATGATATACTACATATATATGCTATAAGATGATTTTTGTTACGTTGACATGGTTATTTGTGGTAATAGACATTTAATGAACTATATTGATTATTAAGATTTTTATCTCATCCGTGATTATTTACATTTTTCAGGTTCTGGTACTAGCAGGTCAAAGGGAAAGAATATAATTTGAGTTGACTTCTCGCTTGAATCTTTGTAAGATATGACATAATGATTTGTAAATTATTAGCCAAAAATATGTATAAGTTGCCTTAGGACTTGAGCATGTGCATATTGTGATAAATGTTGTGTTTTTTTGATTTTGATCTCTCTAGCCCTTGTATATGTGTGAATTAGGAAATAACTGGATGGGTTAGTGGATGAATGTAATTGTGTATGAATATGAGATGTGTGGAGAATATATATGATAATTTGGGCATGTATAAGATAAACAAATGAAAATATAATTTTGGCCCAAAGTGTGAAATAAGCAATTTACAGGCTAAATATGTGTATGTGTGTCATATTGTGCATGTGTGTGGTCAATCATGTGTGCATTGTCTATTTGGACTTAATCAAGGCTCAAAAAGTAGCTAATGACAATTGGTTTCAAATTGAAACACTTAAGTGACAAAAATTTGGCAAAAAATGGTCAAAATGCACTTTAGTGTTCAATTTTTTATAGAAATATCAGATTGAGATGAAACCATATCATTAGTTTGATTTCGGAACAAGCTTCGTGTGGGTGCTTAACTATCCTAATCGAACATCGTATGTGAAAATGGTGCGCATCTAAATTTCATATTAGAAACTACCATTTGACAGCAAATTTAGGTATGTGTGCCGCGGCACATGTACCCACATGTCTTGGCACATGACATTGAGCGAGTGACTGTGGTATCTGTGCCACATGCCATGGTGCACAGTGCAAAATTGCACTTTATTTTTCTTGTATGCACATGTTTCTTTTGGTATTCAAGTATCGAATACTTGTTGCTTTTGCTGTATATGTATTTGTGCATGGGGTTTTATAACCCAAGTGATTTATAAAATGATGTCTAAAAATCTTTTATTGAGATCCCAATGCTTTCAATATTTACAACTTAAATGATTTCAAAGTAATTATGTTAATAGTAGTGGAGCGTATGGCAATGTCAGTGAGGACATTACAATTCTCACACCTATCCCAGGATTGTGAATAGTGACGCAAGTCATAAAACTTTGCAAACTTTGGATTAGGAACTCCCTCAAAAAATGACATGTTCATCAAATGATGGCCCAACAACGTCTATGACCTTTTTCTCATATAGATTAAAAGTCATGCATGTTGACACCAATTGGAGCCATTTGAGGCCGTTCCTCTCCATGGCAAAATCCTTTCCTATATAAATGCTTTTTAACATCATAGTATGGGTTCTTTAAACTCTTACATGATGGATATGGGCATCTTATTTTGTTTCCTTCGTCCCCATTGCTAGGAAACTTAATAAATTCCTCCACCTCTTAAAGGAATTCATCCGTATACCTACCTCTTTCATCTACTCTATTATATACTCAACGATGATGCTTAGGACATTCCATCTAACAAGAAAAATTAGCTATAAGGGATAAGATTAATTTTATGATCATCTATGATAGCAATCAATTATTATTGTCTTATGTTTTTAAATTTTGAATATATTAGTATTTTTATGGTGATTCTCCCAACTTTGAGATTGTTTATGTTAAATAAGTTGTATATAGTACTTTATGCCTCTACTTTTTGTTTTCCCTGTTTGTGGGATGAAGACTTTAGTTTGTGGCCAAGGATGAAGACTTACTTTAGTCATTCAAAATAGAACTATTAAAATATAACTATTGAAATATTTTCATCATTAAAATATTCCAACCTCAAATTGTTAATATAAATATGAAAAAAATATTTGATAAACAATAAATCTAGGCCACTCAAATTTTAATTTAAGAGTTGGGATTTGAAGTAGAGAGGAAGGGAAATGGAGAGAATTTAATTATGAAAAAAAAATCATATTAAAAAGATTATTCTAACAATATTCAAAATTAGTTTAATAAAATTAAATATCTGTATTTAAAAAAAATTGTGGCAAGGCACAATGCAATCACACGCTATGTATTAATTGCTTCAACCACCATCATCTGGGGAGCTACAACTTACATGAATACCAATAAATAAAAATAAATAATAAAATATTTTAAATTAAGAAATAATAACAATATTATTTAAATGAAGAAATTTTTAAAGTGCAAGAGAGGGGGGGAGTGTTGAATAAGAAAGGAAATAGGGCTTGGGGTGGGTGTGTTTTTTTTTTTTTTTTTTTGGGGGGGGGGGGATTCTGAGGAAGGAAATGAGACGTAAAGTGGCGAATGGTGGGCCCCCGCCATGAGGTTGTCTTCCCGTGGGCCCAATCTATGTCCTATGTTAGGCTTCAAGGAAGCATGCAATGTAAATCCCATTAAACCCTCTAATCATTGACCTATAGTCATATTCTTAAAATTTTATTTTTGCCCTCTGAGACTTTAGAAGCAAGCATATAAATCATTTATAGAAGAAATGAATATGTATAAATCAAGCATATATATACAACAGACTTTGGGATTGGAAAGTATGGTTACCTGTTAGTTGTGAACTACAAAATGTTGTGAACTACACAATGAAGCCTCAAGGATTAAGAGCACAAAGTGACAGGTAGCAAGGACGGAGGCAGAGCAACAACCTAAATGAATCCACTATAAAAATGCATAAAATTAATAGAAAATTTATAGAAGCAATGAATCTGTATAAATCATGAAATTTACTGTCCATTACAAAAACATAGATTAATCAAGCTAAAACACATCATGATATAGCTGCATCTACATAAATTTTCTTGAATCAAGCAATAAGAAAATGAAGATGAAAATATTTCAAATCATTTGGCTCACAATTCCAGCAAACTATGCTTTGTTGTTCCTATTCCATAAAAAATTAATTTATAATAGCCAATCAAGAAGATCAAGATGGATATTTATATCCAAGAACCTCACATGTTGTAGAGTGTGTAGCTTACCTCTCGCCACAATGAGGGCATTCAAAAGGTGATAATGCTATTTCAAGCACTTAGCTACACGCAGAAGGTTCTGAGTAAGAGAAGAAAAGGGACAAAAAAGACAAGCTAAAGAATCCTCGCACATGATTAACATCATTCAACAAATTGTGCACTACAAATTTCTTCTATTAGTTTATTAGATTAGCGATGACCCTGAATTAGTGACCACTCATTTTCGGTAGAGGGTTTCAGAGGAAGGCGTGCTTAACTTTGGGGGCATGGGTGGAAGGGAGGGAGGTCGACAGAATCTAGAGAGACGCGCGAAAGCAATTGAAAATTTGGCTCTGATCGTGGGTTTTTGGGAGGGATTATAATTAAAGTTTTTAAATAAAAATATTCATTTTTAATATAAACTAGCCAATAAAAGTAATATAAGTTAATATTTTTTGGACTATGATGTAGATTTTAATATAATTAATATAAAAACAATTCCAACTGAAACTGCACCTATTACAAATTAATAACTATATATTTAACCCATACGAATTTTTAAAAATAAAAAATTGAAAAATAAAAAAGGGAGGGAGTTTTGGCAACCAAAAATCTCACAAAACAAGCAAATTTGAATAAATTGTGATGAAATTGGTCCATCTCATATATTTGTGATGTGATTTTTTTAATAATGATGTGATTTTGTTTAGTTGTATGAAATATCATATTAGAAATTCTCATTTAACTGTATTTTTTTAAATAATCATTAAAATAATGTACTGAAATATATGGTTTCTTAATTTTAAATGAAATAAATCTTAAAAGATTAATTAATATTTAATATCTTATATTTTTTTAAAAAGTAATTTGCCACGTATTCAAAGTGAAAGGAGCAACTCACGTATTATTATATTCAAGCAACAGCAAAAACAGAGCATAACGTCTCAGAAGTAGTACAGGAAAAAGACTCAGAGAAAGGAAGCTCAGAGGGAAGAGAGAGACAGCAGAGAAAAAGTTCATGCAAGAAAACAATCCACACTTCCTCACACCCTGTGGGCCCCTTTACATAACAAACCCCCCTCACGCATTAAGCATCTCCAGCCTCTTGTAGCTTCCACGTGACCTTTCTGGCACGATTGCTTCTGTGTAGCACAGTGGGACCCTTGCCATGCATGTTGAAGCCCACGTTCTCGTTCCCATGCTGAATGTTCTGCTGAATAGGTTGCTGTAGCTGTTGCTCCATCGTGACAATACCCCCGCCTGCGAGACTGACCTTGTCCCCAAGGTCAAAGGTAGAGTAGTCAACTGCTAACTGAGACACGTCTTCCCAACAAACATCGTCAGCCCCTTCCCAATGAATGAGAACCTGAGTAACCCAGTTAGATCCACGCTGAACACGTCGTTGATCAAGAACCTTAAGAGGATGGACCACTGGTCCTTCTTCAGCCGTTAGTAATGGTAACGATATATAAGTCTCGTCAACTGTACCATGAAACCGTTTAAGCTGAGAGATATGAAACACGGAGTGGATACGGGTATGGGTAGGTAAGTCCAAACCATAAGCAACCTTGCCCACACGCTGAAGAATGCGAAAAGGGCCGAAAAACTTGAACCCCAGTTTCTGATGGTGTCGAAGCTGGATAGAAGACTGTCGATATGGTTGCAACTTGACCAGAACAAGGTCGCCCTCCTTAAATTCATCTGGATGACGGCGGCGATTAGCATAGTACTTCATTCGGGCCTGAGCTCGTAAAAGCTGTTGTTTGAGTTGAGTGAGCACGCGATCACGCTCCTGGAGTTGCATATGAATATCAGTATCTGTATCAGTTAATGAATAGCCTCTAATCAACAGGGGTGGGTCGCGACCATAAACCACTTTGAACGGTGTCATGCCCGTTGAAGAGTGAAAGGAAGTGTTGTAACTGTACTCAGCCCAGGGTAGATAACCAAGCCAGCAGCGTGGTTGCGCATGAACGAAACACCGCAAATACATCTCAACGTAACGATTGAGAGCCTCTAATTGTCCATCCGTCTTCGGATGATAAGAAGAACTCATACGAAGTTGGATGCCCTGCAATAAACATAAAGAACGCCAAAAAGTGCTAGTGAAGACTTTGTCTCTATCAGAAACTATGGATTGAGGCATGCCGTGAAGCCTAACCACATTATGAAGGAAAGCTTCTGCTACAGTATGACTAGTATAATTTGCTCGGAGAGGGACTAGGTGAGCATACTTGGACAATCTGTCAATGATTACTATAATGATCGAGTAGTGGTGACAAGAGGCAATGCGGTAATAAAATCCATCGCAACTGAATCCCAAATTTGATTTGGGATTGGAAGGGGACACAAAAGCCCAGTAGGGGAAGTTTGGGCCACCTTAGCACGTTGACACGTCAAGCATTCTCTAACAAATGACTGAATATCACGCCTCATGTTAGGCCAATAAAGATCGGCAGCTATGCGTTGAAAGGTTTTTAATGATCCAGCATGGCCCCCAACCACAGAACAATGGAATTCTTGAAGAATCTTGGAAAGCAATTCTTCATTTTCATGTGGCATTACCACCCTGTCTTGATAATACAGAACACCATCACGTACTCTGTATTCTACCCATGAAACAGGGTCATCCTCAACTTGGGCACAAATACGTTGCAAACGTGTGGATTGTCGTATAGTCTCAGCGATATCTTCAAATAAGGTTGACTGTATCTGACACAGTGCCATATGAGTTGTTCGAGATAACGCATCTGCAGCCAAATTTGTTTTGCCTGGCTTATATTCGATTGAGAACCGATACCCTAGTAGCTTAGGAAGGTAGAGTTCCTGTTCTGGAGTTTGTAAGACTTGCTTGTCTAAATGCTTGAGACTTTCTTGATCCGTTCAAATGATAAAAGTATGCCCAAAGAGATAATGCCTAAACTTTGACACTGCTTGAGTAATAGCAAAAAGTTCTCGCAGATAGGCAGATTGTGCCTGCATTCTAGGAGACAATTGCTTGGAAAAGAATGCAACAGGATGGCTGTTTTGACTGAGAACTGCTCCAATCGCACAACCGGATGCATCAGTCTCCACTACGAAGGGTTGAGAAAAATCGGGCAACGCTAATACAAGGGCAAACGTGAGAGCTTGTATCAACGTAGCAAAAGCTCTATTTGCATCATCTGACCAGATGAAACTATCTTTTTGCAAAAAGCATGTTAATGGACTTGCAATCTGAGCATAGTTGTGAATAAAGCGATGATAATATCCTATTAAACCGAGGAACCCTCTCAACTGTGACACATTATGAGGAACTGGCCATTTTTGCACAGCTTGAATCTTAGCATGATCTATTGACACACCAGAAGCCAAGACAACATGACCAAGGTAGTCAACATGCATGCATCCGAAAGAGCATTTAGAGAGTTTGGCAAATAGTTGATGTGCCAACATCTGTTCAAGGACCCGATCCACGTGCTCCAAATGTTGTTCCCAAGATTTACTATAAATAAGTATATCATCAAAGAAAATTAGAACAAATTTACGCAGAAATGGCTTGAAAATAGAATTCATAAGAGCTTGAAAGGTTGCTGGTGCATTTGTCAAACCAAAGGGCATAACTAGCCACTCGTATAGCCCTTGATGTGTTCTAAAAGCATTCTTTTCTCGGTATGTAGGATGCATTCGAACTTGGTGGCATCCTGCTCTAAGGTCTAATTTGGAAAAATAGACCGAACCCCCTAATTCATCAAGGTGTTCATCAACAGTGGGCATCGGGAAAGAGTCTTTCACAGTCACTTCGTTCAAAGCCCGATAATCAACACACATTCGCCAAGACCCATCCTTTTTTTAACAAGTATTACGGGAGCAGAAAAGGGGCTATTACTAGGTTGAATGAACCCATCATTAAATAACTCTTCTACCATTCTTTCAATCTCAGATTTCTGGTGGTAAGGATATCGATAAGGCCGTACCTTAATTGGCCCAGTACCAGGTTGAAGTATAATTCTATGGTCAGTCTCTTGATGGAGGTAGAGCATGAGGTATACCGAACACCACCTGATATTTTGCTAAGATGGTGTCTAAGTCAGACGAAACGATCTCTTCCTTCTTGGGCTCATCAACTAATATTAATTGAAGGAAGTACAAATCGAATAAAGCCCCAGTATCTTGAAGTCTATGAAATTGATGGAATTGGGCTGGAATGCGCAAAGGCTGTTGGACCCCTTTTAACGTGATGAAATCATTGTTGAAGAAAAATTTTATGGTAGCCCGACTGTAGTCTGCAACATGAGGGCTTAGAGTGGCCAACCACCTTGAGCCCAATACAATATCTGAACCTGCTATCTCCAACACATAAGCAGATACAACTAATGTGTGTCCCTTAATTTGGATCGATAACTCTTTCACCAAGCCCAAACCATTCATGATTTGCCCATTCCCAACTAACACCCTCATGGGTCGGGTGGATTCTACCGAAACTTTCAAATGCTCTACCAGACGTGGGTGAACGTAGCTGTCCGAACTACCGCCGTCCAACAACACCTGGACCTCAAGGCCTTTGACAAGTCCTGAAAAGCGTATCGTAGTGTTTCTGGCTGTTACATTGTATGCTTGCAAAGAAATATGGTGAAAAGTAGCATTTTCAACCGGAACAGCAACCTCCTCTGTAGCTGTGTCACTCGACGGACCACACTCATCGTCCTCTTCCTCATTCTGAATCCACATGAACTATCTATTGGCACATTTGTGACTAGGGGAAAATTTTTCATCACAATTGTAACATAAGCCCTTTTCCTGTCGTATTTGTATCTCGGCAGGTGTAATCCGTCTGATTAGGGCCAAGGGTTTAGTTGTTGGGGTAGGTAATAATGATGCAGATGTCGATTTTGTTGGTGTGTATGAATTGGCCGTCATCGTTGGCACACTAGAGATGGGTTTTATGGCCAATGGAGTCGTACTATACAAGTTTAGTCTAATCTTGGACACCCCTGAACCAGTAGTGTACTTCTCATTAAAGAGCCGTGCAAGGCTAACGGCTTTTAGAAGATTCTCAGGTGAACGTGCCAAGACCTCACGTCGTAGCTCTGGTTTGAGTCCCCTAATAAAACAGTCCAAGATTGCCTTATCCGATACCCCCTCGGTCCGATTAGCTAGAGCCATAAATTGTTGATGATATGCATCAAGGGATTCTTGTTGTGTCAACTTGAACAATTGAGCTCTGAGATGTTCAAATTGAGTTGGGCCAAAGTGTGCCTCCACTGCTCTAGCTAGACTCTCCCAAGTGGAAATGAGATTTGACTTAAGCATCATCTGCATCCAAGGAGTTGCAGCACCTTCCATATGTACTGATGCCATCACAACTTACTGCGAAGGAGTCAACTGATAGAATGCAAAATATTGCTCTGCACGAAAAATCCAGCCATGGGGGTCAGTTCCATCAAATCTTGGAAAATCAATTTTTACCTGACGTTGGATAAATCCTCCTTTGCTATTTGAAGAAGAACCTCCTCCACCAAGAATCAGGGACTGATTCTCATTACGTCCCATATCTTCAATCTTTCATGCCAAAGTGTCCAGACGTAATTCTAACTTCTCCACATTCAATTTTGGAGCTTTGACCAAAGAGTCAATAGCTGCTTCCAACTTATCCATGCGAGGATTTGGAGTCTTGAGCATATCTCCAAATGCTATTTCCAATCGATCCATGCGAGTACCATTGGCTTCTCCTACCTTTTCAACATATTCTTGGAGGTTCTGTAAACCAATTTGCAGATGCTCAACATTCCCTGATAACTCACGTAAACGTGTATTCTCAGCCATTCCCAATAGACTCTCAACGAGAGCACCTTTTGTCACGTATTCAAAGTGAAAGGAGCAACTGACGTATTATTATATTCAAGCAACAGCAAAAACAGAGCATAACGTCTCAGAAGTAGTACAGGAAAAAGACTCAGAGAAAGGAAGCCCAGAGGGAAGAGAGAGACAGCAGAGAGAAAGTTCATGCAAGAAAACAATCCATACTTCCTCACACCCTGTGGGCCCCTTTACATAACAACCCCCCCTCATGCATTAAGCATCTCCAGCCTCTTGTAGCTCCCACGTGACCTTTCTCACACGATTGCTTCTGTATAGCACAGTGGGACCCTTGCCATGCATATTGAAGCCCACATTCTCGTTCCCATGCTAAATGTTCTGCTGAATAATAGGTTGCTGTAGCTATTGCTCCATCGTGACATAATTTTTTGTTCATGTAATTTTCTTAATTTTTTTGTTCTAATAGGTAGATTAGTCCATTTAACTCACCAAGCAATTAAGGTTGGGCTAGAATTCTTTTAGAGTTAGAAATATGAACTAACTCGAACCACATGGCTTGACCCAAGTGAGTCTGGAAAAATATGGATTAGGCTAGTTTCAACCCATTTTTTCATGAGTTAGAAAAATCTTAACACAATCTAACCTTTGAAAGTTAGCAAATAAATGGTCTAACCAGTTTACCCCTTTTTTAATTTATTTTTTCATTTTTTAAAAATTCACCTAAATGATAATTTGGTGGTAGAATTTTCACCTTTTTCCCTCTTTTTTTTTTTTTTTAAAATAATATAGATCAAATGAGCCAACCCTAAACCATTGGATAAACTCATATGGTTTACAAGTTATATGATCCGAGCCAAAAAAAATATTTTTATCTGGATTAATTATTTTCCCACCCAACCTAACCCTTGTGGCCAATTATTTAGGCCAAGCCATATAACCCTACCTATATTCTCAACTCTAGAATGAAGTTAAGGCATCTTGATTAACTTTTTTTTACTTTAATGTGTGTATGTGTGTAGTAAATTTAATTTTAAGATGTTATAATTTATATAGCCTTATTAATAATGATTAACTTTTCTTATAGTATTATATAATTTTTATCATAGTATATGATTAATTTTAAGCACTTATAATTTATATAGTATCATAAATTTTTACAACTTAACCTTTTAACAAATATTTTTTAATGACATAATAATATATAATAATTTCAAAATGAAGAAACTAAAAAATTCTTACAAATAATATTTCCTAAGAACACTTCCCTTTTCTCTCAACATTTTTTGAGAGAAAAAGGCATTAATTTAATATGAGAAATTTTCTCTTAGATTTTTTTTTCCAAGAGAAGGTTTTCTCAGAATATGGTAAGAGAATTCTAAGAATTTCTCTCAAAAACATCTGAGAGAATCCTTTTTCTTGGTCCAAGCAATGAGATTTTTCTATTAGACATAACTAATAGAAATCTTCCCTTAGATCATTTTGAGAGAGACTTTTCCCTCAGAATTATCTAAAAGAATTTAAAAGAGTTCTCTCTGTAAAATCCAAGAGAAATATTCTCTCAGCAAAAGGTGTGAAAATGTTTCTCTCAATTTATATTAAGAGAAGTTTTCTATAGGATTTAGCCAAGAAAAAACATCTCCCTTAGGCAAGTTAGAGAGAAATGTTAAGTATGATGGTCCTAATGATGATCTTGCACGTATTTCGTGTGTATCTCACCGGTGGTTAATTTCTCTTTAAAATACCTGTGAGAACACTTCTCTCAACACAAACCCATGAGAACTACCTTGAAATTTTTTATAATTATTTTTTCATTTTAACATCTTGTTTCTGTCAACAATTTCTCATGGAATTAATTGTGAGAACAATTGCCCACCGTCACGTAGGTTCTTTTTCACAAGTCATCTGTTAGCTGTTTTCTTGAACTTTCTCTTTAATCATTTGGCTGTGAAAAATGCTATGAGAAACTCATTGAAATATTATTTTTGAGAGAATTTTCGAGAGAACTTCTCTTACATATTTATTTAGTGAGAAATTTTCATGAGAAATTTACTATTTCTTGTAGTTTAAAGTGAAAATCACTTCCTCTTTCCTTCTTCATTTTTCAATTTCATGCAGCACCTTTAGAGATAAAGAAAAAGAGGATTTTGGAGAGAAGGAGAACAGAAAGAGGGAGATTTTAAAGCTCCAAGTCAAATCTCAAATGTAGACCATGATGTCTTAAAGTTTTTCTTCCCCTTCCTCTTTGTTTCCAAGCTACCATGTAAGTTTTGCAAGAGAAGGTTCCTCTCAAAATATGTTAAGAGAATTCTAAGGATTTCTCTCAGAAACTTTTGAGAGAATCCTTTCTCTCAGTCCAAGCTATGAGAATTTTATATCAGACATAACTAATAGAAATCTTCTCTTAGATCATTTTGAGAGAGAATTTTCTCTCGAAATTATCCAAAAGAATTTAAAAGAGTTCTCTCTACAAAATCCAAGAGAAATTTTCTCTCGACAAAAGGCGTGAGAACATTTCTCTCAGTTTATACTGAGAGAAGTTTTCTCTAAGATTTAGCTGATGAAAACATTTCTCTTAGACAAGTCAAAGAGAAATGTTATAATTTCTCTCCAAAATATTCATGAGAACTTTTCTCTCAAACAAACTCATGAGAACTATCTTGAAATTTTCTATAATTATTTTTTTTCTTTTTAATATCTTGTTTCTATCAACAATATCTCACAGAATTAATTGTGACAACAATTTCCCACCATCATGCGAGTTCTTTCTCACAAGTCTTCTCTCAGCTATTCTCTCCAACATTCTCTTTAACCATTTGGCCATGAGAAATGCTATGAGAAACTCACTAAAATTTTATTTTGAGAGAATTTCTCGTGCATATCTATTTAGTGAGAAATTTTTGTGACAAACTTACTATTTTCTTGTAGTAATTGCATTTTTTGGATTCCCAACGTAATAGCAAGTTGTTATGGCTAATTTACATAAATCCCTTGGATGTCAAGAAATTAAGCTAGTCAATATAAATAGGATTTAGGCATAGGAAATCATTGGGATTTGGCTTTCTCTTTAACATTTACTTCTGTGACTGTATAATAGGTCCTTAGTTGTGCTCTTAAACTCATGCATGCAACTTGATGTTTTCTTCTAAAAGTATAGATGTCATTTTGAAATGCTTTTTATGATTATTAGAAACTAATGGAAGATAAAAGGGGCTATCATAATCCATTTTGTCACATCTATTTTCTCAAGAGTGAACAAGGGCTAGGACGGGTAAAGCACTCTTAATATGGAAAAAATTTAAATTAAATAAAAACTGTGCATATAACTCTCAAATTAAAAAAAAAGTAACTTAGATTAAAATAACATATGTGGGCATAACTCACTTTGTCTATGATGACATAAACCTTAGCAAATATATTTTCAAGAATGGAGTCACACTTCAATACTTCTTGTAGAACCTATGAATCAAGGAGGAAAGATATTCAAAATAATTACCACCTTTTGGTTTATAGATATGAGACTTATGGATATTCCATACAATCTACATATAAGAAGGAAAGCACAAAGAAGAAGAAGAAGAAATAATATGAAATAGAGTATGTAATGCCTTCACTGACATTACCATACGTTCCACTATAAAATTTCTAATCACTTCGAAATAATTTAAGTTGAAAATATTAAAAACATTGGGATCCCAATAAAAGATTTTCAAAAATATCATTTCATAACTCATTTGGGTTATAAAACCCTAACACACAAATATATATACAGTGGAAGCAACAAGTATTTGCATACTGAATGCCAAAAGAAATATGTGCATACAAGAAACAAAGTGCAATTTTGCACCATGCACCACGACTCGTGCCACATACGTCGCGACATGTGGCACAAAAGCCACAGTTACTCACTTTATGCCATGCACCATGGCATGGGAGTACATGTGCAGTGCATACACCTGAATTTGCTATCAAATGATAGTTTTTAATACAAAATTTAGATGCGTGCCATTTCCACATATGATTTCCGATTGGGATGGTTCAAGTACCCATACGAAGCTTGCTATGAAATCTAACTAATGACACTAGTTACAACTCAGTCTGATATTTCTATCAAAAATTAGACACCCAAGTGCATTTTGACCAATTTTTGCTAAAATTTTGCTACTTAAGTGTTTCAATTTGAAACCAATTGTCATTAGCCAATTTTTAGGCCTTGACCAAGTCCAAATGGACAATACATACTTAAATGATCATACACATGCATCATATATCACACATATACATATTTGGCTTGTAAATCGCCCATTTCACACTTTGGGCCAAAATCACATTTTCACTACTTTAATCCCATACAAGGCCAATTTATCACATATAATCTCCACACATCTCGTATTCACACACAATTACATTCATAAACTAGCCCAACTAGTCATTTCATCATTCACACATATACAAGGGCTAAGGAGCTCAAAATCACAAAACACAACATTTACCCCAATATGCACATGCTCAAGTCCTAAGGCAACTTATACATACTTTTGGCTAATAATTTACAAATCATTACACCATATCTTACAATGATTTAGGCAAGAGATGCCAACTTAGCCTATATCCTTTCCCTTTGACCTGCTAATACCAAAATCTAAAAAATGTAAATAACTACGGGTGAGATAAAAATTTTAGTGACCAATATAGCTCATTTAATGCCTATTTTCACAGATAACCATGCCAAAATAACAAAATAAGTAATATCACATATATATCAAAGTATGAAGAAATGTCATCTTTTCAAAATAATTCCCCACAAATACACACTAGTATGACCATCTAGCCACCGAACCTCTAATGCTCATCAACATGAAACCATAGGCTCTCCTAAATCAATCACTTGTTGACCTGAGCACACTTTCAGTGATAGAAACACCCAATCAAAGGTAATTTAACCCACCTACGGATTATGATTTTTCCTCTTCACACATTTATGGTAAAGGCATCGTTAACTCTTAACCGCACCCTAACAGGCACTAAAAAGTTGCCAGACTACTGAATGTCCATGGTAACAGTCTCATAATATGCTATACCAGATTACCTATGGTAACAGCCCGTATAATGCTGCACCCGATGTCCCATAGTACCAGCCCGACTATATGAATTTTTCACTCACATATCTCCACACAAACACATCCCCACATATCCTGAGTGAACTCTCACCCCCTATGATCATGCTCTTTCACAATTTCCACTACGTATACACATTTTCACAACATATATGCTTCCATATCATATATGTATATATCCATTGAAACCAATAAATTTTCAAATTCATTTCATAATCTAAAGTTCATGCGAAAACCATTTCAATAACAATCATACATAAAACTCATAAATTCATAATGTATCATTTGGTATTCACTTCTACACAGTTATAATACTTAATAAACATAATAAAACTATATAGTTACCTCAAACCTTCTGTTCGATAGAAAGGGTTACCCGTGTAACTTCAACCCTATTTAAGCTCTTTTCTCACAATTCGTGCATCACATACTAGAATCTACACAGAATTGGCATTCAAAGTCAATTCCTCTATTAACCAAAAGTGCCAATTATCATATTTAAACACTTAACGCTATCAATTCCACATTTCACACTCGATTATGCATATTGCCATTAATTACTCCTCATTTCAAGCTTTAACATTTCTAGCCAATTTCTTACTACTCTCTCTCTCTAGATTAAGGCAATTCTTGCCTACAGCTTCAAAGCTTTATCATTTTGACTCCAACCAGTCACAAAGCACTAGTTTAGTTTTGAAAAACCTTTCTATTACTATAGGGTAAGAAATTAACTCCTTAAAACTCTCAAATTTAATTTCTCACTAGTTAAAACTAAGAGAAAATAGGTAGATTCAAACGTTAAGGTAGTACATGACTTACTTGATAAGTAATAGGTCAGAAAAACACCATCCTTGCTCCTGATTATGCTTGCCCTAGCATACCCTTTTCTCTTCTCCACGCCAGACCTCTCTTCCCACATTTCTCCTTTCTGTTTCATGAGTTGGACACGTCCCTATTAATTTGATTTCTGCTCTATGCACCACGACACATCTATCCCCCACCACAGTGAGTGGCACAATGAGGGAAATCCTTACTATGCTCACACGCTTTGCTTCGAGACTCCGCTCTTCTACTTATATCTATTCACATAACATCCCAATGAGTCAATGTAACACTTCACCACTCAGAACCCATATCCCACATTAAATCACTAATTCATACACTAATCAGTCATTAATGCAAGAATAAAAATTTTGGATGTTACAAGTAGGCAACAAAGACAACAAATCAAACCTTTAATAGAGTTAGAAGGAGAGGCCAATCAAGTCAATGTAGACTAGAGAGAGGGAGAAGATGAATGATGGCTAAGGAAGAAGACACACTGAGGAAAAAGATGCACAGCGAAAGGGTTTCTTTTGTCCTTTGAAAATTAGCAAAAACATAGCCAGTCTTCTTTTAATTTCTCTCTTGTCTATCACATGTGTCATTTTAAAAACCTACTTTAATTAGCTTCTTTAAATAATCAAACATTCAATTTTTTTCTAAATTTTGATTATTTTTAAAATCTTAAACAAACACCTTAAATATTATTTAAAGTTTTTTTTTTGAAAAAGTGCTTTTAAAAAAAAGCTAAAACAAACAGGCCCATAATTAAGGCAAAGGAGAAACACTATTAATGGATGTAGACATTTAGATCCCTAAGTCACTTATTGCCCCACAACTCTACTACCATGTCACTTGCTAGGTAGGCGCACCATGTCACCTTTTGCTCGTTGAGTTGGAATGTATATGAAATCATTATATGAAATATTAATATATTATTATATAATATACATATACATACATACATACATATATATATATATATATATATTGTAAGATCAAGAAACTATACCTAAAAGGGTAGTGAATTGAGCGTTTACCAAATTTTTAACTGAACACTTAAAATCTGATTAAGCTTAGAAGGTAAAAATCAATTGATCAAAACAAGGTTAAGAGATAAAATACAAGATAGTTTCTAAAGCCACAAACTAAGAGAGTATAAAATAATAATGAGCTGAATATAAATAGAATAAGGATAAAGATATTGCAGAAATCAATTTATCCTTATTTAGTCCAACCACATAGCTTACATCTAGTTTTCAAAACACATCTAAGATTTCTCCACTAAAACACATGCTTGAGTGGTGCTTACCACCACATGCAACCACAAGTTTAAATGCGAGTACTTGTGAACCATACTACAAATTTCTCACAACTCTAGTGAGCTACTCACATAATAGAACAAACTCTTTTGATCACAAGAAAATCTCTTCCTAACACTTTTCAGCTTCATAGAGAAATCTCTTCTTTGTATAACGACAAGGGAGACTACCCTTGATTTACTTAAGAATAAGATAATGTGTTTTTCCTAATGTGTCCTCTCTCAAAGAGATTATAGGAATAATTTGGGTGCACTCAAGAAAACTCTCTCAAAAGAGTAATAATACATTTAATGACTATAAACCAAGTGAGAGTAAGTTTCACATTGACAGAATTCAAATTGGTAAGGTTTTAATAATAAGGCACTTAATCCATGATCTATGATTACCCACTAACTCAAATAAGGCCCTGTTTATAGTTTGGTACTAAAAAAGACATTAGGATCACTTTGGGTAAGGATTATAACCATTAAAGATGTGTATAAGTGAAGTTTACCAATAAATGAACTTTCTCAATGAACAATATTAAATGCTTGTCAAAGTATGATTCACAAGTGGATTAGAAGGGACTCACATGTGGATTGGCTTTATGCAAAAATAAGATATGAACACACTTAAGAGTGTCTGGTTAGTGATCTTCGTGATGATGAAATCAAGAAAGCAATCTTTGATATGGGGAGTCTGAAATCTCCAAGGCTGAATGGTTTCAATACTCTATTCTTCCAGAGCCAATGGGATCATGTTGGTGCTTTAGTATGCAATATGGTGAAGTGAGTTTCTAGGAACCCCAAACAATTCTTGATATTAATAGGACTCTCATTGTTCTTATTCTAAAAAGGATCAACCTGAAACTATTCATGATGTTCGGCCTATAAGTCTTTGTAATGTCATGTACAAAAAACTATTACCAAAATTATTGCAAATAGATTGAAAGGACTCTTGCCCAACATTATCTCTTTAAATTAGAGTATTTTCATACCAAGAATATTGAGTTCTAATAACATTATTATAGCTCAAAACGTGATTCATTCTATGCAGAATATGAAGGGGAAGAGAGGCTTTATGGCTATCGAGATTGGTCTAGAGAAGCTTATGATCGACTTCGATAAGATTTTATTCTTTCTTGCCTAGAGGATGCATAGATTCCTAGTGTTCTATCCAATGTGATCAAATTCTATCTAAGTACTTCTAATATGTAAACCCTCTGGGAAGGTAGTAAAACAAATGAATTTTTCCCATCTCGTGGGATCAGAAAAGGCAACCCTATTTCTCCTTATCTCTTTTCCTTTGTATTGAGAAATTAGCTTATTCAAAATGAGATTGGAGAAGGGAACTAGATACCTATTAGACTTAACAAAGATAGGCCACCTTCTCTCACTTATTTTTTGCAGACGACTTTATAGTTTTTTACAGAGGTAGCGGTTGAGTAGGTTGGTGTCATTAATCATTGTTTTGAGAAATTTTGTCTAGTGTTTGGGAAAAGAGTTAGCAAAGGGAAGACTAGGGTTTTTTTTTCTCCACAAATGTGAGCCACATACGAAGGCAACAACTTAGTGACCTATTGGGTGTATAGTTGACTCTGAACTTGGGAAAGTACCTTTGTGTCCCCATGCATCATGGTCGTGTGACTAAAAACATATACAGTTATGTGGTTGATAAAGTGAAGTCAAAGTTGAGTGGTTAGGTTGCAAAAAATATCTCCTTTGCAGACAGGAATACATTGATCTCTTCGGTATTCTATAGTTCCAATGTATGCCATGCAAATAGCCTTGCTACTAAAGAACACAGCAAAAAGGTAGAAAAGGCTTCTCAAGACTTCCTTTAGGGATCACAGTTGAGAAGAAAAAGACACATGCTGTGTCTTGGGAAATTGTGTGTATAGACAAGATGAAGGAGGCCTCCGTATTCCATATTTATATACCTAGAACCAAGCTTTTTTAATGAAAGTTGGTTAGGGTCTAATACATAAAAAGGAGGTTCTCTGGTCTTGGGTGGTGAGGAGTAAATATAAGTGTGGAAATGACTTGATTCCACAAATAGATCATAAAAGACCTAGTTCGAGAGTTCATAGTGGTATTAAGCAGACTTGGGATCTCTTACATTCAAGTATAGAGTATTGTTTGTAGCCCAATGGAGAAGAAACAATTAGATGGAAATATGAAAAGCATAGCCATTTTTCTATAAAGACTACATATGCTTATCTTAGGAAGAAGGAGGGAACGTTGAACCCATTATGGAGTAAATTTGGAAAACGAGGATTCCTCAAAGATGTAAATCATTTATGTGGATGGTGCTATATCACAAGCTGCTGACTAATAAACTTCATGTACGGAAGCACTTAAGTAACGATGCTAGTATCACATGGTGTAAGGATGCAGGTAAGATATTCTTCATGTCCTACGAGATTGCCAAGAAATCCAAGATTTGTGGAAAGCTTACATTAAACCAGATTTTGTAGATCAATTCTTCAGCGCTTAGCTTTAGGATTGGTGTCGAATGAATATTTCCATAAATGTTGGTATGATAAATGATGACTGGAAGAGCTAATTCGCAATAGTGTAATGGCTTCTTTAGAAGTTTAGAAATGAATGTATTTTTCAAAATACTACGAAATCAAATGCTTTGATCTCGAACCATGTAAAGGTCATCTTAAAGTGGATGACACAAGACTAGTAAGATCTTCGAGTGATGACACTGGGAAGGAATAGACCTAATATCCCAACCAGTGGATATAACTCAAACATATCGCAACTTTTTGTGAATGGTGCATATTCATAGCGGTCAAATGCAGCAAGTTGTAGAGGAGTCTTGAAGGAGCATAATGGTAGCCCATTGAGAGATTTTATGCTTAGGCTTCAAGAAGGTGATGCCCTTTCTACAGAACTGTGGGCATGTTTAATAGGTCTAAAGATCACATGGGATAATGGATTCCACTCCTTAATTCTGCATAGTGATGCCATAGAAATTGTGAACCTAATAAAAGGAGGGAATGTAGACATCCATATGTATTGTGGGCTTATTATGGAGATTCATGATCTACTTAGCTAGAGTTAGGAAGTGGGTCTATGCATTATTGATTAAGTTCAGAATGCTAAGGCTAACTCTCTTGCGAAGCAATCTTTGGGAGTGGTGCCTGGTTTCTATCATCTAACACTGCATGTGCCCAATTTCCTGATTATCTAAACCCACCTTAAGCCCTCGTTTTCTTTCCTTTGTTGCTTTCTTTTTCTTTACTTTTTGCTTCTTTTGTATTAAAAAAAACATACGAAAAACTAAGATGGTCACATACCAAGACTAAAGAATCAAGGTGAGACACAATTAATACAACTAGATTTGACTCATGCTGACGTTAATAGGTAAGATTTGGTCATACCCTCAACTCATATAGCAACATTTAGCCATCTATGCGGTGTCACACGAGATCATTTGGACTAGTAAAAGCTCAGCCATTACTTCTAGACTTGATAAGCCTGAATTAAAACAAAAGAAAACTAGTTGTGGCCCATTTAACCAAAGGGCAAAATGGTTAACCTAAGAACTGGGCCATTTAATCAAAGGGTATCAGAGTCAAAATCAGGAGTTGGCCATTTAATTGAAGGGTACAATGTTTAGATCTATAATTCCATTTCGCCAAAGGATATCATAGTTTTTTTTTTTTGGACAACAAAGGGTATCATAGTTAAAAGCATTTAATTGAAGGGTACAATTTTTAGAACAATACAAAAAGGCAAAATGTTTAACCAGAAGTCCAAACTTCAAATCTATGCAATGCATGAACCATTAAGTAACCTTAAGTTGTCACTGTTCACCAGAACATTGAAATGAGTTTGGAACTAATGAAATTCTCAGCTCCCATGGCAAAGTATTAGGGGATATATTGATTTGAGAGACTTGATTAGTATTAATTTTTTTAATACGTTACACATTATTCATACACGGAGAACGATAAAATCACATTAGTGGCAAAGCTCTCCCAATAAATATTTAACACAAAATTAATATTAATTTTATATAAGGTCTTTTTTTGTAATTTTTTCATTCTTTGTAATTTTTTAATTCAACTAATAATTAAATTAACTGATATTTAATAAATAAACAATATCACTATATTATTTAATACTTGAAAAGCAACATTACACATCCTTCACTCAAGGATACCTAGTGCTCTTAAAATGAAAAACAAATTAGTACTTTAACCTAACTTTTTATTGTAAATACAATTTTTTCAGAAAAAATAATAATTAAGCCTTGCTTAAGGAGTGACTCCCAAAATCACACTTAGCATGATATTGTAGATTGGTCGGTAACTATAAATTAACTTTATGTAAAGAAAAGCCAACTTTTCCGCCCATTTTTGTGGCTAAGATTATTCATTAACAATGTGCTAACAAGAGTAACTAATTATTATAACAGTAAACGATCTTGACAGCTAAAAGTGTAAAAAGTAACAAAGTAAAGTATTTGTCCAGAACAAAAAAGGTGACAAAGTAAAGTAAATGTACATTAGAGATAATGATATAATAAAGTTTTAAAAGGACAGTTACGTTTCCAACTAAATATGTAAAATGAAGGGAAAACACAAGGTCCTATAGTTTGATCAAGTTGTACTTTTAATTTTATAATTTTTTAATATTTTTAATCTTTATAGTTTCAGCAATATTAAGTAATATTTGTTTCTCAAGTCTTTAACAATGTTAAATTAAAGAAACTATAAGAACTGAAAATACTAAAAATAAATTACATGGACTAAAAATAAAATCCAATAAAACTGTATGTGCTAATAATTATATTTTTTTTAAAATGAATTAAAATACCAATTCAAACAACTATAAATTTAAGAATTTCACTTTTAATTAAGGTATTTAAGATTCAAAAGTAATTTTCATATTATAACGAGATTCCTGCTTATAATAGTGTAAATCAATATTTGTAACTCCTTTTTTGAAAAATTAGGAGGACCAATAGTTTTTAATTCAATCTTTTAAAACCTAATTACATTTTCACAAACGTTTGCTAAGGCATCAACAATTCAACATATCTGGCCATTATCGATAATTAAAAATCGGCAACACAGGCTACCCCACCCTGGGTGCTAGATTTGTTGACATTTCAGAATCGTTAACAAAAGCCATGTTTTCATCTTATTTATGTGACAGATAATAATCACAAATATTTGTTAGATTTGAAAGTGTCATCGAAATAGCTGTTGATAGAAAGGAAATTAGTTGACTATTAAGTTATGTATATATAATTATGGATAATTAATATATAAAATTAATCATATAGAGTCATCAAGAGTTGAAGGAGTTCACTATAAAGTTTCAAAGATTAAAGAGATTATGTGTACAAGATTCAAAGTTAAAGGAAGTAATATATGATTTACCCTTTAAATTATGCTGATAAATTAGCTAAGCTTTCTCATAATTTAGAATGTTAAGTTTTGTACCTTTAATCAATCCTTACTTCCCTCACTGGAGGTGGTGGTTGATGAAAGTAATAATTTAGTTGTTTTGTCCCTTTAATCAATCCTTACTTCCCTCATAAAAGATGGTGCTTGATGAAAGTAAAACTTTGGATGATGTTCCTGTTATGTAATCACTTTTGATTAATGAATGCACTCATTCAGTCAAAAGAACATAATTTAAATTTTAAAAATTAGAATAGACCAGTTCACTTAGCTCATTAGTTTTCTCGTCAAACTAATCAGTTTGGTCTAATTTTTAATACTTGAGATTTTATCACCAAAACAAACTTCCATATTACAAAGTTTTATATTTCTCGTGTGATGCATATAGAAAAGACAATTGAGCAAAAATCTAAATCTCTATCGCTCTCTCTCTCTCTCTCTCTCTATATATAACACTCTAATACAACCTACATTATTCACAACTCTTTCCGATCATATAAGCGAGACTTAAAAGTTTGTGAACATTAAAATACAAGCTAGCTAGAACATAAACATTGAATCATCATCGATTTCTTCTTTTCCATAATAAGAGAGGAAGTTTGATAAAACAATCATCATCGTGCTGACAAACAATGCCTCTCTCCAAACTTCTGTAACATACAGAAAGCTGACCACACCATTGCACAGATAATACAAGCTCCTCTTTAAGACTAACTACATTATATATATATATATATATATATACTCCTTAACTATGGACTATATATGTTTCATTCTCCATCCACGGAGCCATGGACGTACAACACTAAATGTAGCTGTTCTTGTGCTCAAAATGAAGCATCAGCAACATACTACTGTGTGAAGTATTTACTGATATAGCTTGATAGATGTTTGCTCAGTGGAAAATGGCCTCCTCACTATCATCAAATTCTGAAAATGGAGACTTACGATTCTACCAGAAGGATTCAGCTGTGGATTATTTAATTTCCTTGAATGCAAATCTCATAGGAAGTAACTTAATTGCTGTTTCTTTCTTGAACCACCTTCACCATATAAGTCATTCCACTGCTTCAACTCACTCATTCCTGCTCCCTCAGCTGCAAAGCTTGCAGCAACCTATGTTCCCAAAACTATTAAACATTTATTATTTTAATATTAAGGAAGAAAGGTAGTTTCTTTAGTCTACTCTTCAATATGTTTATTTATGGGATTATAAAACTTTTACTCCCTCAAGTTTGGTGCCTCAAATTTAATTTTGATCGATTCAATCCCTTAAATTCAATCCCTTAAATTTGCTTCAGTTATTGATTCAGTGTCTATTGTTTTAATAGCAAATAACATGGTTAAAGTTTGCTTACATGCATAACAAAATATTGATGGCAAACACATAAGTTAATGAAAAGAAGTATAATTATTTAAGTAGAAAAGAAAACTTTTAAAAATTTTTAAAAATAAAAGAATAAAACGCATTATAAGGGACTAAATTAATAAAAATTAAATTGATTTGAGCACTAATTTGTTCTCATTTAGCTACAAATGCATAGCAAATCATCAAAATACTTTACATGTTAGATTAATTTGAAAGTAAATTAAAAGCTTAAAGGACTAATATGATAATTTAAGAGAACATCAAGGACCATATTGTTAAAAATTAAACTTAAGGGACTAAAAGTTTTATTATCCCTTTATTATATCTCTAATAATTATTCAACAGTTTAAGTCACTTAGCTATTTTTTAGAGACACCACAATCATTTTTCGTTCTACTTTCTATTTCATTCATCATTCTGTGTAGTTAAGAGGAAACTCTACAAAGTTCAGAGGGAAGGGCCCTGTTACCTGATTTTTGGCCTCTCTGAAGTCCTGCATGTTCAATGGCCTAAGGACAATAACTCTTTCCTGTTCAACTTCCTCTTGTGCATTCACAGCATCTGGGGCATCTTCCGTTGTAGATTGTTCTCTATGTCTGTCTTGTACATCTTTATTAGCAGCTTTCTGCTTCTTCTTCTACAAGGAAAAGAATAAGTATCACGGGTCATCACTCATCATCATGATGAACACAATTAGATTTATAAACAAACTGCATTGTTACCAGAGTCTTCAGTCTCTCCTGCTGAATTAACTCTCTAACAGGCCGATAAGCAGTAGTTGTGCATAGATTCTGTATTGAAACAATTCAAAGTTATAGTAAATAAATATAGCAGAAGCACTAACGAAAGATGGTTAAAACCATTATGAATAACATCGGAAAATATTAGAAATGTTAAAGTACCTTCAAATCACTTCCAGTATATCCTTCTGTCATAGTTGCTAGCTCCTTAAAGTCAACTTGATCGTCTACCTTTTCTTTAGACAAAAGAGTCCTCAAAATCTTTTCCCTGTTTTCTGCAGATGGAAGCCCTACCATAATTCTGTTTATCAAAGGAAAAAGTTGTTTCAGAAACATTCAACTCATAATTGCCATTGTTGATCTTATCTGATTGTACATCCCATAGTTCAACATACACTAAAACAGCAGAAAGAGAAACGAGCAAGATGAAATAGGGAGATACCTTCTTTCGAATCGCCTGATAATGGCTTCATCTAGATCAAAGGGCCTGTTGGTTGCAGCAAGAACAAGGATGCGCTGATCTGGTTTTGTCATAAGGCCATCCCAATGAGCCATGAATTCATTCTTTATTTTTCTCATGGCTTCATGCTCTCCAACTCTTGTGCGTTGGCCAAGCATGCTATCGACCTCATCAACAAATATAATAGTTGGGGAGACCTTGGCTGCCAGTGTGAACAAAGCTCGAACATTCTTTTCATCTTCACCGAACCATTTGGAAGTTATGGTAGACATGGATACATTGATGAAGCTCGCTCCAGCCTCCCTTGCAATGGCCTTAGCCAGCATTGTCTTCCCTGTGCCAGGAGGACCAAACAGCAATATTCCTCTACAAGGCTTTAGAAGGCCTCCGGTGAAAAGGTCCGGCCTTCGTAGTGGAAGCATCACCAGTTCTTGAAGGGATTCTTTTGTCTCTTCTAAGGCACCAATATCAGAAAATGTCACATTAATCTCATTTGCTGGTATTACCTCTGCCCTTATGCGCTTCTCAAACTCATTATCTGGAGGAGGTTCCTATAAGGGAGCAATAGAATAATTATTTATCTTTATTTATTTATTTATTTATTTATTTTTGAATATTTTATATATTTATTTATTTTGCATCTGATAAAATCAGAGGTTAAGGCTTACAACGACTTTGGGTTCTGGAGGAACTGAAGTTGCATTATCAGCCTTTGCCACTGAAGCTCTCGCTGCTCCTTCAGTTTTCTTTTCTGGAGCACCATTTTCAGACTTTGCTTCAGGCTTCACAGCAGCACCTTCCCTTATTTCCTTCTGTACAAAGGGAAGAATAAAGAAAATTAGAAAGCAAAAACAAAAAGATAGAGAAATAATGCACTACTTGACTTTTGGCCAAAAACAAATGCGTTATTTGACTCGACATGTTCTCCCTTCTCCCATACATTGCAAGGAATTTAAAGAATGAGATGTATTGTTTACAGCTTGTGAACAGTAGCTTACTATAGACTTTACTTCATATATATTATAACACAGCTATAGTTCCAAACTTAATAATTCAGACATCGTCAGATAGTACAAACCTCAGATTTCACATCTTGAGCTTCCAATTTTGATGTATCTCTTCCATTGGATTTTCCGTCTTGGAATATACCCAACGCTCGGGATAAACTGTTTTAAATGAATAAATGAATAAAGTTAGCAAGTGGAAAGAAGATTGCTTATGTACATCGAAGTTGCCAGTCTCTGTCTCACCTATTGCATGAAATAACAAGTTTCCCATTTCTGTACTCTGGGTCTTTGTTTTTCATTAAATGATAAGAAATTGCTGACACAACAATCTCTTCTATGTAATTGCTGAGAACCATTGTGTCTGCCACACAGATGGAATCTAGATCATCGCACTCAAGATCATTGGCAGCAAGTACTTCCAAAATATGATTTTTGTTATCCTGAACCTGTATCTTTTTCATATCCTCTTCAAGTTGAGTTTTCCAGCTGACAGGATGCGATTCATCATCTGGAGGTCTAATTTTGATGTTGTAAGGGAAGACTGAAGCAAGTTTCTCGTCTACCTCATTGTAGTCATTAACAGAATCCAGAACTCGTGAACCGAGAATTAAAACTGGTCCACATAGTTTCTCCAGCATTTTTTGTAACAACTTGTAAGTCCTTTGTGATCTATTTAGCAACTTATCAACATCCCGCAGGTACAACACGATGGGGTAAGTTTTTGACACATAACTAAGGACCTGCAAGTGCAACTTCCACCAATCACTTTCTTTCTAAACATAATTATCTACAAACTTGTTTAATTTTGGAAGTACAGTAACACATCAATGCTGACTCTTCCATATATTACCTTGTAAAGAGATTGTATAAGAAGCTTTTCATTGAATGACCAACTGCTTGTGCGCTTAAGAGGACCTGAAGAGAGACAAAAGGGAACAAGAAATCACAAGAAAGAAACACTAACCAAGCGAAAATGATTGTACAAACTAGTACTTAAAACCAAAAACCATCATTGATTCGATTCCATAAGTTCTTGAAGTAACCTGGATTAGAAGGAGCATTTTGCAAGGCAAGGCTACTGATATTTGCAGAGGCAGAAGCATTCCGACGAATTTTAGGAGCATTGCAAGATGCATCAGTCCCCCTGAAAGCAGAAAGGAAACAAATGTACTAAGAGATATAGACAAACTAGAAAAAAGGTCATATATAATATCAAGTCAATATATGATCATCTAGTCTACTTACATTGATCTGAGGTCCACTCCACTGCTTTGTCTGATGATCTTTCCTGCAACTACAAACCCCTGGTCAGGCATATGGATCTTAAAACAGTTGCTGTTTAATGATATTTACATTAACCAACATACAAATGCAATGCTAATGTCTCAGTAAAAGGGAGAAGGAAAAAGACATAAGTACTTTTTTTTTTCCTCGCTTTCCATAAACAGGCTCATCAGCATATGGAAAAACATGAAACAAACCACAGTTAAAGCTAATTTTATCAGTCTGCCTTTCCTATTTATTGTCTGAAACCTTTTATAGGAGGTATTCTCAATTTAGAGTTATCATTTATTCTTATTTTCCTCCTTTTTAAGATATAAAAGGAACACTAGAAACCAAAGGCTTGTACGGCCAAATCTTGTACTAGAGAATAAGAGGGCTTCATCAATTTGTACCTTTAGGTTCCCCCTTCTGTGGAAAGATAGAAAATGATTCAAATAAGCCAGATAGTCTCTCCAAAGTTGACTCTGAAGTGGACCTTTTAAAAACCTAGAATCAGAAACAGGAAGAGCTCGAGTTGTTTAATGTTAGTTCAAGAACGAAAAAAGTAACTAGCGAACACTCATCTATAATACTCAGAAAACAGTTTTCTGTAAGAGCCTTAAGCATTAAATGATGGTAAAATTTGATCCAACAAACAAGTTAAAGAAGTAAAGAAGAAACTAGAAAAAGCTTACGGATTCTTTGTTGCCAGAACCATATCTACTTTGGATCTGTACAGATGACAAAACAATCATTACGTTCATGAGCAAAAGGAGAAAGCTAGGAATGACACAAAAAATGCTCACGCTTACCTTCAATGAAAAGTCAGTTAAATCCAACAGAAGCAACTTCGCTTCAAAGTAATGAGCTAAAGCCTTGGCAAGCACCTGTTGGTAAAGTTCTACACAGAAGAGGGGAAAGTGTAACTAGTATGAATGTGACTTTAAATACAAAAACATATCAATCCCTTCTCAGAAAAAGATAAAACAAAGGAGTCTCAGCAGATACCTGCTGGTCCGGAGAGTAGAATAGTCCGGCTTGCAGGAGAAAGATTCCGAGTAAATTTAGAGACCTCAGCATGTTTTAAATGAACATAAGCAGCACTTGTCAGCAACACGCGTGTCTGCTCACTGTTAAGAAATAAAAGTTGGAAACGGTGAAGCCAGAACTGATGAGATTCTTTATATTAAAAAGAAAAAAAGAAAAGAGCTTCTGATTGATGTATGATCGGGTCAAGCTTTCATCAAGTCCAACAGGACGTAGATGGCTCATGATCAAGTAAAAACACTTTCTTCCTATGAAACTCCCCATTTAATTAGCATGAAATCATATTTATATATGTTACAAGGAATCAATGATTAACAAAGTAACCTACTCGTCATGAGCCAAAGAAACAAGCAAAAGATAGAAAGAAGAACATAGTCGTAGAAAATGATAAGGCCATGGGACAAGGTATAATCATGCACTCAAGAATACAGAATTGCACATGACTATAGAATTACAGTCATTCCGAATGATACGAAGGCATTTGTCAACTATGTGAGAAATATGACAATCAGATCTAATATTTAAGCATGCCAACAAACTTCCACCTTCCTAGAAAATAAATATTTCGTTATGCTAAATATCCATAATCACAGTTAACGAAATAAGTTAACAAACAAGATGGAAACATGTAAATAATGAAACAGGAACGAACATATAAACAACTCCGAAATGGATAGTGATTGAAGACATCAGTGCACATATGCAGAAACATATGAGAAACCACCTATAAGGGCTATTAATAACAAGGAAAAAAAAAATTAAAAGCATGAAGACGAAAGGGATTGACCTGAGATAATAAGGGAATTGATCGAAGGTGACTTTGGTTTCTCTGCCATCAACAACCAATCGAAGCATTTCTTGCTCTATCTTTTCTGCAGTAAGGGCGTTTGAGGAACCGGTATTGGCTCCCCATTTGCTTACGCTTTGCCCAGAAGCCAACCCTATACCCACCCCAACTCCAACCCCAACACTCAACGCTGAGATCAACAAGCCTTTCTGTTCCATTTCTACCCAAAAAATTTTGAAGGAGGAGAAAACTTTTATTTTGATCTTCCTCTTATCTTACTTCTCAGAGGAAGTAATTCATCAAGTTTTGATTTTGAAGCAGGAAGAGAAAAGCCCAATGAGGAGAAAATTGAGAAAGAGATTGAAGAGGAGAGAGAAGGGAAGAGGTTGGAAGAAGGATATCCCTGAAGCACGGGACGCTTGTGATGAAGCTGTGTGGGTCTCTGTTTTGAGAGAGCGAGGATGAAGAAAACGGCGAAATAAACGGATCCCGAGAGAGAAGGGTGTGGCTGGCGTGGATATGGCGGCAGAGGATGAGTCTCAGAGGGTGGTGGTTGCATGTTGCGACGCTCATTGCTCGAGATTTTAAAGAATCAGCGCAGGGAGGGAGATGGGTGAGTCATGCATCCCACACTTTACGTGTCACTACTTTGACGAGCAAAATTGAATCGAAACTAAGAATCGAACCGAATTAAATTAAATTTTATTTATTTAATTCGATTTATTTGATTTTTCAGTTTGGATTCGATTTTTTTATTTTAAATATTTTGATTGATCAGTTCGATTTGGTTAGTAAAATTTAAAATCGAATAGACCGAACTGACCGAATTACATATAATTTATTAATTTATAAATTATATGTAATTTATGAATTATTTTATTTTATTTTTATTTTTTTATTTTAATAAAGAATAAAAAATAATATCATCACTTGAAACCCTATTTCAGTTAATCACTCTCATCGGTAGGTGTTGTGACTAGATTATGAAGCCATTATTTGATCATCGGTGTTTATTTGTGGTTGTTTATTTGATTATTCATGTTTTTATAATATTTGGGTGTTATGTCATATAGGTGTAATTAGAATGGGCTCATATTAAAAAAACGAATAGAAAAAAAGGCCCAATTTTATAGTGTTGTTTGTTTAATATTTAAAAAATGGGCCCAATTTTAATAGCCCAATATGAAATTGAAAAATCAAATTAACCGACCGAACCAAATTATCAAATTTCGGTTCGGTCCTTGTTCGGTTCGATTGGTTTGTTCGGTTCGATTCGGTTTTCATTTTTAGTGTTATTTGATCAATCGGTTCTACATATTTTGGGACCGAACCGAACCAACCGATGCTCCCCCTAATTTTGATGGTTCATTTGTCGCTTCGACAATTTTCTTTTTCGACATTTTTTTCATATATAACACAACTGCTTCCATTATTATTTGCCTCTCCCATACGAGTCAACCTATATGGGTTGAAAAAAATAAGAGTTGAGTTGAACTCATTTTCACATTAATTGAAAATATATTAACCCAGCCCAACCTTTATAAATTGATGGTTAAATATGCTAATTTGATAACTCATTTATTTAATTTTTTTTAAACAATTTATACCCAAATAAGAATTTCTAATATGATATTTCATGTAATTAAAAAGTTCACATCATAACTATATGAGATAGAATAATTCCGTCAAAATTCATTTCAAACTCTACTTGTTTTGTGAGGCTTTAGTGTCAAACCCCCTCCACTTTTTAATTTTTTTAATTTTATTTTATTTTTAATAAATAATATGGGTTGAGTAAGTCAACCCTAACTCATCAAAGCTAACTTATTTGGATCACCGATTATCTGGATCCATTTTTTATGAGTCAATATTTTCTAGACTCAAATCAACCCATGTTTTCAACTTTATTAGAGACAGAGTCAGGTGCTAGACCCAACCTCCTTTAGCCTTTAATTTATTATTTCTCAGGATAGGATCATACTCCTACAATTTTTTTATAAAATAAAATTAGATGAGTTGGGTTCTAAAAGTTCACAATAAGCCAAAATTTTTAGTAATTAGACCAATCTTTGTGGTCCCTACTCCTGCTATTATGATCTTATATATTAGTTATTTGGCTAAAATATACATTTGATCTTTTAATTTCATATAAGTTTTTATTTTAGCATTTTAATTTTATAAAATATCTTTGTAGTCCTAAAACTCTAATATTGTTAGTTTTAACAGAAAAAAAATTCTCAAATAAATCATTGTCAAATGTTGATATACTAATTTTAATTTTTTAAAATAATAATAATTAACATAAAAAATAGTCATTTGACACTAATGATTTTAGAGCTAAAAAACTAAAATATACTTTATAAAATTAAATGACCAAGCTAAAACCTTATATAAAATTAGAGGACTAAAAGCATATATTAGGCTAGTTATTTTTTAGGAATACTTTGGTAGTCTAATAAATTAATTATTTTTTTAAAAAAGGTGAATTACTTTTATTTAAAAAAATACTCCTATTTACAATTTTTTTTATGACTTTCATAAAATTTATGTTTTTAAATGGGATAAATTTTATTCATGTAAAAAAGATAGGGTAAACTTGAAAATTATTTCATTCTTAAACTATTTTAATGATATATTCCTTCAGTCCTATTTGTAAGACACCTTTTAAATTTTTAATCCACATTATATGACACCTTATAATAATTAAATTACTTTTCCAATTTTATCCTTTTCTTGATTAATGTAAAAGATATTTAATGTAGTTGAATCATGATTTAAAGCCAATGATAAAATATATATATATATATATATATCTCATTTTTTATGATATCAAGAAAAAATTAAAATTTTTAAGATGCGCAAAACGATTAAAGTTGTTATACAATAAGGGCTGAATGGAGTACTAACTCACTTTTGAATTCTTCTGAAATAATGGTGGTGAGATAGTCTGAAGCACTCTGTATGACTAGGAGCATAATGTCATGGGTTCATTACTCTCTCTTTCTCTAAAAAGCTAGCTTATTAGGATGTGCAGCATACCTGTTTATGTAACCAGGACCCTTGTCAAGTCCCTCTGATGTGGGACATAACATCTCTTCTGATCAATCCACGACATCTTCGTCACGGTTGGCTTACCAAAAGGAATCTACTGACTAGACAAACTTAGGTTTGACTCTGACATTACTTTATCACGGGCCATTACTCTCTCTTCAAAAAACTAGCTTATTGAAATGTGTAGCGCACTTGCTTATATAGCCAAAACCCTCCTCAAATCCCTCCGATGCAAGATGTAACAATAAGTTCTTGTTTGATTTCTTTTTATTTTTAATTTTTTAAAACTAATTTGTAAACAACTTTCTTAAAATTATTTTTTAAAATAAAAATATGATCTATTTGATTATATTAATTTAAAAATAATTTTAGATTTAACAAACAATTTTAAAATATTTTCAATTTTAAAAAATTAAAAAAATTAAATAATTTATAATATATTTAAGTTCAAGATACATTATTTTTTAGTTTTAAAATTACAAAATAATCTTAAAAAAAGGTAAAAATCAAACAAAACAGGTCCTAGGTTTTTTAGGTAACAAATGGGTATGGGAAATCCATATATCCATATACTTTTACTGTATTTGGAAAGCTTGCGTTCTTTTGGAAAGAGGCAAAACTCTTTTAAACTAAAATTTAGGAAAAATATTACTTTTAATCTCTATATTTTATTCTAGTTTTATTATATGTTCCTACATTTTTTAAGTGTTTCAAATTCATATAATTTTTTCCTTATACAATGTTAGTCCTTATGGTTTTAGAGTAACATTGATGTGATACAAACAGTATTAAGATTGCTAATGTGTTCACTAACACAGTTAAATTTGTGTTGATGTGTTAAATAGGTACTGAGTTGGACTTTTTAATAAGAAAAATAAATTAAAAAAAGCTATATTAGATGAAAAAGGGCTGACTTGGAGCTAAGAAAAAACTCTAAACTTCAATATCTATAAAATATCTTTAACATCTTTAAAATGTGTTTTAATTTAAATTTTTAAACTTTAAAACCTGCAATTTTTTTAAAAAAATGAGTCTTATATTTTTTAAGTATTCCAAAAATATTTTTATATTATTTATAATATAAAAATAATTAATTTTAAAGTAAAAATTAATTTTTAAAAAAATTAAGAATTAGGCAATTCAAGCTTTTTTATTTTGCTTATTTTTACATTTATAAATTTGGGATTTTTTTTATTGTGCTTATCATATGTAACTACATCAAAATAAAAAAAAAAGCTAACTTGGAGTGTAAGCTCGAACTTATTAAAAAAAACCAAATAGCCAAAACCAGCCCTAACATCTTTGGCCTCATTCTAATAGCCGAATTGCTAAATTTTTTTAATTTTTTTCACAAATTATTTTTTATTTTAAAATTAATTATTCTTATATTATAAAAATATAAAATATATTTTTGGAATACTTAAAAAATGTAGAAGATTTGACATTTTTAAAAAAATTGTGGGTCTTAAAGTTTAAAAATCAAGATTAAAATATATTTTAAATATTTTTTGAGATATTTTATAAATATTTTAAGTTAAGATTTTTTTTTCACTCTAGGTCAAACTTTTTTTTATTTGATGTGGCTTTTTTTAATTTATTTTTCTCATTAAAAAATCCAACTCAGGTCTCATTGAACTCATCAACACAAATTTAATGGTGTTAGTTGACAAGTCAACAATCTTAACACAATTTATGTTACATCCAATGGTGTAATTAGGATCTAGACTAGGGAGTGAAAAATAATTTAATAAAAAATTAATTTTTTTTAAATAATAATTATGCTAGGACTAAAGTTGTAACAACATAATGGATTGATCATTATTTTTTATTTAAAAAAATTATATTAAACATGTTAATATGTTCTTTTATTATGCGCTTCATATATAATCTAGATTATTAAAATATTATATATCTAATAAATTTTTGAGCTCAAATGTTTTTAATTCACTTCACAAGGTGCAAAGTTACAAAATTTACATGCTCCATTTGTAATTTTCCCCAAACCCTCAGGCTAATGTAACTCCACCCTTTGTTACATCAATATCTCTCTTAAATTATAGGAATTAATATTGTAAATGATGAAAATGTTATAGATGATGCAAAATATAGAGACCTAAAATATTTAAAAAAATATAAAGATTTATAATAAAATTTAAAAAAAATATAGATCAAAAATAATATTTCCTATGAAGTTTAAGATAGGTTGTTATGTGGATTTTTTTATCAAACAAATAGTATTTATTAAAGAGAGAGACTGTAGGGTTAAGGCCAATTCAAAAAGTTGACATTAGGGAAGTGTCTAGAAGAAAAGACTGAAAATAAAATTTTTGAAAAATAACAACTACAAATGAAAAGTCATGATCATCAGCCTTAGAGAACAAGTAACTTTTTGTAAAGACACAGCAGTAGGTGATGAGATTTCCCTTGTGGCATTGGATGAAAAGACTTAGGGTCTGTTTAAAAACTTATTTTAAAAATAATTTTCTGTTTTTTAAAATAAGATAATAAAAAAATTTATTTGATAACTTATTTTTAAAAAGTGGTTTAGAAGATAAAAAAAATATTGTTCTGAAGAATAGAAAAATAAAAATAATTTTTAGATGTTCTGTGATTATTGTTTTGGAGAATAAGATAGAATGAAAAAACACCTATTTTTATTATTTTTTATTCCCAAAACATGTTCTACAAAATATTAATTTTTAAAATAATAAAATAAAAATAATTTCAAACAATCTCTTACTCACTCTGTTGTTAAAAAACTCCTCACCATAAATTATTCAATAGAGAACAATTATTTTATTAGGGAGAGATATTCACTCTAAAACTGGATATTTTGATGACCCGAGGAGGTCAAAATAATAAAATAATAAAAAGCCAAATTTGCTATTCCTTTTGCATTTGAATATTTGCACTCTCCAGTAAAAACTGTGTGGGGACACAGCTAAGATTGATTTTTAATTTTGCGATAGCATGGAGGCTGGCAGAGTGGTGGTAGAAGACTTTGGAAGAAGCTGAATGAGGGTTAATTTAAATGATAAAGAGACGAGCATCCACATGTAAAAGAAAAAAACACATATATATAACAATTTAAAAGAAAAAATTCAAAAATTCAAAAATTTTGATTATATAAAAGCATATAGATTTTATTATTGCAATTATATGTTTATCAAATTATAAAGTTAAAAAAAAATTTGGCAGCATTTCCCCTTAAAATATGACATTTTAAAATTTCAAAAATTAAATTTAACTCAAATCAACTCAAATCTTAAGCTATTTTTAAATTCTAATATAGATTTAGCAACATCAAATTTTCAATAACAAAAAAAATTATAAATTTCAGCAACAATATCAAATTTAAAATATCAATAATTATAATTATAAATTCATAAAATTTTAATATAAATCTAACCATCTAAAATAAATATTCTAGAAATCAAAGAACATAATTTGAAAAAATGGAACTTACATGGAACACCTCACGCGCGAAGAAGAAAATGAAACTCAAATCTTCAACAATAGGAAAGGAAGGTTGGAGAAGAAATATGAAACTTCAAAGCAATAAAGGGTCAAAAATTATGAAAATAGATGAGCATTTAACAACAATGGGAGAAGGAAGAGGGAAGGAGGAGAAAAAGAGAGAGATTTCTAACTTGTAAAAATGAAGGAAGAAGGAACAAGGAAGAGGGAGAAAGCTACAATGGAAGTGAAAGGTGGACCCACAGTGACAGACGGATGACCCACAGTGGCCAGAATTTTTAGACGCAAGCAATGGAGGGAAAAGGCGTGACCTTTCAGTACTGGACCAAAACTGAAATGGAAGATCTATGTGTTCTACATAAAACACGCAGAAGAGAGGATTTTAAAAGAAGAAATTATGTCGGTTATTATGGAAACTGATGTGGTTTTGTTTATTAAAGTCAGTTCATCGTGGAACCGAAGTTAATAGTGGTGCTTTTTTTATTTTATTATTATAAATAATTTAATGACAGTTTTAATTAAAACTCATGTTAAAAGTAATTATTTTTTTATTCTTTTAATTAATACCATTTCACGTTGGTTATTAAAAATAACCGATGTGTAATGTGAAGCATTTTATTTAAATTTTTTATTTTATTTTTCACGTCGGTGTATTTAATAATCGTCATTAAATAACTTTTTAATACGGTTTTTTGAATAAGCGATATTAAATATTTTACTTTTATTTACAAATACACCATCGTCTTTTTTAACATCGGTTTTTATAATAACTGACGTTAATTTCATTTTCTGCGATAGTGACATTATGTATTTTCTTTATTTTAAGCTAGATTGGATCATCCATAAATTATAGAGGTTTGACATAAGTAATATAAATAGTAACATTTTACAAAATTTAATTTAAATACTCCCTTCGTTCAAAAATATAAGACATTTTTAACAGAATCTCACCTCTAATAAAGTAGTTACCTACTTTTAAACTAATTCTATCTTTTTATATTTATCGCTATTAAACATTCTATAATAAATATAAAATTATTATTAATATGAACACTTTTGAAAATAAAAGCAATGATTACACATTAAAAAATTAAAAATACTTTATATTTTTTAATATCTAACTCCTCAAAAAATGTCTTATATTTTTTAATGGAATGAGTAATAATGTTTTCCTATTAGATAAAATGGAAATTTGTTTACATATAATATATTTTTATCCATAAAATATTTTTTTAAAAAATTAATGCTAAATGGTCAAAAAAAAAAAAAAAACTAGTGCATCGTAATCACAAGTGGAAGGCATCGCCTAATGCGTCCAAAATAAGGTTCAGAAATAATAAATTTGAGTGAATTAGATCGAATATCGAGGGGCAGTCCTGCCCTAGTTCTAATTAATATATATATATATTTATTTATTTAACTTAATTAGTCCAAATATTGGAGTCTATATATAAATGGGTTCTATAAATAAATCATGTTAAAAAAAATGAAGGGTCATAAGTCACTTTTTTTTAAAGAGATTTTTCTATAAGTCACTTTGCACCTGCATGCTTTCATAATTTTTTATGTCTAGAGTAAAATATGTTACATATAAAAAAGAAAATGTTTTTAAAAATATGTATTTAATAAGAATAAACTAATAATTTAACATCTTATTGATGAAGAAATTTGATTTTTAGATTTCATATTGTATAACGAAAGCCATGACCAGGAGGGGCTTATTGGGAAATGGGAGGAGGGTGGGATCCCCTCAATTAGTTAAATGCGAAGAAAAACCATAATAACTTGCATCCACGCTAATAACTGAGTCCAATTTCGATCCTTTTGTTGAGTGCCTAAACAAATTTATTTTCGGGAGAGTGAGAATTTAGTTTTAAAGAGATCAATTAATTTAAATCTTAATTAATTTTAAAGTGTCAATAAAGTTTCTTAATTTGTCAATGATAATAAATTTAATAGCTCCAAAAAAAATTTTTAAATTTATTTTTTAATTTTACAACTTAATTGTGATGAATTTATAACTTATTTTTTAAATTTTAACAAGGATGAAGAATAAATAATAGGAAAAATTTCATTCAAGATCCTTTGACCACACTTAACAAAAACGAAAGCCCATTAAACTCTACAAATTCACTTCAGACTAGGAGTATTAAAGTGAAATTAAAATGTAGAATAAAATTACTTTATTATCCTTCATCCTCTTTGATTCTCTATTGAAATTGTTCATTTCCTTATAAGAAATTGTTCACAGTTACATAAGCTATTTGTGCCATTACTAAATCTTAATTTTATTCTAATTATTATAATCATAGTAAAACGAGTTGTTCATTGGCTATATTGAAGTTATTCATTTCCCTACATGAAATTGTTCATTAACCTATAAAAGTTGTTTATGCCATTACTGATCTTGGTTTTGTTATGTATTATAGTCATGGTAAAATGAGTTGTTTATTTCCTTATATAAAGTTGTTTATTGATCTACAAGAGTTGTTTGTACCATTACTAAATATTGATTTTGTTTCGTGATATAATCATGATAAAATGAGTTATTTATTTCCTTACATGAAATTGTTTATTAACTTACGTGAATTGTTTGTGTCATTAATTAATCTTAATTTTATTTTAAGTATTGTAATCATGCTAAAGTGAGTTGTTCATTACCCATATTGAAGCTTCTTATTTCCCTATATGAAGTTATTCATTAACTTATAGGAGTTGTTTGTGCCATTAATAAATCTTGATTTTATTTTAAGTGTTGTAATTATGGTAAAGTGAATTTTTTATTTCTCATATTAAAATTGTTCATTGCCCTACATGAAATTGTTTGTTGACTTATAAGAGTTACATGTGCCATTGTTGAATTTTGATTTTATTTCGTGTTGTAATCATGATAAAATAAGTTATTTATTTCTCTACATAAAGTTGTTCATTGACCTACAAGAGTCGTTTGTGCTATTACTGAAATCTTGATTTTATTACATTTTGTAATTATGATAAAATGAGTTGTTCATTTCCTTATATGAAGTTATTCATTAACCTATAGGAGTTATTTGTGCCATAACTGAATGTTAATTTTATTTCAAATGTTGTAACCATGGTAAAATGAGTTATTCATTCCCAATTTTAAAATTATTCATTTCCCTATATAAAGTTATTCATAGACCTATATGAGTTGTTTGTATTGCAATTGTGTCAAAAAAAAAAAGTCTCATACTGCTCAAATGAATGGAGGCCTTAGTTTATAAGTGAACTTGGGGAAGTAAATGAGTTTAGAGGAGATGAATTCTCGCATATAATTGTGCATGAGTTAGATGTGGTACCGAGCAATTTTTTCAAAATTTTGGAAACTCTTTTGCGGAGATACAAAATTATTTGTATAAAATAGTTTTCTAAAAATTTTAACTTCCTTTTGAAATATGTGGGGGATTGTTGGATATTATAAAATTTTCATGGGTATTTTAAAAGGAATTATTATAATTTAATAATATTGATTACTATAACCCCTTACTTAAATATATTTATTTAGCCTTATTGCTTTTGTAATGGATTTTGTAATTATGATTAAGGTGGTTTTATTGTCCAGTATTATAAAATCTGCCTAGAAAAGGTAGTGCTTACCACAAGTTTTGGGAGAGCCTTTGTGCTCTTGGCCTTTCTCTCCTCTTTTATTACACTACTTCATTATGCAGTTAACTGAGTTTGTTCAGTGAATTTCTATTGTTCTGTGTCTCTACTTTTAGTAGGAAGGGTCTGTTTAATCTTGAAGAGCTACTATACAATCAATCTGATATGACAGAATAGCTTTTAAGGATAGTATCTTCGAGCACGACTCAGATTATGATTTTATTTGCTGGTTTCAACAATCCTAAGAGCTAATTCCTACATGTTGGTCTTGTTTAGTTGTACTAAACCTAATGGGTTTGGATATGGTGGAAGCATATGGTGAGGCAATGGGTTTCAATGATGTTTATATATGAATAAAATTGGGTGTTAGAGCTCATGTGAGTAAGCATGCATATATGCTGAGATGGGCAACGACAACTATGAACATCAACAATATTAAATTTGCATTCAAATTCACTTAAGACTTCAGTAGTGGTACATTTGAGTGAAACACTCTAGTATGAATAACACATGCTAATGATATTGGTTATTTAAGATAAGTGATGTTATAGTGCAAGGAGAGCATTCATGTTCCTCAGATTTTGATCAAGGAATGGAGTATGGAATGGAGTATGAAACTTAAGGAGGAGCAAATACTTGAAGCAAGCCGTGGTGGTGTCTAACTGCTGTTATTCTGTTGATCAACTTCCTTCAGATTCTTGTTTATTCCTTCATTTCCTTGCTTCTCTAGATAATCAAATTATACCTTCTTACCTTTAGTTAGGTGCTTAGAAGATTATTGCTTTTGGATTTGATTACATGCTAGAAATTAATTTGATTGGCATAACAACAAAACCTCGTAACTTGTGGTAGAATGAATGGAGGAGAATGAAAACATATAGTCACATAGCTAGTATTAACAAATTGAGAGTACATATATAAAATATATTGAGTGATATTTAATATGAATAAAAGCAGAATTTTAGATTTCGATTGTTGGTGGGTTTTGTCCATTCATGATTAGCAAAAGAAGATAATAATGTTTAGAGATGATGGTGCATCCTTTCAATTAATTCTGCACAGTAGTTGAAACATTCCTTGGTATCATAATGACAATTATGCCAACAAAAAATATTTTTTAAAGGAAAAGGTCTGTGAAGTGGTTATATGCGAAATTTCTAAAAAGAAATTTCATTAGATATATGTGAATGAATTTCTTCAATTCATATTTATGAGGTCTTTTATTGTAAAGGACCATTTATTATATAAGACTTTGGTTGCAATATTTATTTTAATGTGCAATAAGTCATGTGATTATAAGACTAATCATTAGCAGCTTATGTTCAGTTGTAACGTAGGCTTCAAATTTTCATTTGCTTGATTGGTTCTCAAATTAATAAATGTTGTTGCAGACATATAGATTTATTACAAGGAAAAAAGTTGTCATATAAGAACTCTTAACCTACGGGATAAGATTGAATATGAATGGTTCATTTGTTGCATTTATTTTTTTTTCGATCAAGATTTGTTGCATTTATTATATTAATGTTGGTATCACTGTTTATCATTGGTATAAGTAATGATAGTTATTATTATATATATTTCAGCTTGAGAAATATCAATAGTTTGATACCTTCATGTAGTAAAATTTATTTTGTTTATGACAATTACAGGCACATTCGAGTGAGAAGAAAATCACCTAAGTGTCATAATTGAGATTAGTTCCCTTGTTCAAAAAATTAGGGTATGTGCTGACATATAAAACATTTTAAAAGGGCAAAATTTGAGTTAAAGGAAAATAAATGTAGGGCTATGTAGTGTGCATACAATTTTTGTGAATTTAAAATTATGAGAAATTCTAATTTAATTAGAATTATTGTTGTTAAGGTATGAAAATATTTTTTGAAGTATTTGAAAGTGTAGCGCACCTAATGCATGGAGCATTTGAAAGAAAAAAAAATTGGTGGACATCATCTTAGTGATTATTTTGGTGTAAAATTGATACTTGGTGTTAATGAGAATTTTCATGATGCTAACATGTTATTAAACAAAAATAGGATAATTCTATTGCTCAATCTATATGTGCATTTACAAACTTTAGTGAGTTTAATCTAAAATTAGATTGGAGGCTAAGTTATTGGACATCATATTAGTGATTATTTTGGTGTAAAGCTGATACTTGGTGTCAATAAGCATTCTCATGATGCTAACATGTTATTAAAAAAATGGTATAATTCTATTGCTCAATCTATATGTGCATTTACAAACTTTAGAGAGTTTATTCCATTAATTAATGTTAATCACATGATATAATTATGTTGCATGGAGATTGAGCATATCAAGTAGTCTCACAAGAGGATGAAACAAAGGAGCGTTTGAAAGATACAATAAATGTTGGTATCACATATAATGGATTTCTATTGTATTAAAATAATATAATGATGTAAATTGAATTTTATATTTAGATGATGAAAAATCCATTAGTAGCCAAATAAAATATTATGTGAGCCAGAATATACTTTGAAGTTGGCTAGTAATGAGGCTAAGTAGTTGAGAAACTTTTTAGTGAATAATATTGCATTGAGAGTGAAACCAACACATATTGTGTTGATGATTTGTGTAATTGCCAAATGGCATAATCATTGCAAAGAGAACAATGACATATGTAGACATCATTTCATATATAATTAAGCACGCTAAAAAAAGTTATATCAATCGATTATGTAAGATCAGATGCAAATCTAATAGATTTGTTAACTAACCCCTGGGGATGATCTTAGTTATTAAAATTTTGAGGGGAATGAGACTTAAGCCTATTTGAAATTAATGGTGATGGCAACCCAATCTTTATGATTGGAGATCCCATGAAGAAAATTCAATGGGTAAAAAAAAGTCACTTGTTAATTCAGCTAGCACTAAATTTTCTATCCCTTTTTATGACTTGAGAAAGTGCTAGAATGCATTAATAGGAGGTTGATCAAAAGCTTTTAATGTTTTTCATAGTCTTTATGGTTAATGCATTTATTACAAATATACTTGATAAAAACACCCATATGAATGTGGAATGGGCTGCTTCCATGATATTGTGGCAAAATCTCTAGAGCATTTGTTAAAACCAAACACGTGCAAGGCCAATAATGTGCAAAATCGTTATTAAAAATGGAAATTGTAGGGGTAGAATCAAACTAATAAGACATCTAGTATATGACCAAAATCTATTGGTTTAATAACAAAGTTACACTGATTTTTCTGTGTGTTAAGTTTTATTGGTTTAGGTTTGGTTCAAGTCAAAAGACACCACATTTGAAGTGATTATCTTCCTTGTGTATAACTTAGATGATAGTAGTCTTTTTGACACACGTGAGGGGATTGTTGTAATTATGTCAAAAAGAAAAGTCCCATGTTGCTCAAATGAATGGAGGCCATAGTTTATAAATACCAAGATAAAAACTTGGGCAAGTAAATGGGCTTAAAGAAGAAATGGGCTCTCACATACAATTGTGCACAACTTAGATGTGGTATTGGGAAATTTTTTTAAAATTTTAGATACTATTTTGCAGAGATACAAAATTATTTGTATAAACTAGTTTTCTAAAAATTTTACCTTCCTTGTGAAATATGTGAGGGGTTGCTAGATATTATAAAATTTTCATGGGTTTTTCAAAAGAAATTATTATAATTTAATAATATTGATTACTATAACCTCCTACTTTAATCTATTTATTTAGCCTCATTATTTTTGCAACGGATTTTGTAATTGTGATTAAGGTAGTTTTATTATCTAGCATTATGAGATTTACTTATAAAAGGTAGTGCTTGCCATAAGTTATGGGAGAGCCTTTGTGCTCTTGGCCTTTGTCTCCTCTTCTATCACACTACTTTACTGTGCAGTTAACTAAGGTCGTTCTATGAATTTCTGTTGTTGCATCCTTACCTTTAGTAAGAAGAGTTTATTTAATCCTAGGAAACTGTCACGCAATCAATTTGGTGTGGCATTATAGCACTTAAAGATAGTATTTTTGAACACGACTCAGATATGATTTTATCTGCTAGTATTAACAATTTATACCATTATTGAATCTTGATTTTATTCAATGTTGTAATCATGGAAAAATGAATTGTTTATTTTCCTACATGAAGTTGTTCACTGACCAACAGGAGTTGTTTGTACCATTACTGAATCTTGATTTTATTCTGTGTTATAATAATGATAAAATGAGTTGTACATTTCCCTATATGAAATTTTTCATTGACCTACAGGAGTTCTTAATCAATAGCATTACAAACACATGTATAATACAAATCATTTTCTTGATTCAAGCACATTTCTCACTTAATACATAACTTGTGTAATATCTCATTCTCAAATCCATGATTTACTCCAAATCTCAATTACATAGGAGATTGGATAAAAGTAAAAATAAATTTTACCAAGTTTGTAAATAAGTTGTAAAGGTGGGATCCTAAGTTTTTAAAATTAAAACTTCTTCAAAAGACTTCGCAACTGATGAACCATAAATATTAACTATGGGGAAGCATAGGATCACTCTAAGGATTAGTATATTTGCTTAGAAGTCATAAAACAAGATAATTCTGTGGTTTTCAAGGGCATGCACCGCGGCTCATTGAACAAGCACCGTGGCTTATTCACCTCTATGCCATGCATCACGGATCGTTGCACAATGCGTTGCACAGTTCAAGACAACAAACTTCTGTTGTTAGTTTGACATCTTTTAGGGCAACTTTTGATGCATCTCAAATCTCCATCTGACGTCAATTGACACGAACAAGGTGTATATGGAAAGCTATTTCTAAGATCTAGTTAATGGCTTTGATTGCACACTCAAAATTTTTACTCACTCAAAAATTGAACACTCATTTCAAAGCTTACACTTTTTCATTACTTTTCACAAAAGCAAGTGTCAAATCATTTACCAAAAGCTAAGAGCCATTGATACTACTAAGACCACATATAATAGACCAAAACTAACCTGTGCAATGCACAATATCACACAAAACACATCATCTCAAAATAGAAGGGGGAGCCCAAAACTTATATTTTGTCATATAATCCATAACAATCAAATAACAAACTCAACGTTTACTTGCACTAGTATTTTAGCCCTATCATAGATATCACAATTCACATATATACACCCTAAGGCCCAAAATACACTTTATAGTTACACAAAATACATAGTACAAGTAAGTCACAATGAATTAATCCTAGTTGGCAACATTAATAATCATATACACATACAACTTAAAAGTTGAAAGAGGCCTACTACTAGGATATCAAATCCTATGCCTTTGATTGTTTTTCTCTGTTTGATCCTTTTGAGCTATTTCCTATAATATTGAAAATAGTGGGAAGAGTACAATCACTCAATAACCAAGGTCCAACTAACTTATACCAATACACATCAATTAATTTAAATGCAAGTAACTAATTTCAATATGACTCCTAATCACATATCATTCTCAAGAACATAAAATCCACATTTTCAAGCATAATTGCACATGTCAAGGGACCATGATTAGTAAACACCATTTCATACAATAAAAGAACTCATCACATGATCTATTAACATAGTTCCATATTGAATCAGGTTAAACTTTCGAATATCAATATTAGGGTCATAATACATACAACCATGTGTCCTTTTTCACTATATGCATAATCACACCTCCCTTATATCCTCCTTATTCCTCTGACAAGAAACCGTGGACTATAATATATTGGGGTAGTCTAGGATTTAGGACTTCCCTAGCCTAAACATGTGTGAAGGGTTACCCGGCTAAGGTTTTCCTAGATTACTTGTGGAACACAATTTCCCCCATTTTCTCACACTATGGGTGTCATTCTCCCTAAACTAGCTTTCTCGTTGAACTACTGGATAGCTAATTAGGTTTGAGTCTCTCGTTGAACCAGTGGGACAATTCCTCATTGAATAAGTAGGACAATATATATATATATATATATATAAACAATGGCAAGCCATCAACTTAAATGGGAGCCTTATCATGTGAATTTAAATATCTACTCCTTTACCTAGGTGAACCCCCACCTCTTAAGATCATGCAATGCACAGATATGTACAAATCAAGCATGCATCATCTCATCATTGTACCTAATCATATACATGATAATCATATATTATACACAATTAAATTATTGAACTCCACTACCATTCTCATTGAACTTCATATTTTTGAATGGTCATTGAACTCTCTAAACACATTATTGTTGAACTTCATAAATTCAAGGATCATTGAACTCCTTAATAATATGCACATTCATTAATTTTTCATAAAACGCAATCACCTTATAAGAAATCCACAAATCATGTCTTAAGGGAATTTTGCGTATAACAAATCATTGAACTTTTACAAACATCTACATAGGAGATTTTCTCAAATATTTTGTGCCAACTTGCAATTCATTTAATTTTACACAATTCAATTATCAATAATAAATCAATGAATTAATTAGTGTAAGGTAGAATTTTTCTGGTTACCTTAAACCTTTGAGAGGTAAAAAGTTTGACCCTACAAATACTCACTCCTAAAGCTTCGAAGAAGCTTAAATGGTGTCAAAGATAGTCATTCTACAAAATTTACAATACAATTCATCAATATCCACATTTAGGCTAATTTTCACTATTAACTCAACGCTTCTTCATTCTCAAGATTCATTCTTTACTCCTCTGAAAATACTCATGCGATTTTTTAGCTTCCTTTAATCTTCATTAATATCATTGAACTTTATAATGGCCATTAATGGAGCTATAATGTTTGCAACCATCATAATTATGGTGAAATTCGCATTAACCACTAATCATCACAAATTCATAAATACCAAGTTTTATTAGCTCAATCTACTCTCATTAACTCTATTTAAGTTAATGGATTTAGACCCATAACTTTTATGGATCAAAAATAATTATTATTAACTAAACCCTAACTTTCATCATTCAGAAAAACGGAAGAAGTAAGTAGATTTAAGCTTTGAACTCTTACCTCTAGTGTTTGAAGACTTCAAATCACCCAAAACTTCAAATCTCCTAAGCCTTAGCACAACTATTTAGTGGCTCCTTTGCTTCTCCTTTGTTTCTTCTCTTTTTCTGCTTCATTTTGCAACCTTTGTTATAGCAGAAAAGTGTCCATGCACCATAACGGACACACAATGCGCCGCGGATCATAGCACAAAGAGCATCTCCCTAAGTGTGTTATCATACTTATACTGCGACGACTTGGTCCACAAGCCGCGGTGTGTGGCCCACAGCCTTACCCTTTAAATTTCCTTCCTTTTTTTCATTCCTAGGTGGCTCGACTTCCCTCAAACCCCCATTTAAGGCTAAAATTACAATTAAACACACCCGTTAGACCTCTTTAGCCACACGCCTCACTAATAAACTTACATTACTCTAATTCAAGCTTAACTAATCCAATAAGTTTATGTCAAATAGATCTATCAACACCCAATAAGTTTCAAACAATTCATCTCAACAAATAATTAATTAACAAATAACTATATAGACTAAACTTTCCCTGGTTATCTCTAACCTTTGAGAGGTTAAAGGTTTACTTCTTAAAACACAAACTTGCAAAGCTCTCCTTAAGCTTGAAGGGTGCCAAATTGGTTAGTCTACAATTTAACCATGAGGAAAATCATTAATATCCCTATTTGAATGATGTCCAACACTTTATCTCGTCATTACCAACTCACTTTCAAACGTACCTGTTTGGTTTACTAGGTCTTTTAGCTCACATTGTTATTAATGGACTATTAAACTACCATTAGTGGTAATAAAACACTCCCAACAACCCTCATTATGACCCAAATTTGGCCATTAATAACCTCCAACCACCAAGAGTGTGTAAAATCATTACTACTAGATTTAAATAACTTAAATCACTCTTATTAGCTCTATTTTAGTCAATAGGTTTGGACCCATAACCCATTACACATCCTTTTCTCTCATTCACATAAATGCAAGCATGCGATTCAAAATCATATTTCAACCCTAAATCAAATTCATTGCTTCTTTCTCGCAATTGGAACAATACCCTCCTCCTCCATTATTCATGCTAAGCTTGCCTCCCATGGCGATTAATCTCTACAATTTCTTCTTCTAGGTATAAATCAGAGCGAGAGAGTGTTTTTAGAGAGAGAGAGTAAAGGAAAATGGAATCTGAAGAAGTTTTTTATTAATTTAAAATAAGGTTAATTTTGTCCTTTCACTTAACATTTTAATTTCATTTCACTATCCCTAGTCTGGAGTGAATTTTCAAAAGTTAAGCGGCCTTATTTTTCATTATGTTTGGTCAAGGGATCTTAAATGAAATTTTTTCTAAACAATAGGCAATGGAGAAATGGAGAATAAATGACAGGCAATAAAGCAATCAAACTTAATATTTTTAACAATAAGGAAGAATATTTGTGTTCTCGATTAAAATTAAAAAAATTGCAAATGCATTATAATAATGTTGCAAAATTAGGAATCAAACTTGCAAACCCCTGGAGCTATTAGATTTAATACTTTTCAACATTAAAATCCTTATTAAAAATTGGGAAAGAAGTTGCAAATACATTACAACGAACTTATAAAATCAGGAGCCAAACTTAGGAATTCTTAGAGCTAATGGACTTAATATTTCTCAACATTAAAAATAGGAAGAATGACAATAAATCCCAAAAAGATAAATTAATAACAGTTAAGTCCCCAACAAATTTTTTGTAAAAGAAATTGCAAATATTAATTCAAACAGGTATAAACAGGAATTCGAATTGCATAATAATTGTTATATTCAAAATTAAAATATCACATTTATGATTAGAACATTTAAATTTGTAACTGTTTAAATCAATATTTATAATTAATTTTTCAAAAAAATTGTCAGGGACCTACTTGTCATTAATTTCCTATTTTGGGACTTAATTATGATTCTCCCTTAAAGATAAACATTTGTGTACCCTGTTAAAATTTGAAAAACAAATTATAATTCATTACAATGAAGTTACAAAATTAGGTGCCGAATTTGTAAATCTCTAAAGCTATGAGACTTATTATCATTGAAGGACCAAGGAACTTTGTTGGCATTTTGAAATTGGATGGGACTTATTTTGAATTAATTAGTCTCCTTGGGACTTAATTGTAATGGAGTTTGTTAGCATTTTGAAATTGGTTGGAACTTAATTTGAATTAATTGGTCCCTTTAAAACTTTTTAATTGTCATTCTTACTTTATTTTTTTATACTTCATGCAATGGCTCCACCTTGAGTGTATACAATAAAGATACAACATAGCAAAAGAGACTTAATATGTTATGACATGGTGAATCAATATTTAAATCATTCAAATACGTGTCTATATCTAATGCTCAACTTTATTTTAAACAAGATTGTTTTCTTTTTTTTTTTTGGATCAAGAAGATTGTTTTCTTATTAGAGGACACTTGCTAGTAACAAAAAATATACAAATGAGCATGATAAACTTTTGATATTTCAAATTTATTTCAATTATCAATTTAATTTTTAAAATTTAATATTTATAATTCAAATCTTTGAATTTTCAAATATACAAATAAGTATGAGAAATAACTATACACAATTAGTCCTTACAATTTATATATATATATATATATATAGTCCTAGACATGCATATGGTAAAATCTTTAACTCAAGGATGGCAATCTTTTCATGGATTGAAAAAAATTGATGGTCCTATGAAATCAAATAAGAATATAAAATTGTGTATAAAATTTTAGGGACTTAATGATAAAAATTAAGTTATTAATAAAAAAATTTCAATTTTATCTCACCAAAACTAAGAAAATATAGTTAAGTCATTAATTTTATCTGAAAATATAATAAACTTTCAATTTTGTTCCTATTTAGATAAAAAATTTAAATTTAATTTGCATTACATTCTATTTCATAGTCAATGAGTTTTAAACATGCGTAATATTAAAAAAAATATAATTAATACAACATTAATTATCTTAAGGATCAAATATTAGAGGGAGTATCAAGAAACAGGAGGAGTAATAAGGTCTCATTTGTGTTAGATATGGCAACACACCCAAGAAGGGAGATGAATTGGGTATTTAATGAATTTTTGGTTCTTTTGAAACTTTTTCAGCAAAACTATGTGTAATGAAAAGTTTAAACAAATTCAAGTATCAAACTCTTATTGGAAGAATGCCAAAGTAATTTCTACAAGCTCAATAAGTATAAAATTAATTTCTATGTGGAAGTTTAAGTAAGAGTATGTAGATAAATTAAATTCAATTTCATACACTAAAACTTAATATTAACTAAGATAGCTGAAAATATAAAGAGTTAAGGGAAGAGAGATTGCAAACAATGGTTTATTCTTATTCAGCTCCTCCTCTTGAGCCTACATTCAGTTTTCAAAAAACTACTTGAGATTTCTCCACTGTAACATAAGCTTGAGTGGGTGCTTGCCACCTCAGTGCATCCACAAGTGTAGTTTAAGCATTTGTGAGCCTTTATAACAACTCACTTTACATGTGAGCTTCTTTTCTCAAGAGAATAATCTCTCTTGATTTCAAGAAAAATCTTTCCCTCACCTTTACAAAGGTGTTGATTATGTAAATCAATCAATTGAAACTCTCTCTAAGAGTAATAATAAGTACAATGAAGCTCTAATACTTAAATGATGAATATATAGATATCTTGGCTGAAGAATAATGATTCTTGTATAATAAGAGTAAGATGATCATGAATTTCATAGCTTAATCATTTTTAAGGTTAATCTCTTCTTAAAATTAGTTTGGAGTGTTAAATTTATAGCCCGTGGAGTGAAGTAAGTGTTAGAGACATCAAATGACCGTTTATAGACATTACATAGTGAATATAGTCATTGGTGCGATTTCTTGCCAGTGACCAATACTGTTTCACGTGTGTTTTAAAGGTTTCATATGTATAGGCGCAATATCTTGCGAGTGACCTGCTAAATCATGCAAGAAAATACATGTTGTAGAGTCTAGAAGGCAAATCATGCAAGGGAGCAAGGTGTCTTCAGCGTGATTTGGACCATGGAAGTTATAGAATGAGAAATAAGGCTCTGGAGGTCATTTTTGCATGGGTACATGTTGTTTCACATGTGATTTAGCATTCAGAGGCTATTCAATATGAAAATAGGCTTTTGGGTGCATTTTCACATGTGAACGCAAGATGCTCTCACGCAAGATTTGACATGATGCTAAATCACGCGTGCCTCTCAGTTGCTCTCATGTGTGATTTTGCAACTTCACTGCTCATAACTTCATAATATCCTAACTCATTCAATATAACTCCAAATTTGACACATTATATACCAATGGAAAGCTCTTGAAGTCTAGTTTTCAATTAATAATTTCACACTCAAATGCAATGGATATTTTGAGATATGATCAAAATAGTGGATGAAGGTTAAGACTAAAAGCTGTGCAGAATCAATATCTCAACACTCAATTTCTAAAATTCATATCTTTTTTAATAGAACTCCATTTTGAATAAATAAACTATCATTGAAAACATGTTGGAGTATATTTTCAAATGAGATATCACATTAAAATGATCTTTGTCATGAGAGATATGACACAAAACATGACCAAAGGTCAAAACTATTTTTTTACACAATTTTCTTTTCAAAACTTAGACTTTAAGTGTTTATGAATTTTTCAACTTAACTCCATTTTAAGTAAATAGAACAACCTTAAAAACTTTATAGAGTTAGTAATCAAAAAATTTGAAAGCTTGTGAGATATATATATATATATATATATGACTAAAGATGAAAACCATGATTATAGAAAACTATATTTCACTGTTTCTCTTAATAGCTAAAATTCATATTTTGATTTAAGATATCTTGAGTCAATACTTCATATATAAATCAATGAGTTTAACATAAAGACTCATGGGTTAATGATATTATACCTACCAAGTCCAAGGCTTTCAAAGTACATCCAAGCTTGTATGAATGTCTTCATTCTTCTTAAGCTCTTCTTGCATCATCCTTCTCTTTATCTTTATATTCTTCAATCATGAGTGTAGCATGTAAATAATGACTTCAACTTTGTTCCTCTTCATGCTTACTCCAATCTTTACTTTAGATTACCTTAAATGATATATCATGAACAAAATAGTTAGTCCAAGTATCAATATGCATATATCCAAGTTGTGAAAGATAATACTATGAATCATTCGTGGATAGAATCATTTAAGATAAGAAAAAATGATAGCATAAAATCACTTTGATGTACATGAATCATTTTTCCAAATCTCATGTAATGTAGAATAATATAAATAAAAACACTTTAAAGCAATTGTTCTATAGTCATAGTTAACTACTCTATATATGAAAACAATTAGGCATAACTATAGTTAACTCATCTATATTTGTCATCATCAAAACTTAAGCTAAATATAATGTTACAAGACATTATGTCCAATAATTTGGTACAGAGAATTATTTTTAGTAGAAGTGGAAGTGAAAATAGAAGTAGCAATAGAAGTGAAAGTAGGGTTTAAAAGTATGTTTGATAGACTGATGGAAGTTGTAATGTCTACTTTGGTATTACCAGAACACACCACACAACTAATATTATGATAATTACGATCAAGCAAATCTTTATATTTGACTGCCATAATAGACAAGATTTACATTAAAAAAAGTATTAAAAGTTGGGATCCCAAGATAACCTTTTTTAAGAAATCATCTAAGCTCAAACGAGAGATTAAATTCAATAATGCAAATATGGAAGCATGGCACATGAAAGTGTCAAACATACTGTGGCATAGGTGTCACCTGCCCCAGTGGATGGCATAAAGGGGAAAACCCTCTTGCTATGTATTTCATTGTGACATGCCTTTGTTGTCATTTGCTATCATGATAGCACTTTGAAACTAATTTTTGAAGTGCATCATTTTTCCATCTGATATCTGATTTGAGCGATCCAAGTGTCTACACGTAGCTAATTGATCCATGTAACTATTGGCATTAATTTTACAACAAAATATTTTATCATGTAAAAGTTGGATACCCAAGTACAAAAAGGCACTTTATCATTTTAAAACATGCTCAAGAGTGTCCAAAACTCTAAACAAGATGCTAATAGACCCAAGACCACTTAAACTAGCTCACATGGACCACATTTCACCTAATAGAGCATGCAAACCTATGTACATTTATCTCAAACACTTATTGGCCATCAAACCCCAATTTAACATTAATCAAGGGGCAAGAGCAATGTTCAACATAACTATTCTTTGGCCAATCAAAATCAAACAATTAACTTAATATTGACACTTGCATTAGTATTTTGGACTCTTACAATGAGTTCTATCACAGTTACAATATTCTAGGCCAAAATACTCCAAAACATAAAGTTACTACAAAAATAATGCATGTCCTAAGTTGGCATAATATATATATATATATATAAGTAGTTACACAAATACCAAAAGAATAGAACTATACAATCGCTAATTCCCTTAATTCCCGATAGTATCCTCCTTCCCTTTGCCTTTATCAGCGCTTTCACTTATAAAATATAACTACGGGGTGAGAACATTGTCTCAATAACTAAATAATTTAATCTATCTACAAATATGTTAGAACAGTATATGAGCATTTGAAGTGGCTAATAAAACAAATTATACAATCATCATCATCATATGAATACATATATGCATCCAAAGCAAATGCATGATCAATACACCACCTTATATCCTTCTCATTTCCTTTGATTGAATATGAGGGCTAACTACTCAATAGAACTAGGTCTATGTAACTGGACTAGTCTAAACTCACCAATCATGAGAGGAAACCTAGCTAAAGATGCCTTCGCCTATTCTTAAAGCACAGATTCCTCTTCTTTTGAATGTCAAGGATTCGTATACTCAATCTATCCCACAAATAGTATTGGGACTTCTAAATAAAAAAAAACTAAGCATCGAAGCCTCCAAGATGCCAATGTGTATCATATGGATTTTCAAACATACCACCACCCTAGGATAAACTCTTACCCTATTACAATGATCATGCACATACAACTCAATCCACATACCATGTTTACATATTGATTAACTCTAATTCATTAATTAGCATAACAACTCTTAAACAACTTCGTTAGTATATTTACACATGACTTTGGCATAAAAAAAACCACCTTTCAAACATATATACATATATCCTACTTCACATAGATTTTTAAATTAGAAATGAACATTTATATTGTGGTAATACTAAATTAAAACAATAATTTATATTTTCACAAAACCTCAAAACCATCCAAACATACAAGTATAAGGATTACATTATCCAGTTATCTCAATCGTTTCGTAACAAAAAGAGTTATCATGGCAAAAGAAACTCTTTTAGATTCCACTAGCTCAACAAGGCCTGATCAATGTTTAATCTAAAAGATGAAACACTAATTATTAATTTTCAATTCTAATAAACACTCTTTAACCTAAATTTAGCTACCCGTAATAGCCAAATTCCCTCTTTAGCATAAACAATACTCTCAATATATTCCATTAAACCTATTTAAGACCCATAAACCTAGATAACATTAGATTTCTACCCACATTGCCTCTAATCCTTGAATTTAAGCCTAGAGTTCATCTAAATCCTAACTCAAAATTCTAAATCACTATAAAATCATTAAACCTAGTTTTAGAAGCCTAAATTAACTCTCCATAGAACCAAAGAACACAATGGGGGGTTCAGTTTTAACCCAAAATAAGACAAAATCAATATCTAAACCTAAGCAACAACTTAGAAATTCGGATGAAGGAGAGGGAGAGGGAATAGGAAGCTTACCCAAGCATAATCTTAGCTTAAAATGCTTCCAATTTAATCCAAGTTGAAGCCTTAATAGAGACCAAATGAGCTTCCTTTGATTTTCCTTCTTTCCTCTCCTTTTATTCTTTTTCTCATGTGCTCGATATAATGAATTTGGGCATTGCATTGGGTCTCGATTGACTCAAACTCCATCCTAACCCACTTCTAAAGTTGTCCAAAGATTCAATAAACTCATTTAGTGGTCCGGCAACACCGTTATTTCAATAATTCCTTAAAATTTACTATTTTTGCCCTTGTTAACATCTTAAAGTCAAATTTTGAAATTTGAAGATGTTACAAAAGTGGGATAAAAATTTTATCTAATAATATATTTATATTTTAAAAAGACCAAGATACCCCTAGAAAAAGTGAGATCCAAACCATCAGCACCAGAAGCGAGTCAAGCAACGAATCAGTGATAGACTCAAATGAAGTTTGCAGTGGAGTGGTTGCCCAATGAATATCTAGAGGAAGAGGGAGAGGAGATAAAGTTTAGATGGAGTTTGCAGTGGAGTAGTCGCACAATGAAGATCTGGAGAAAGAGGAAGAGGAAGAGGATGACAAAGTTTGAATGGAGTTTGCAAAAGAGGACAGCATAGTTCATTGGGCACGCACAATGAAGATTGGCCACAAATTTTCTCACCGTTTGAGGAGGAGGATGACAAAGTTCGAACATCGGAAGATTGGTTTCGATGTTGAAAGATTGGTCACCATCGTGGATTGTCGTTGTCGAAGATCTGGAGCATGCAATGGAACGTGGTCCTCCATCTTTGCCATTATCCTTCAATTGTTTCCGTGAGAGAGGTTATTAGAGAAAAATGGTCAATAAGTGGAGTTTCAGAGAAGTGAAACCCAATTCCTTGGGTCTGGGTGTGAAACCCTCAATTCTCCAAGAAGCCTCTTCATGCATACTTGCATACTGATAAATGACAATTTTATAAATTTTTATTCTTTTAATTTAAATTTTTAAATATTTAATTTAGGCTAATTGGGTGTAGGTAGATATTATTTAATTTTATTAGCCAATCTTTAATTTTTAAATTTTAACTATTTAAATCTTTGATTTTAAAATATAAATAATATCTTTAATATTTTTACATAGTTGTTATTTAATTTTATTTTATTTATGTAGATATTCTAGATTCAATTTAAAAGATATTGATAAAGATTATTTTCGATAAAAGAATAGGACATATTTAGAGATTAAATTAAGAATTAAATTTTAGAAATTTTGTTTACCTTTATTTTGAATATTTTAATGTAATTTTCAATTAGGGTTTTTAAAGATAATTTTATTATTTTATTAAATTATCAAGTTTTATTTGTCATTAGACGCACAAATTTTGAGTTTTAAAAAGGCCGGGAACAGAACGCACAGCACACGATTTTTACGAAGGAGGGGAAAAAAAAAAAGGAGACGCGGTGAAAGTCAAATTGGAAGCATGGAGACACGCGAGGGGCGATCGCTCTTCGGTCCTTTTCTGTTCAACAATTTTTGATGGCTTCTTCACCTCTCATTTTCACATATTGTTATTTGATTTTTAGTTTTACAGAGAATTAAATTTTTTTAACGTGATCAATTATAAATTATAGTCCTAAACTTTAATTATAGTATTTGATATTTAAGAAAGGTTTTCTTTTAGTTTTATTTCAATTTGTCTTTCTTTTTTTTACCTTTAAATTTTATATTTTAATTATTATTGTTAATTAGAGTGATTTTATTACATGATTTTTGAGTTATAAATTTTTTTAAGTTTTTACTTACTATAATCAATTGATATAGTAATATAAGAGCAATTTAACTTAGTTTGGATGATTATCCATGTTTTATTTTTGGTGTGATTAACATAGAATAGTTACTAAGTTATGGTTTAAATGAGATTTTAATTAATCTATAACTTAATTTTTATTTAATTTTTGAATGATAATTTAAAAAATATATAATAAAATCAGAATAATAAAGTTAAATAAAATTAATTTATTTTGTTGATGAAAAAGATTAAATTTAAGTAATTGAGTTATAATTAATTGTGCTGTTTGTTCTTGATAATTTTCTCAATTGCATTTCCTTTATTTATTCAATTTTAATTTATTTTTTTAAAATTAATTTCATCATAAAAAATTTTTCCCATTATTTATCTTTTAGTAATTATAATTTAAATAATTACTCTATTAATTTTTTAAAAAACGATCTAAGTTGCGTTTTTATACAAAATCTAATTTTAATAATTTTAGTGTTATTTAACTGTAGTATCACATACCAAACAAACAAAATTTTAAGTTTCATTTCCATTTTCACTACCCTATCTCTAATTCCCTACTATCAAATGTGGCAGAACTTATAGGAAATGTCTTGGGAAAATTTCACTTCGGCCCCTTGGCCAAACTTATTGACGATCAATTCATCTAACATTATGAAGCATTAATTTAGCCCTGTGAGTCCCACTTGGGTTAATTTAAAATTAAATTTTTCACAGAAATGACACAAATAATACTAATCTCCTTGAATAAAAATAACTAATTTAAAAAAAATGAAAAATTGACATTAGAAAATGAATAACTAATATAGAAAAAATTTGCAATTATTATTGACAACATAATGCCATGATAAATAAACAAGTAAAGTTAGACATATAAATAACTCATGTAAGAAAAATAAATAATTGATTATAGAAAATAAACAATGAATGTAGGGAGAATTCACAACTCTTATTAACAGCATAATACCATTATAAATATAAATAAATAAAGCTAGGTATATAAATAATTTTATGTAAGAAAATTGAACAACTAATTTGTGAAAAATAAACAACTAATGTAAAAAAATTTTTATAACTTTCATTAACAACATAACACAATTATAAATATAAATTAGTAAATTTAGATACATGAACAACTCGTATAAAAAAAGTAAGCAGTGTTATATGAAAAATAAATAATTAATATAAGAAATTAAATTTATTTATGCCATTTTTTAAATCTTAATTTTAATTTAGCTCAAGTGAAATTTCCTGATATTAAATTGATGTTTCTAAATTTTAGAAAAGTTGACTGGACGAGGAGATTACAGTGAAATTTTCTTTGATGTCTGCCGCTGTGAATAGGGGAGAATGTGCCTCTTTATGATCAATGAAAGGGAGTTAAAGCAAAATCCAATACGGGAGGGTCAAGTCTGGGAAGTGTTGCCTGAATCCGTGGAGCAGGGGCAACATTTAATGGCCGTACCTACCAAGTGAACAGAGGCACGGCCTGTAATGGGCACGAACACTAACGCATGCTATGCAATCAGATTCAGAGTAAGTGAATCTGCTCTGAGACAGGGACGTGCCTGCAGAATGAATGACTTCAACTTGGCTCTTGCATATAATTCCCTCGCCGTAAACAACATCTTTTGATTTAGATTGAGTTTTATTGAAAAAGATTTTAATATTTTAAAAGCTTTAACTAATTTAAAATCTGGAAATAAGTTTGTCTTTTAAAACTAAATTTTTGATTTTATAAAAGATAATTTTAAAATGTGATAAATATTTTTGGAATTCTATATTTTTGCTTTTTCAAAAAGAAATTAAAATATGACAATTTCTCCTAAGGAAGTACAAAGATTTAACTTTTTTTTTTGCTCCTCAAGCTTATCTCTTGCCCTATTTATAAAGCATTTAAGACATATTTCACACATGTCTTAAGAAAAGCTATTGTGTTTTTTTTTTTTAACTTTTATGATTTATCCTAACTTTTCAATTATACTCTTATTTAAAAGTGGAGGAGAAAATGCATATCACTCAGTTATTTATGCAATCCTTTCAATCTTTTCTTGGAGACAATTGTATTTAAAATATGATCCAGGACTAAATATAACTAGTAAGAATAAAATAAAAAAATTATTCTAACCTTTGGTCAATGGTTTATAATAAGAATTATTTTTTGTTTTTGCAAAACACCTCATGAATAGAATAACCGAAGCGAGTTCCCCATATTGTCATTCATTTCAGTTTTTTGACGCCCGGTATCCCATATTTATAGAAATAATACGCATTTTTTACACAATAATAATATAAATAACCAAATTAAGTAATTTTCTTAATACTTGTGAATTAATTAACTAAATTTTATACTTCTCCTAGCTCCTATTTAAAAATATAAGACATTTTTAACATAATCACATTTCTAAAAAATTAATTAACTATATTTAAACTAATTATCTTTTTATATTTGCTCTTATTTAATAAGGTGTCTTACTTATATGTGAAAAGTTGACTAAGAGCATTTTTTTAAAAAATCATTAATTGCATATGCAAAAATTAAAAATTTCTCATATTTTTTGACATCTAATGTAAAAAAAAAAATGTTATATTTTTAAACAGAAAAAGGGTGAGCATTATCACAACAAATTCAAGCCATACCAAGTCCAGGATATATCTTTCATTATTAAGAAATACTTAGATAAATTGAACCATATCATTTATAGTCTATTCAATTAAAATATTTCAAATAATATAAATAAAATCTTGTGTCATATTTTTTAAATTAATTTTATTTTTATAATAGAATACATCTTTGGTTTCTCATCTTTTCTTTCTATACTATTATTAATATATAATTAATTTATATTTAATATTATTTAAATATTATATTTTTATTGAACAAACCGCAAATGATGTGATATATTCGGTTTATCAAAATATTTCTCTTTATTATTAATGTTTTTAATTACCTTCACTTTTAATGGATTGGGCTGCACGTGACTTGCACGTGACATGGAAGGCGGCAACCAATGCCACCGTTAGTTAGTGCAGCGGAACCTGATTTTCTGATCTTCTCGAGTTTGGGTGCGACTTGTGTCTGCCTGTGGCAGGGCAAGTTGCCTGCAAATACTGCAACTGGGGTGAATTATATTCATCAAGCACAACACAGGCAAGCCCAAGTTCAATTGCTTCAACTACACGCGCACAGCACTTCTTATTGCAATTTGATTTCCCTGCTTCTTGTATTTAATTTGTTTACAAATATTATTCGCAAATTATTTTAAATTTTACATGCATCTTCTATAATTCTATGTGGATAAGAATGGAATCCATGCGCTCAAATGGAGGAGTCCCGCTCGGATTTTAACACCAATTTTCCTCCTAAATTGTTTGCGCCACATTCTTCTTTGGTTCTCTAAGACTATGCAACCTGATAGCAGAGTCGACGAACTTCAATTTGGTTGATTACAAGGAAGGGCAAGACTACTTAGGTGTTTACCTTTATGTATTTAATGTATTTTTATCTAATTAAATAAAAAAATGATATAAAAGATTTACAAGTCTTAATTTAATTGAAAACAAGCACATTAAATATATAACATTAAATATATAAGTTATTCTCTTATAAAAAACGATTTTCCTCTATTCTTATTTATAAAGTAAAGAGAATATTTATTTTTCTTATTTATATGTCACCCTAATGATTATTTTGTTAATCTTTATCTGTATGCCCTTATTAAATATTGAAAATGTTATTAAATATTATGGTATTTTATTTTGAATATATGTATATTTAATAGGAGTAAAATTAAAAATAATTTAAATTTCAACCATGTGCATTCAAATGTGGAAATATCATCCGAAGCCATTTTTTCACTAAAAGATCACTCATCCCGTCTCAGTGGCTTCTTGTATGTTCTAATCACTATTACAAAAATGATCTTTGGTGGTGTTTAAAATTTTAGTTTCATAGCATTTATAAAATATTATAAGATTCAATGCTATCTTAAATTTTAGATGGCGTTTCATTAATTAATGAAATGCTACAAGATACTAACAACTGAGAAAACATCACTTATTTACCTACTTTTAAAAAATAAAAGAAAAGAGAGGTAGCATTTATCATAAGAAATGCCACCTTTCTACTTACTTTTTTAAAAATAAAAAGGAAACGAGTGAAAATGTCACCGATCTCTTTTTATTTTTTTTAAATTAAAAATAATAATTTTTAATATAGATATATATATATATATATAATATCTTATATATCCATTAATTCATATACATAATTTTTTTAGAAAATATAGAATAAAATTTATTGGTGCAATTAACAAAAATAAATAATCAATTTCATAGTATACAAAACTATGATAAATTTAGTAAGGGCATAAAAAATCAAGGATAAAAAAAATAAATTTAATATTAACTAAGAGATATAATAATATTTATCAACAATTTTTTAATATAGTTGTAAAAAAAATACCTACAAAAAAACAATAAATTTTAAAAAATTATGACTAATATTTAATAGAGATTAAATATAGAATAACTAAAGCAATTAATACAGATTATGAAGAAAAGATAAGTTATCATTTAGTTACACAAGTTTTGCCCATCCTTCGACATTAAACAAACAGATATCAAAAAAAGTGGGCAAATTCTAAATCAGAAATAAGTTTTTTCTTTCATCATTACCTTTTTAAAAATCCAAAACTTAATAAAACCAAGTCATTTATCATTAAAAGCAAGAAGATTGAAGATCCCACTGTCTGTTTCCTAGATTTCAATAAAGCTTTATATTCAAAGAATTGTTTCACCAATAAATATGCCTATTAGAAAATTAAAAGAACAAACCATTCAAAATTGTGGAAAGAAAAATTATCAACTGACGAAAAACAAAAGCAAAATCATGAAGATTCATATAAATATATATGGTAGGTAGATAAGAGGTAATAAAATAAAAAAAGGAACATGTTATTAATTTACATGTTTAAGTGACTTCAGCTAGAGAAAATGACGAGAATAATTTCAAAAATTAAAAAATAGATAACTCATGAGTTGTAAAAAAGAAGAGCAAGCGACTTAATGGAGAAAACCATGGTATTGAAACTCGGACCGGACCGGCCGGGTCAACTTGGAAACTGGTGACCTGGTCACTTGTCCAGTCTGGATTTACTCCTAAACTGGTGAGGAAATGAATCGAGGTAACCCGGTCAACTCGGGCTCAACCCGGTATAACCCGGATAACCCGATGGGTTGAGTGGGTTAACTGGGTCATGATTTTTTCAGACCAAATCTCCAAAACGATGTCATTTTAGGGGATTTGTTTTTTTTATTTTCTTTCGATCCAAATCCAGAGCAAGCTGTTAGTAAACTAGTAGAGTTCAAAAATAACAAAAAAAAGGTGAAAAATGAAGCCCAAATTTTAAATTGCAGACGTAGACGCCAAACAGCATCGCCTTTGCCTTTTGTGAGTTTTGTCTGTGTCTCACTGTCTCTCCTCTCTCTCGCCTTAATCAGCGTCCGACTCTCTGACTCTCCTCTCTCTCCTTTCCTTATCTCTGACCATCCGTCCTCTCCAGCTCTCTCTATCTCTGCTGTTTGGTCTCTCCTCCAGCTCAATGTACGACTTCCGTCTCTTCTCTAGCCTAATCGATCTAAAATCTCAACCAGTCAGTTCGTGATAGCTCAATGTACGCAGCTCACATTCTCTTTGCTTCAGGTTAGTCACTGTTGATCGTGCTCAACTCTGTTTTTTGTTTCGTGATTCAGCTTAAGTGGTCGACTCTGTTACTCATGATTTGTTTCTTGCTTGTTCAGTAGCTTAAGCTGATTTTTTATTGATTCAACTTGATTTAATCGACTGGACTACAGAGGCTTTTGGTCCTAAGTGATTAGCTTAATAGTGATTTAATCAAGTTTAATTCTTGATAAATGAATAGAAAAGGTCATATAATTTCGGTAAAATAGCTTTAAAGAAACAAAACTACAAGTAGTTGTGCCTTTTTATTCAGATTTTAAAAAGATATCAAAGTTGGCGGAGGTCAATAGGCATTGATTCATTTTTTTAATACACAGTAGGCATTGATTCTTCATGTGCATGAACTAATATTGTGGACAGCTTAAAGGCAATTTCTATCTTTTTAACATATACTTTGTGTTAGCTGATAGGGAGATGATTTGCACGTGAATTGCTATTATATAGATTGCAATCTCAAGGCACATGTTATATCCTTTGCTTAGGTTCAAACTGTGTGTGCATTTTGAAAATGTTGTGATTGTCTATCTTAATTTTGAACTACGGATTGCACTATGTTATAGATAAGGCATATCTAGCTTCCTCTTTTTCCTTCTTTTTTTGTGGCAAAACCTAAAAACTATGCAGTCAACACTGAATATGACTAATCAGCATTTGTGTAGAAAAATGAAATTGAAGCTTAGTCATTATTTTAGCTTGCAGGTTAAAATATAATTATTGCATTGATCATGAATATTGGAAGTAATCCTAGTAGTGATAGAAATGAGAATCCCACCTCCAATTCCAATGATCCCCTTCCTAGTGGTAATGATTCAACATCTGAGGCCCTATCTATGTGTGAAAAAACTAATCCTGCTTGGGCACATGTTGCCTTAAGAAAAGAAGGCAAGAAAAATATATATACTTGCCTTTATTGTGCATCAAGCTATGGAGGAGGTGGGATTATCAGAATGAAGCAACATCTTATTGGTGTGAGTGGTCAAGTAGCTTTTGTGTAAAAAGTTCCTCATGATGTACGTCATAGGATGGTAGAGTCTTTAAAAGGTGTGAGAAAAAGGAAGGTTGATGATAGAAAAGAACAAGAACAAGTAGACATAGAGGACCTTGAAACTAATGATCCAATTACTCCTACTCCAATTAAGATAGTCCCTGAGAGAGGTGCTAATAAGAGGCAAGCTTCTACTATTTTAGTTGAGAATTATTTTGCCCCTAGGACAACTCCTGGTTCCTAGCCTAGCATCAAGAGTGTGTTTGTAACAAAAGAAGCACAGTACAATGCAAAAATGGCTATTGTTGAATGGGCTATCGTCAATTGCATTCCATTTAATGCATTAGATTGCCCTTCATTTTAAAAAACCATAGATGCTATTGCTTCTATTGGGCCAGGGTTCAAAGCCCCTAATACTTATGAGTTTAGAGTCAATTTGTTGAAAGATTGGAAAAAAAAATGTCAATTACTTATTGAGAGTCATCGAGCTAAATGGAAAAGCACTAGATGTACATTCATGGCTGATGGTTGGACAGATGTGAGGTAGCGAACTTTGATTAATTTCTTAGTCTATTCTATACATGGAATGGTTTTTGTGAAATCTGTTGATGCTTCAAATTTAGTAAAAGATGCTAGGACTTTGTTCTCGTTGTTCTGTGAAGTGATTGAGTGGGTTGGTCCCAAGAACATTGTTCATGTGGTGACTGATAATGCTACAAATTATGTAGCATGTGGCAAGTTGATTAAGGAAAAATATAAAAATATTTATTGGTCAACTTGTGCTGCTCATTGTTTGAACCTTACTTTAAAAGATATAACAAGCTTATATAATGTGTCAGCACTTGCAACTAAGGTATCAAAGATAATTATTTTTGTCTATAATCATATGATCTTCTTGTCATGGCTTAGGAAAAGACAGGGTTGGAAAGAAATTGTACGTCTTGGTGCAACAAGATTTGCTACTACATTTATCACATTGCATAGCATATATATGCATAAGCATGACTTGCAAGCTTTGGTGATTGATAAACACTTTGTGGATCATAAATTGTCAAAGACTCAAGCTGGAATAATTGTTACTGCCCATCATATTAGATAATGGCTTTTAGGGTGATTGCTTAGAAATTGTGAAGGTTGTGTCTCCCCTTATAAAGTTATTGAGAATTGTGGATTCAGATGAGAAGCTTTATTTGCCTTATGTTTATGAAGGCATGCAAAGGGCAAAAAAAAGCAATTAAGGCAACATTCAACAATAAGAAAGATTATTACAAGCCTTACACAAGCATTATTCAAATTCGATGGGATAAGCACTTTAAGACAAATCTTCATGCAGCGGCATATTTGTTGAATTCTGCATTCTTGTATGATGAGAATTTTGTTCATAAGAGAAGGTTAATGGATGCAATGCTTGATGTGTTTGAGTCAAATGAAAGTGAAGAAATTGATTATATTGTGATGATGAAGCAGTTGAGCTTGTATCGTGATCGTAAAGAATCTTTTGACAAAACTTCATGTGAAAGAGCAGCCCAGAAATTAGATCCTTGTGAGTATTCATATTTATTATTTAACATGTACATGGTAATTCTAGTTATCATATGATTAACATCTAATTAAGTGTCTTTATTTGTAGATGAATGGTGGTCATTCTATGGAGGTTCTGTTCCAGAATTGCAAACTCTTGCAATGCACATTCTTAGCCAAACTTCTTCTTCTTCTGGCTGTGAAAGAAATTGGAGTTTGTTTGAACACATCTATACCAAAAGACGAAATAGATTACAACATCAAAGATTGAATGATTTGGTTTTTACAAATTATAATCTGCAATTGAAGCATAGGTAAGAATTAGAGTTTTAAATGGCAATGCTTTTGTAATTTATAATTGAATATGAATTTTATTATTGTTTATCATATTTGATTGCTTTATTTTTTTCAAGGAGTCAATTGAGGAAAAAATAAAAGTTATGATCCCATTGATTATGAATCAATTGACAAAATTGACTTTTGGGTGGCTGAAGAAGAGGAAGAGCCAGCTCTGAGTTTGATTCTCAAGAAGTTGCAAATCTTGAAAGTGTCATTCACAATGAAACCATAGCTACTCCATTAACCCTTGAGAGGGATTATGAAAGTTTATTAAATTTACTATCATGTATAATATAAGTATATGAATTTCTTGAAATGCCATTCATTAGTATTAATTTCTGTTTGTTGTAGATGATGATGAATATATGGATGTTCTAGAGCCCCCCATCTTTGCCTGATGTTGCTAGTGGTTCTAGTTTTTCTCATTCCAATCCTAATGTCTCAATACCCGGAGATTTGAATGAAGTTAATGATGACTTGGTGTTGGTCAATATTAGTTACCATGGACATGTTAATCATATGATAGAAAGGTTATAATTGTAAGGATATATATTTGAAGTGTTGTATTTGGTTGAATGTTTTTAATTAATATCTTTTTATTTAAATTTATTATTTTAATCATGACTGGTTTGCCACTGGTTCAACCCTAGTTGAACTACTACTTGTGATCCAATGCCATGACTGGTTCAATGACTGATCTGGTTTTACGTACCTTGGAGAAACAACCAAGACAAGGAGATTAGGGATTAAAAATTTCAAGAAGAGTTAAACATTATTTCTAATTTTAAAATACTTAAAAATCATAGCGAAAATGCCATCTCTCTAATTATTAACAAGTATATATTTTAAAAATGAAATTAATTAATAAATAATTTAATTTATAAGAGAGAAGTGGCATTTCCATGTCACCTCTCTTATTTAAAACAATTTTTTATTATTAATATTTAATATGTATAATAAAATAATATTAATTGAAAAGAATTTAATTTATAGAGAGGGTGGCGTTTCCAAGCTCAGAAAATACCTTCTCTGCTTTTTAATTATTAAATAATAATATATATTAATAATTATTATTAATTAAATAAGTATAATAAAATAATATTTTTATTTATAAAAATAATTAAATAATGAAAAAAGAAAAGGCATGGCATTTTCAAGTTCATTTGTTATTAAATATGATTATATATTAATTTATAATAATAAATAAATAAATTATAATAAAATAATTATTTTTAATATGATCAAATAAAATTTAAATCAATAAGAGGATATAGAGGTGGTATTTTCAAACTCAATAAATGCCACCTCTCTCATTTTTTTATATTAAATAATATGATATATTAATTAAATTATTAATTAAATAAGTCATAATAAAATAATTATTTAATCTAATAAAATAAAATAATAAATTAATAATAGGATAGAGAGGTGGCATTTTCAACCTCAAAACGCCACTTCTATACTTTTTAATTATTAAATAATAATATATATTAATTATTAGTATTAATTAAATGAATATAATAAAATAATATTTTATTTTGGAAAAATACTTAAATAATAAAAAAGAAGAGAGGTGGCGTTTTCAAGACTCTCTTCATGTATTTATTAAATATTATTGTACATTAATTATAATATTAATTAAATACATTATATTAAATAATATTTAAATAGGACAAAATATTAAATTAATAACAAAGTATAAAAGTGGTATTTTTAGGCTCAGCAAACACCATTTCTTTGCTTTTATTTTATTAATAATATAATGTATTAATTAAAATTATTAATTAAATAATTATAATAAATAATTATTTAATTTAATAAAAAATATTAAATCAATAGCAGAGAAGAGATATGACGTTTCCAAGATCAGAAAAGTGCAAGTCTCTACTTTTTTAGTTATTAAATAATGATATATATTAAGAATTAATAATAATTAAATAAATTATAATAAAATAATACTTTATCTTATAAAAAATTAATTAAGTAACGAAAAAAGAGGGAGTATAAAAAAGAAGAGAGGTGGCGTTTTCAACCTCTCTTCATGTATTTATTAAATATTATTGTATATTAATTAAATATTAATTAAATACATTATAATTAAATAATATTTAATAGGACAAAATATTAAATTAATAACAAAGTATAAAAGTGGTATTTTTAGGCTCAGCAAACACCACCTTTCTTTGCTTTTATTTATTAAATAATATAATGTATTAATTAAAATTATTAATTAAATAAATTATAATAAATAAAAGAATTATTTAATTAATAAAAAATATTAAATCAATAGCAAGAGAAGAGATATGACGTTTCCAAGATCAGAAAAGTGCAAGTCTCTACTTTTTTAGTTATTAAATAATGATATATATTAAGAATTAATAATAATTAAATAAATTATAATAAAATAATACTTTATCTTATAAAAAATTAATTAACGAAAAAAGAGGGAGTGGCGTTTGCAAATTTAAAAATGCCACCTCTCTTAATTTATTTTTTTAACAAATAGATATATAATTAAAATTAGTAATTAAATAAATTATAATAAAATAATTATTTAATCTAATAAAAAAAATTTTAAATCAGTAACAGCGTAGATAAAGGTGACATTTTTTGCTAATTAAGATAGATGCACCTGTTCACAGCGGTTTTTTCAGCAACACTACACAGTAGCTAGTTTTTTCAAAAATAATTCTACAACTCATTTTTAGCTAGTTTATTAATTTAAATCATCCATTTTTTTTTTTATTCATCCAGGGAAAATGGCATTTAAGTACTATTGGAGAAATTAAATATAAAAAAAACAAAATTTGAATTATCACTGTAGGATTTCTCACTCTCGCCTCCAAAAAGCAAAGAAGCTCCATTCGCCTGGCTTCTAGCTTTCACATGACTCTTCACCATCATCCACCATCCTCCTCACCCTCGTTTACAGTCAATTACACTCAGGAATCAATTTTTTTCAACCACTACAAAACCACCCATCATCATTGCCACCTTTGTTTCTGGGATCAATGGCATTACACCTCCAAGTCCAATGACACCCACAGAATGCCCTACTCGGTCCTGTAGCCCATCTCTGACATGCTTCAGAAATGCAATTGAATTGGAACTTGACTTGAACATTTGAATAAAAAATTATTTAAAAAATATAAAAATAATAATATTAATTAATTATTTAATTTTAAATTATTTTATATTAAAATATTATATATTTAAGTCTCATGCACCGTTTGAGTATTGAAAAAATATTTATATTTTTTATAAATAAAATAATTAATTTTAAAGTAAAATAATTAATTAAATATAATTTTAAAAATAACATTTGGATATATAGGCCATCCGAAGACTGAAAAAATTCGGGCTAAACTTGGTTATTTAGGCTTTTCAGGGAGTCGGCCTTGTTCGGGTTCGGGCCTATTCGAGTCTGACTTATTCGGGCCAAGCCCAAATAGACTCGTTTCATCCAAATTCCCAACTCTACTTGAACCACAATAGTAGAATCGTATTCATCAAAGAGAAGCATCCATAAATTGCTCGAAGGTCGTACTTGAAATCATCGTGGTAGACGTGTGACAAATTCTTAATATGATGCTGTGAATTGGAGAAATTTCTATTGGAGCCGACTAGAGCCAGAATAGTTTCATCAATTGGGGAGTAGGAGGGAAGCCTCCTTTACACTTCCACAGAAGGTGGTGCAGATCTGGAGTCTAGATTTAATTTCTTTTTTATTTTTTAAAATTTATAATGATGTATTGAGCATTTGAGGATGAGTTTTCTCCAAATGAGGGAAGTCGGCTTTAAATTAAACCCACTTAAGTGTACTTTTAGTGTAATCGTAGGTAATTTCCTTGGATTCCTGGTCCACAGAAAGGGGATTAAAGTAGATCGAAGTAAAGCACGGGTTATCTTAGAGGCAAAGGCACCAAGCAACAAGAAAGAACTTCAAAGGTTCCTGGGACAAGTCAATTATCTCAAGCATTTCATCTCGAACCTTGTAGGGAAGACGAAAGAGTTTTTCGAGCTCCTGAAACTTAAAGACGCCGAGGAATTCACTTGGACCAGACATCATCAGGTGGCCTTCGACAAGATTAAAGAACACTTGACAAAGCCTTTAGTCTTAACAGCCTCGAGGAGAACAACCCATTTTTATTATATTTAGCTTATACCGCCACGTCCATAGATTGTATATTAGTCCAAAATGTTGATGGGGGATATAAGCAAGCGGTCTATTATTTAAGTACGTATTTAACTCCTACAAAAACCAAATCCTTAGCTGTGGAAATAGCGTATTTGGCACTATATTATGCTTGTACTAAGTTAAGACATTATATAATAAATGCAGGTGTGTATGTGGTTTTCCATTTTGATTTAATTAAATACATGCTTAATCAGCTAATCATGACGAGCCATATGAGGAAGTGAAGCTTGGCCTTGGTAGAATTCTCATTAATATTTTTGCCTTAAAAAAATTAGTAAAGGGCCAAGCATTAACAGATTTCTTAGCTGATCACCCCTCAGCTGAGTTCCTCGAAGAGGAGCAAGAACTACCTGTGTTCTCAGTAGATTCGGGGCTCTAGGTGCTTAAGTTTGGTGGATCTAGTATTGAACAAGCATCTGGGGCTAGGATAGTAATAACCTCTCCTACTAAGATAAAAATGATATTATCTCTTCAATTAAATTTCGAGTGTACTAACAATCAGGCAAAATATGAAGCACTACTCACAGGGCTCGAGATTCTTTAAGAAATGAAAGCTCGTGATGTGGTCATAGAAGGGGATTCTCAGTTAGTCATCAAACAATTAACTGGCGAGTGTATGCACGAGCCCTACTCTAGTAATGTATTATGGTAGGGCTTCTTAGATTCTAAAAGAGTTCAAGACAATAATGTTAACTCACGTTCTCTGAGCTCAAAACTGGGAGGCCAATGAACTAGCTCAAGTAGTATTAGGGCCAAGGCTATCACTTGAACTCACCAGAAAGGTAATTGTGGTGGAATGAAAAGAACATCCCTCGGTCGCTCAGTGTGTTTGACAGTATAATGCAGCGCGGTCTTGTAAGAGTTAACTCAGGATTAGCGAGGTGATTTCAAGAGTTATCTACAAGATCCCAATCAATGGTACCCTTACAAAACGAGCATATGCGCTCAACACTTCATTTTAATTGGAGATGAATTATTCGGGGAAGGCCCCGACGGGTTATTACTTAATGTTTAACCTTCACTGATTATATGGAGGTTTTAAGATAGATGCATGAGGGAGTATGTGGGGCCCATCAGTCAGGGCCAAAGATGCAATGGTTGGTGCATAGGCATGGATATTATTGGCCATCAATGATGAGAGATTGCATTGAATATGCTAGAAGGTGTAAGAAGTGCCAGACTCACGGGCCAACACAATAAGTTCTAGCATTAGACATGCATCCAATTATCAAGCCATAGCCTTTCCGAGGATGGGCTATGGATGTAATAGGAAAGATCTATCCGGCCTAATCCAAGGGCCACTCATTCATCTTAGTGGCCATAGATTATTTCACTAAGTGGGTAGAGGCCATTCCTATGAAGAAAGTGGAGTAGGATGACATCATTAACTTCATGCGTGAATAAATCATGTTTCAATTTGGGATTCCTCAAACGATTACAACAGACCAAGGGATAATGTTCATTGGAAGTGACTTTAAAGCTTTCACCAAGAAAAGTGGGGTTAAATTATTGACATCCTCGCCATATTATCTTCAAGCAAATGGACAGGCTGAAGCTTCCAATAAGATTATCCTCGAAATTCTAAAGAAGACAATCAAAGAGAATGGCACGTACGATTGCTTGAGACACTATGAGTGTCACATACATCTAAGAGGGAGGCTACGAGCACGAGCCCGTATGTGTTAACATATAAGCACGAGGCCGTTTTGCCTATAAAAATAGTAGTCCCTTTGTTACGCGTTGCAAGCAGTCTGGGAAGACCGTTTGATGACTACAACAAGGCTATGATGAACGAGTTAATTCAGTTAGATGAAATTTGTTTACAAGTGCTAGATCATATGATTGCCTAAAAGAAAGAGATTTCAAGGATATATAATAAACGAATAAGAAGGAAACACTTTTAGGTAGACAAGCTCGTGTGGAAACTTGTGTTACCACTTAGTTCTAAAGATTGGATGCTTGGTAAGTTTTTACCTAACTAGGAAGGACTGTTCAAGGTAAATGAAGTACTTAAAGGGAGTACTTATGTGTTAGCTAGCATCGATGGGATTCTGCATAAACAAGCCATAAATGAAAAATATTTGAAGAAGTATTGGCCGTCATTATAGTAAAAAAGCAATAAAGGACTCGAGGTCTAGAATGGCCTCAAGGCATACGAAAGATGCACAATAATAGAAAATTATTTACCTTTATTACATTTGAATCGTGTTACAAAGGGTGTAGAGTACTGGAATAAAGAATAAAGAATAAACAATGAAAAAAAATAAGATACATTTATATATTGTTTACAAAGGCTACATATGGTCTCTCATGTCGCCAAAGCTGAGTCTAATTCTTCAGAAAGGGTTAATAGCGAGTAAGGGCCATTTCAAACTCAAGCATGGAATGAAGCTTTTCATCTGAAATGGCCTGTGCCTCATCCAGAGCCTTAGTTGCGGTCTCTAGTTTAGACTCAGCTAGATCGTCTTCAGCTTCAGCTTGCACCAACTCCTCTTCAGCTGCTGCTAGCTGGCGCCTCAAGTCCACCACCTTAGCCCGTAGTGCCTGGAGGTGATCTATGCGAGGGGCAATCTTTTAGACCGATTAGTGGCAGCAATCATTTGGGTCTTGGTGGCAAGATACTTGTCCCTCACTGACCAATTGTTTTTTAAATATTTTGATAGGAGGGGGAGTTCTTTATAGCACTGGCTGATGATGCTATAACATGCCGAGACTTGAGCTTGAAGGAGCACTAACTCAGACATGGAGACTACCTTCTCTATAGCCTCGAGAGCCCAAATCATCTCCTTATAATTCTGTTCAGGAATGAGGAGTAGATCTCGGCTAAGTTGGAACTACATGACCCTCCAAGCATCCTACACTACATCCATTTCAGGGCCACAGATGTGGGCTAGAAGGGCATCAGAGGGTACCACCTCGAATAAAGCCAACCGAAGAAAACAAAGTGAGGTCAGTAATGAGAGATAAAAAAGGAATTAGAAAGACTAGAAGGGAAGAGCAGAACAAGCCAATACCTGAATTGGGTCCACAAGTGCTTTGTCTTTACTTGTAGAAGGGGGAGGAGTATGCGCAGATCGCGTTGCTAATCGCAAGGCCTCCTCTACACGGCCCGTGAGAGTGGAGGAATCAGTTTGACCCCGCATCGAGAGGCTTTAACTGGAGACCAAGGCAACTAGGGCATTATTCATAGTCGCTGCCTAGAATCCCTCTAAGGACCTCTCAGAGTCCCCAACTTCTTGAGCGCTTAATTAGTTAGGGGGTGGGATCGAATTGATGGGGGAGACCATCCTGGGGCCTTCGGTGGAAGTAAGACCTTGGACTTCAAGCTCCAACTCTCCACTCGAGGCTACAGCAAAAGCCCCTCCCTGCTCAATTATAGCCTCGATGTCTTCCGAATTAACAGCACCACCTGTGACTTGCAACAGACATAGCAACCCCCAGATCTTCAGTATGCTCCGTCACCTCTTGGGCCACCTCCTGAGCAATTTCAGTTGGATCCATGGGTATTGGCTCAGGATTGGCAGAGGTGGGAGAAGTGACTACTCAGGAATTTGGGAGCTGGGTCTCCTCCCCATGTTGAAAAGGACTCACCCTATCGTCGCAAATTTGCTAATAGGATCATCATCCTTTGGTGTTTGTGCGTGCGCTTACCCTTCTGGGGAGTGGGGCTGGTTAGGAGCGGAGTAGAGGAAGGTTGGTCGAGGGGAGGAGGCGTTGTCTTCTTCCTTCTCTTAGCATCGGGCGAAGGAGATGGAGCTCGCTTCCTCTTATCAGAACCATCTCATTTATCTAGACGACTTGAGGGGATCTTCTTAGCCCCAGGCTTCCTAGGGACTGAGGGGGCTAAGACTTAGGATAAGGCATTATCTTGCTTTATCCCTTAGACCACGGTCCTCGGCGAGAGGGCCATCTGGGTCTTAAAAGCAATGGGGCATCAATGTTTTTCCTCAGGAATGTCATCAACATGTGAGATTACGTTCAATCACGGCCTACAAAAATAAAAACAGGATTAGACTTGGATATGAGGTAAAAGAAAGAAAACTAAGATAAACACGAAAGGTGATACTTACTAGTATGGCTCTTTATTGCGCTTAAAGCGCTAGGGCCACTATTTATTGAAGTAGAGGTAGGCATCTCTATCTACAAGTACTACCTTGCACTGTCTCTGAGCGATGCGTGGAACGGCTATCTGGTCGATAACCTCCCTATCCAGCAGCTCCACATTGATTTGGGGGATAGGTCCCAGGGATGTACTGACTCAATCCAAACTGGCCTGCCACCAGTTGAGGATGATATGATTCCAAGTAGACCCTCAGAGACTTGGAGGAAGAGCTAGAGTATGGTAGCCATATCTTCTTAGGAGTAGTGGCCAAGAGGAAAACCTCATCCCTAAATATCTTGGCGGGCTTGTTCTTCCAGTCCACCATGTGCTTGTACTAGGTGGAGAGGCGGTGGTTCGAAATATTGAAGGCCTTTAAGGTCCTCCCCAAGGACCAGCTCTGCTGACTAAGGAACTCGAAGAAGTTCTTTGAGTCGATTAGCGGATGACTACCAAGGAGATAGGTGAAGGGTTGGTTAGCACGAGAATCATCTAGGAAAGGCTCTTACTGAAGAAGTGAAAAGTAGGCCGTTGTCCATAACTTCAAAAACTAGACGAGTCTAGAGAAGCTGCTGAAAGGTTTCTTCGTCAATGACTCCTTCATGCTGTCATAGAGGCGGCACAGAAACATTGTTCCCATGGCTATTTGAATGCTACAGAGCAGGGACTGGGCAATCCTCAAATGCAGCTGCATGGGCTTCCCCCCCTTGGGGCCAGGATCTATTGACTCAGTAGGATCTATATGAAGATCAGGTGCTCTGTGGCAATGATAAGTTTAGTGACTGACTTCTCGAAGAATAACTCCATAATCTTTGTGTAGGAGCCCACATTCCTGATCTTGCTCTCTAAGTCGGCTAGGAGGGCGATGTAGGAGTCATGCTTGTCGAGGCTCGCACAGAAGTTCTCCTCCCCGGTGATGGGTAGCTCTAAGAACATGAAAATGTCCCATAACATGAGGGACATAGGGCTGAGCTCAAAGATGAAGGCGTTGTAGCCTGAAGCCCAGAAGCTTAAGAGGGCAGTCAAAAGCTCGACTGGGACATCAACATCAAGCAGGGATAGTTGAATCAGGTTGTAAAGACCCATCTCCTTCTATTAAGGTGCATACTCTGACTTCAACCACCTCACCCAGTTGACCCAAGCATGAGGAGACCGAGGCTAGTTTCTGAGTTTTCTACAGGATGACTCGGGGAATGGCCAAGTCGTCCGAGCTAAGACCAAATTATGAATGGTAGTCAGTAGCCATGGATTTGGTTGAGTAGGGGCTGTAACTTTGAACAGGTCGGGAGAGATGGTCAAGTACTCGACGTCACTTTTATTGGAGATTTGAAAGCTCCAAGGAGAAGTATTGGAGAAAAACAAAGCACAGTTAGTGTACTTCTCCAATAAAACAAAAGGGCTAAACATGAGAAGTAAAAAACTTACTAGAAAGCCACCGATTCGTGGAATGAAGAATCCTCCTGCAAAGAAAATGAACAACTATTAAAATGAGGAACCAATCTAGAGGAAAAAAGGATTTTCAAACCACTAAATATGTACCATCACAAACCTGCCGAGTGGGGTAACGAGATTTCGAATAGTCTCCAGAGAATCAGGCAGACTCCCAACAGAGGTGGAAGATGGAGCGGTAATAGAAGAAGCGGCAGAAGTGGAAGAAGTCATTTGAGAGCTAAGGTAAGAGGGATGTAGAAGAGTGAATACTTGAAGTTTAAGAAACAATAGAAAGGGCAAGAGAAGTGACCAGAAAAAAAAATGAATTTATATCAACAAAGGACACTTAGAAATGAAGCGACATTTTAGTTTTTTCAAACGTGCCACATGGCTTACGTTATCAGCCATTGACACAGGGGGATATTATTTGGGTTAAATATGAAACATTGCTCAAATAGATCACATGACTAGTTGAGCTGAGTAATTGAAGTGTCAAGCCTAATATAAACAAAAAGGACTGGCCCTAAGACTCAATAAAGGCCACAATAAGTAAACACGTCGAAATCCCGTCAACTGTAAGTATTAAACCATTGGCACGAAATACATGATTTTAAATAACGCCAAATTCTATGCTCAAGTATCTCGGTGAAATGGGCTAGTTATAAAAAAGGAGAATATGAAATAAAGACTGTACCATGAGCTTCGCGAGATTCCTAATTCTTCAGCAAAACGTGCTAGGTTTCAAAAAAGAGGTTACTGTTACTCTAATACTATAAATAAAAGAAGAAACCAAAAAAAAAAAATAAAGTAAACTGTTATCAATTAGTGTTTTAGTTTTAGATTTATAATCTTATCATATTTTAATAAAAATCAAATACTTATTCTACCAAAGCCTTATATCTTTTTATATTTAAGTAAACTGTGGTAAGGAAGTTCGAGACTTTTTTATAATCAATTGAAACTCAACGTCTCTAACATGCCTGATATTTGTTGTTCACCACAAACAAAAGATATTACAATAATTTTCCTGTGAAATTTATTTTCAATTTAGTGCCTTGATCCTCAAGTAAATTTTAAAGATTTATTGGGTCTGATTTGTAATAATTTCACACACATGATCCTAAATTGAAATTCTCCCTAATTTAAAAGAGCAATCATGATTGACGGTTGGCTGGTGAAGAAATAACCAAAATGTAAATTACGAGGACAGACTTGAAGGCATAATCTTTCGCCTAATCTTTAAACTCTGGAAAGAAGAACTGATCTACTTCTCAAATTTGTACACAACCATCGTTTACTCAGCCACCCTTGTAGGTGAGCACTTAATATATATATATATATATATATATAAAATGGTCCCATAAGAAGAACCGCAAGCTATGGTGTGCACATTAATACCGTGTTAAATTCTGCGATAAAATGGACATGGAATCTTTCCGTTTCTTTATGATCACTTTCCCTCCATTTCCCAAATCATAACCACTCATTAAATCTATGACTAAAACATATCCATTTAATGCAGTGATATCAATAGTTATAATTGAGAAATGGAGGAAAGATGATGATAAGGAAATGAAGAATCCCTGTTTATTAGCGACGTCTGTTCACGAAGTCCGGGTTGCCTTTCCTCATCATGGCTACGAATTCATCGTAGTTAATTTTTCCATCCTGTGAGAAAACTGAGAATTAGCAGCCTTGAAGAAAGATAATTTCACAGGAATATTGGGTTGTTAAGTACACAATCAACATCATGTGTTGTATTCAAAAATAGAATAATTTGTATGTAAACTTTCAACAAAAATATAAATATATATATGAACATCAAATATAGACCGAAAAATAAAGGGGACTCAAAACCATTGTTGCTATAATAGTGCCAGTTATTTTCCATTTCTTGTTGGGACTTGGAACAACTAGGAAACACAGCCACACTCACATTTGCATGAGATCGAACCTGAAACCTTCCTTCAATTTGGGAGGTGTTGGTGCCGTCGCGTCAACATGCCACTGGTAGTTATTTTCCTTTTATAGGTACACATGCAGAAAAAAATCCAATTTTGTACTATTCATCCCTATTCCCTAAGGCATTTTTTACTATTCATCCCTATTCAACATGTAAACATATATATAATAGATAGATAATACAAAAATAAATTTTAAAAAAATATTATCTATTGTCACTATATATTGATAAGCCGTCAGGAATAGTAATACAACAAGAAGAAGCAGCAATATCCCACAAGGTAGGATCAACTGCACGGATTGCCCAATGCCAATGTGTTATCGAAAATAGTAATGAATAACAAAAACTAGATTTTGTTCATTTAAATTAGGAGACAACTGAAGTAGTTGTGTTTGACATATTGATATCCAAAGCATCTTGCGCCATGCAATATCAAGGGGCAGAGGACGCCGCCAATTTAGGTGAAACAGAGTGCCCTTAAAAAACTATAGAGATATGACATCCATAAAGCATTATCTTTTATATATGTTTTTATAAAATACCATTTACACACGTCTTCTTTTACAAATTCATTTGCCATAACAGACAAGTAAATATTAGAGAATACAAATACATCAATGTACCTAACTTTTCCTATATGAACGTCTAAAATTTAACAAAATATGAATGACAGTCACCAATGTGAACGAAAGAATGCCACACCCCACTAGATAATATAGCCAGAGGGCTAAAAGACATCAACATTAATCTATTTCTGGAATGCTTGCAGAATTAAAGAATTCAGCTCTGCTTAATTTCCTTCCACCACTATTACCTAGAATGAAGTTCACAGTTCTATGACCTCAATTATAATATTAAAAGTGTCCAATTAAAACACTGGCCTCAAGAAAAAAGCATGTCCAATGAGAACATGAGACACTTAACCCTCACAATACCCATATCCATTAGTATATTCATGTACCTAGTCTGTTTATTCTCCAAAATTTGTTATTTTCAACAGCAGCACTTTTCTTTATTTATTTTGGTCATTATTTATTCATTTTTCTTGGATAAGAGACAATACGTTTGTGTGATTGGAAAAGTGATAGACACAGTATTAAAGGGCAACATCAAATATCTTCACAGGTTATAAGCTACCCCATCATTGCTGCAATTTCAAGAACTGAGTTATGGTCAATCATTGCCCAGGTATGTAAGAATAAATGTAAGCAAAGAAATGAAAGGGAAAAAACAGCATACATTGTCTGAGTCAACTTCAGCAATGATCTCCTTTAAAGTTTTCTCATCACCCATATTATACTTCCTAAGGGCAGATTCCAATTCTTCCTTCGTGATATACCTGTTGTTACAGAAGCCAGGAAAAAGAGAACCAACAAGTCATTCAAAATCCAGTAAGGTGATACAGGGTAAAATGCAAATTATGAAGAAAATATTAGATCACCCGCTCTTGTCCTTGTCAAAATATTCAAAGGCTTTGTATAGATGGTCCTCTCTTTCCATTCTATTCATATGCATGGTTGCTGATATAAACTCAATATAATCAATGGCTCCATTTCCATCTACATCAGCCTGAAAACCAGAAAATTATGTTATATTGACGTATTAAAAAGCCATCACAAAAAAGCAAGCAAACTAATAACCGCAATATCAAGTAGTGCTAAAGATTAATATTTACATCCATTCTACTTTGTTTTATTATAAGATCATACAATATCATAGGAAATTGAAGTGTCTCTATAATGGCAGCACAAGATGCACATAGCATTATGTCCATACAATCGCTAGACTATGTTTGGATACTGAAGATGACAACAAGACAGGGGATAAAAATTGCTGGGTGTGAATTTAACTGCAAGTTTCTTGACAATAGACAGAAGAGATTAGATGTGGGAAGCAAGAACAAGTGATTTAGCCATGAATGATATTATATAGCTCCAAATGAATGACTAAGATCAAAAGTTCAAATGTCAACAAGTTATCCAAGTTAACAAAATAATTCAAGTTCAAAAAAACATATGGAGTAAAATATTTAGGGAAACTAATAATCAACTATCAACATGTAATGAGCATAACAGTAAAATAGTCCGAATGCTACAGCAGATCAATAGTGGGTATAAGTTGTCAGATCACATCACAGCAGTTTCAGATCGAAATGTTCATTTTGCAATTAGCTACATGAATGAACTGATATATTCTTGCTTCAGGTCAAGCTTCAGAAATAGGGTAAGACCTAAACCTCCAATAAAACATTCTTCCCAAATACATAATGATGGAGATCAGATCTTCTGGAAGCACCACAATGCAAAGGGAGAAAATAAATGAAATCTTACCGCTTCCATCAGCTGCCTTATTTCAGACTCAGAAAGTTTACTACCCAGTTTGTGGAGACCAGCTTTTAACTCATCATAAGTGATTGTTCCACTGTTATCTGTGTCCATGGATTTAAACATTTCCTTTAAGCCAATAATTTCTTCCTGAGACAGATTTTCAGCAATTACCTGAATAGAAGAGAAGAATCATCATACATAAGTTTAATAAGGATAGAGATTCCAAAGTTGAAGCCAAAGCCCTTCATAACAGTTAAATTGTCCATCTTCTATGGGTTTGGCAAATGTGGAACCAAGTTTTCTGTCAAGCAAACCATCTTCCATTTAAGCACAACAAAGTGCACTTAAGCCCTTGATCTAGTTCAGTTACTTTCTGCTTTTTCATAGCCTTCCTATCAACGTATACTGTTCATTGACTTCAAGGCTTGTGATCTAACAGTAATTTCAGATATTATGCTAAAATCTTGGTAATGATGATGATTTTCACTACAACAAAAACGATGACAAATGATAACTTGCCTTCAGAGCTACTTTCTTCAGCTTGTTCATTGCCTGGAATTGTTTCATTCTGGATAGAACTGCAATATCAAGAGGCTTATCAGATGCATCCCCATCTTCTCTCATCCAAGGATGATCTGAAATATAATATGCAGGGAATCTTATAATCACTGGTTGATTTAAAGAAGGATCATGCCATTTATAGCACAAATGATCTTAAGATACACCAATGATAATGAAGAGGAGGACAGGACAAGCACAGGCATATATGTAGATGACGTATTATGTTCCTCAAGCTAGATGACTAGCCAACACATTGCAAATAAAGTCACATGGAATCCTTGCCAATAAAACGACCAGCCAAGGGAGATAAGGTGACAGTTATTTTCATATTATGACATCAATCACAAAGGAACTCAAGCATATGACTCTTAACTTAAAAGTAAATATACCAAAAGCACAAGGATATTATGAGGTTGTGGTAAGGGACAATAGAAGAGCAAGTTATACATCAGTCAGGGAGAAATTTCAAGTTACTGTGAAAAGATATGAAGTTATTATGATCATCATCATCATCAATAATGAGATATGGCAATCCCTTGTCCTGTTATCTCAAAGTCAATTACTGTGTCACTCTATTTTCCTACTAGAAGCCAGAATCTATCTAATATACATAGAGATTTATGCGGTAAACAATGCTCACCCCTCAACAGTAATGACTAAAATAAACTAGAAATAATGCAAAGCCACTTACTAAGGACTTCAACTGCTGAAAACCTTTCTTTTGGATTAGCTTGTAGCATCTTCTTGATGAGGTCTTTGGCACTACTTGAAATGGAAGGCCAAGGATCTGACGCAAAATCAATATGCCCGCGAAGAATTGAATTGAAGATATCCTGTTCATTTTCTTCATACAGAAGATAAGACGAAAGTGAGACATCAAATTTACACAAACTCTGTCTGCTCAATGTATTATATCAAATAAAGCTAAAAGAAAAGCAAATCTCCCCAATGAAACTCTCTGAAATAAATTAAAGCTCATAATCGACCAAAAAGTCTAAATATAGTAACCTATTTGAAAACAATTAACATTCTAAATTTACATCTAGGCATCGAGCCATACGATATGCAGAAAAAATAGATTTCAGTTCATTTCATAGTTTGGGAAGGAAGGAGCTTCACCTGCCCAGAAGGGTGGGACACCACAGAGAAGAATGTATAATATAACCCCGGCACTCCAAATATCTACTTCAGGTCCGTAGCTTCTACGCAGCACCTCAGGAGCAACGTAATATGCACTCCCAACAAGATCTTTAAATGCATCTCCTATACTCAAAATTTAACCAGTAAGTTCAGAATCATCACAAATATCCTAAAATGAATGGAAAGCGCAAGATCAAAAGAAGCAACCTGGCTTGAAAAATACAGAGAGGCCAAAATCAGTGGCCTTAAGAGGTGAACTCTCCTCCTTACACAGGAATAAGAAATTCTCAGGCTTCAAATCTCTATGTATAACTCCCATGGTGTGACAATCATGCACAACCGTCACGATCTGGCGACATAAATAAGCAGCGGCTCGCTCCGAGTAGTGCCCTTTGGCTATGATCCGATCGAACAGCTCCCCGCCAGCACAAAGCTCCATGATTAAATTAACAGAGTGACGATCCTCGTAAGCTCCCTTAAGCTCCACAATGTTGCGATGACCGGTGAGGTGGTGCATGATCTGGACCTCGCGGCAAATGTCTTCCAAGTCGTCGCGGTTAATCAGTTTGCGTGCAGCGATGGATTTACAGGCGAATTGTTCCTTCGTTACTTTGTGGGTGACTAGGTAGGTGACACCAAATTGACCACGACCGAGTTCACGGCCGAAGATATAGGTGGAACGCACATCCTCCATGGGCCGGCCAAGGACGCGTCCGACAACAGAAGAGAGTGCTGGTTTAGGTGGTGGAGGAGGACGAGAGGGGTTGGAATCAGGAGGAAGGACGGAGATGCCATTGTTACGTTGGTGCGGAGGGAGGCCGGAGTGAGTGGCGTTAGAGTGGTCCGGTTGGCTATGCCCGGAGGCTACGCCACTGCAATTCCCCATTGACGATGGGTCAACAGTGGTCGGAAATCAGAACGGAGAAGACAGACTGCTCGGGACTGAATTGAATCAGAAGCGGATCGTGTCTAAAGAAGAGCTGGATAGAAGAATAAATGACCAAAGGTAGACCCCACCGAGTTTGGGAATGATCTCAAGATCCTCTCTCTCTCCCCCCCCCCTTTTTATTTTTATTAAAATTTTAAGGATAAAATTTTATTTTAATGAAAAGGATTAAAATTTTTAATAATATAAGTATAATTATTTTCAATATTTCTTGAATATGAAGCCTGATAGCGTCAGCGTATGTGTATAGTGTCGAACGCAGCGTTCTATTCCTGTTCCTTCACTCATCTCCACTCGATTTTCATTTTTTTTTTGAATGAAAACTGGATACTGCTATATATACATTTTCTTTAATTTTTTTATAAATTATTTTTATCAATCTTATTGATATCAAATATAATAAAAATATAAAAAATAATTGTGGATGAAAATTCAAAAGTAACCCTCAAAATGGAAAGGTAAGAAGTACAATTAATAAATATAATATTATTTTTTAATATTTCTCTCTCATACTTTAACATATAAGATATGAGACTTTTATAGTGAAAAAGTTGATCATTTTTCTTGAGAGAGTTGAAAATTACTAGTGAGTGAATTTTGGTTAAAAAAAAAATCCCTTTAAAAGGGAGTCAAATAGCAGATACGGAAAAAAAAATGTAGAGGCATAGAATGTGCAATTTTTCATCATAAAAAAGTACTCCTTCTCCTTTGATTTAAATGCTTCAGCTAATGAGGAAGACAATAGAGACAACATCACTATTTTCTTGGATTTAAATACTTCTCCCATGTGTGAGAATGTCCACTTGGATGAAAATGAAAATGAAGAGCAACATATTACAATCAATGGAGAAAGAAATGGTAAGGATATCTCTCTTTATAAAATCTGAGTATTCCCATGTAAAATTTAGATAGTGAAAATCTATAAGAAAAGATGAATAATGAAAATATAAAATTTAATACTTTAAAGTTTAATACCTCTGTAAGTCATCAACAAAGAAACATTTTTAACATTTTTAAAGTAAGAGATGATTTTATTTCTAAAATTAGCATTTTGAACTCCAATTTTAAACTAACCGAATGAGACATTCATGTAGAGCTGGACTTGGGTTTGTTAGGAGTCTTCGTTTCTTAGTACTGTTGGTAGCATCAAATATCCCAAACTAAAATTAAATTAAACTGATGCTAAAGAACAGGAATGAAGACATAAAAGTAGAGAAAACATCTAACAAGACTGAACTTACTTGTCCACCTTCGTGCATCCAAGATATCATATCTTCAAATGCCAATGCTGTTACCTAATGGCTTGTGATAAATTAGAACTATGCACAAAAAAGGGTCAAAATATAATTAACATATTAGAAGTAGCATTACATTAATAGATAACTGTCATAAAATGTTAATACCAGTAATATTTAGTTTCTTTTTGGATATTTAGTTCTACTTTGCTAATCAAAATAGCACTGCATTCTATAATCAACATTGTAAAGTCTACTTTTTAATATATGATTAATTTTAATCAAACAAATTTTAGCCTCCTTAGTCATTCTAGATATATTTGCTTGTCTAAAATAAATTATATAAAATCACATAAATGAATACTCATCTTACTAACTCATAATATACTTAAAAATAGGATAGTGAACATTGAAGTATACAAATATGTGATGCAACACCAAGGAAACAAATGAAACCACAAAGAAGAACAAATAAGGCAACATCATTAAAGCACAAAACTGACTTTAAGATTACTTGTGATGCTATAAGATTACTTGTCATAATAGGTTGTCATAGCTTGGTTAAATCCCTAGAGAAAGTAAGTCAGAACTGACTTTATCCATTTGTATTTACTATTATCCCATTTATGTAATGCTCTCATTGACATTACCATACAATCATCTTCTAAGCTACTACTCATATTAAAATCATTTGTTTTGAAAGTTTGGGATCTCAAGTAAAAATATTTTTAAAACCATTTTATAACATAATTGAGTTATAAAACATTGCACAACGAAAGTACTAAGTATAATCACATTAAAAAGTAACTCAAAACCTCATTATTCACACAAAAAAGTAGGCTATGCACCACAGTTCATGCCACATGTAATGTCTGCCTTGATATTATTAGGACAATACTCACATACCGTTGTGATAATTAAGATTAAATAAAATCCCATCAAGAAGTTATCATAACCTAATGGTTTAAAGATAATTAGTTTAAAACATTAGGATTCTAAGAAAATCCTTTTGAAAATCTTGTTTGAGCTCAAACCATGGAAAAAAAATCAATTTAGAACAAATACAGAAGCATGGGCAACAAACTACATTAAAATTAGACTAAAAATGCCATTCTTCTATAAATTCTACTCCATTTGCTGCGGCGTAAGCCGCACTCGCTGCGGCAGATGGCATAGAGGACAAGTTCCTTGAAGGCCTCTTGCGCTGCAGCGCAACAACCACACACCGCGGCACGCACCTATTATCGTGACATCCCTCCAAACTTCCAGAGCATGCTGTTTCGCCATCCGACGTCCAATTTGGAAAATTTGAGTGTCCACATAAAGCTCTTTGAACCCTCTAGCTAATGACACCAGTTTTACACTTAAATAATCATCTGTTTAAAAGATGGACACCCAAATCCAAAATAGTTTGTTTTCACCTCAAAACATATACAATGGTGTCCAATTCACAATACCAATTACCATTAGCCTTAAAGACACCTTGACCACCTCAAATGGACCACACACAATATGAGAATTCATTCACATCACATAATTAAGAAATTATGCTCAAAATGACTACCAAACCCCCATTTAACAATAACTTAAAGGGGTGGATAAAATTTAATGCACAAATCAATTGGTCATTTTGGCACTCAAAACACTTGAAATACATATCACACGTAGATGTAACTTGGCCAAGCACACACACTTAATCCACAACATCAATCTTGAACCAAAATACACGCACTTATCATAAATTCATACAAGTGATGTCTAAAATATTGTCATGTTCCAAGTTGGCAATATATATATAGACTATTTATTACAATACCTAAAAAGAAGAAAGGAAAGAGTTATACAATGATGCTCTTCACTCTTCAAATATCCCTTCCTTCCCCTTGCCTTTACTAGATCCCTCACCTGTAAAATATAATCATGAGGTGAAATAAATATCTTAGTAACCAATATAGTTCATCAAATGTTTATTATCACAAATAACTATGAAAAAGTATCAAAACTATAATAATAACAAGCATACCATAATTATGAGATAAGTGTATCTTTTCACTACAAAACACATAATTTCACACTAGCATGATCATCTAACCACCAAACCTCTAATGCTCCCCGACATGAAACCATAAGCTCTCCTGGATCAACCTTGTTAACCCGAGCACACTTTTGGTGGTAGAAATACCCAGCCAAAGGTAATTTAACCCGCCTATGGATTATGATTTTTCTCTCTTTACACAATTGTGATAGAGGCGTTGTTGACTCCTAACCGCACCCTAACGGGTACTAGGGAATTGCTAGACTGCCTGGATATCTCATGGTAACAATCACATATAATGCTGCATCGGATGTCCCATGGTGTCAGTCCAACCATATGAATTTTTCACTCACATATATCCACACGATTATCCCCACATATCTTGGGTGAACTCCCACCCCTATAATCATGCTCTTTCATAATTTCCACCACTTTTCATCACATTTCCATATCACAAACTTATATATATAGTATATGCATATCAATTAAAATCAATAACCTTTTACAAATCAACTTTTCATGCTAGAATCGTTTATAATGTCAAATTATGCACAAAACTCTTCAAAACCACAACTTTATCATTTGTAATTACTTCTACACAGTTATAATAATTGATAAACACATTAAACTATATGGTTACCTCAACCCTTTGTCACACAAAAAGGGTTACCGTGGCTCAACGTTAGCTCTCCACATTCTATACGCATGATAAAGCTCGAGTAATGCTTAATCTACACAATCAAGTGATAATTATCAATTATCACTCTGATTAACTCCGAATGCACTAGGTTCTAGGTGCCTATAATATCCAATTTCCTTTTCTCACAACACTAACCATTCCCAAACACTCTAACCATCATATTAAACATCCCAACACATCAAATTCATAACCAATGTCTCACATTGTCTCAAAATCTTCAATTTATACTTAGGGTTCATCCAACCCTTACCAAAGATTGCTAATCACCATAAAACTCATAAACTTAGGGTCAAAGGTTTGATTTAACTCCCCAAGACCTTAAATAAATTAACGGATTTGGTCTAAACTTAAGGAAACCGAAATCAAAACCCCTATTACCTCAAATGTCCAGATTTTTTGCATAAGGAGGGAGAAGAGGGAATGTGCAACTTACCCAACAGTGATTCAAGCTCCAAATGCCTCCAAAATAGTCTAGGGATCATGTCCTAACAGACCACAAGCTCTTCTCCGTCGCTCTCTCGTTTTTCTTCTTTCTCTCTTCTGTTTTCGGTCTATTTTGCAAACTGATAATTGTTGATTTTGCACGAGCACTGTGGTGCATTGACATGCCTGCAGCGGTGCATGGTATAGAAAGTTCTACAAAATTTTAAACTTCTTTCCATGCGATGGTCCGCTTGAACATCGACCTAACCCTCTTATAAGGCTGTTCAAGGATTCAAAAACCATATTAGTCTCCCATAACCCTCGCTAAATCAACAATTTATCTAAATTGACCAAATTACCTTTGAAAATACTAATAATTACTAATAAAAAACTTAAAATGTTACACCACATGCTCCACGGCATGTGGCATAGAGACCACAATTGCTTGCTTTGTGCCATATGCCGTGGCATGTGGGTACATATTGATAAGGAAATATTATTTTTTAATTATAATTAATTATATTATAATGAAATTTATTTATATATTATTTTTTAAAATTTAATTTTTATAGAATTGAAAATGTCTTGATAATTTATTCAGAATCAATTTTAACTGTATAAATTACCATAAAGGACATTACTTTTCAAAATTAAATTATTGATAAATTTGTATCTAATATTATTAAAGTTGTTAAATTTTATTTAAGATTTGTATTATTAAATTTGTATCTAATATTATTAAATAAAATTTAAATTACATATTTAATTAATTAAAAAAATTAAATTACATAAATAAGTAACTCAATATTGATGAAAAATGGTTTTACATGATAAAGAAATCTTAGACCTACTACTTAATAATAGGGGAGGAGCCACCACATCAAACATGTAAAAACAAAAACTATGTTGATAAGGTTATGTTCCTAGTTGTTGTAGCTAGATCTATATTTGATGCACAAGGAAATGAAATTTTCTATGGGAAGATTAGGTTGTTTCCATTTGTTAGAAAAGAGGCAGCAAGGAGAAAGAGTGTGAATAGGAGTAAAGGCACAATAGAAGCAAAACCAATCACTTCAATTACAAAACAAGTCATGAAATATTTCCTTATTGACAAAGTAATACTAGAAACTAAAGTAAAATGGCTAACAAGTCATGCAAATGAAACCATTTTTATTCAATAAGATAATGCTCCTTGTCACATTAATGGTAATGATGAATGTGAACACCGTATTTTGTTCGGACATTTTTAAATTTAATAATAAATAACCAAAAAATATATAAAAATATAAAAATGAAGTATAATCCTTTTTGGATTATATTTTAACAAAATCAAAAATCTTGCTTGAATTTAAAAAAAAATAAAAAAAGAGATCTCTCCCAAGTTATCCCAATCATTTAAGAATATTGAAAGTTTACTTTTGAGAGTTAACTTTTCTCTCCTCAATCTTATTTTCATTTAAATATTATATATATATATATATATATATATATGTATGTATGTATGTATGTATGTATGTATTATTGCTAAAAAAGAAGAAGAAGAAAGCTGGATGAAACACTGGTGGGCAGTCAGCACACACGAGCAGAAACATGCACGCACACGAGAGAAACAAAAACCTGCAGAGGCACACACACGCAACACGAAAAAGAGAACACACATGCATGTATACTTTCGGCCATGCAACAGAAACAGCAGAAACAGAAATGCAAAACGCACAGCCACAACATAGAAGAGACACATGTTACAGTAAAACATGAAGAAGGAAAACACAAAGGTGGTCGTTCATGCACACGTTACAACAAAAGTGGAGAAAAACGTAGGCACATTATCAGTTATCTTTTCGACACTGATTAGGGAGAATAGAACACATGAGGATTAGTAGCAGAGAAATGAAGAAGAAGCAGAAATGTAGCACTCACATGTAAAAGAAAGAGAAACAGAGCAGAGAACTTTCGGCACATGCAGAAAATGCAGCTGAAAAGAAGGAAAAAAGAAGGAGTGGAGTAGGAGAGCAATGATTCACCTCTTCCATTCTCTATATAAGGCTGAACGTGAAACAAAGGTGGGGAGGGGTTGGTTTTGGCTAGAAAAATAGGAGAGAAACTAAGAGAGAGCTGAGACGAGAAGGACAGAGAGTTGAGACGAGAAGCGAAGAGACAATGGGGAAAGAAGAGCATTGAGACTGAGAGGAAGAGACAGACGAGAGCAGCAAACCGAGGAAGAAGAACACAGAAAACAAGAACATGGAGAGAGGAGGAAGAATGCAGAAAAATAGAGCACAAGGAAACAAAAACAGAGCACGAGAAAAAAAATAGGAAAAGGGGAGAGAAGAGAGAAACCGAACAGAGTAAAACAGAGGTTGAGAGAGGAGGAAACTGAGATGAAGAGAGAGAGAGCTAAGATTAAGATGAGAAGAGAGAAAACCAGAGTAATATACTGAGGAGAAGAGCACAAAAACAACAGAAAAGAAAACGAGGACGAGAGGAAAAGGTGTAGAGGTCTTTCTTTGTGCCAAAGGAATGAAGGCTGTGTCTTGCTTGAGGAAAGAGCAGCATTTTAGTTCAAAACTAGGAGCTAGCTATTCCTTTCCATCATTGCAATAAGTCTGAGTTTTTTTTCTCCCTTCTCTGCTCTGCTATTTGGTACGCCACACTTGTCTTTTGCTTCATATCGTCCTTGTTCTAAAGTCTGGCAACAGATATGTGAGTAGATTTTTATCATGAAAGGGATCGTTGATGATAACTCCTCATATTTGAAATAAAAAAATTTAAAGGTTTTAAACGTTCAAGTATGGATAGGAAATATTTGTGAAAATATTTGAAGAGAAAGTAGCTCGGTAACATTGTGTTTTCTTTCTCTAAATAGTGTTGCATACTTTAAATATGCTCTAACATGTGTTTATATGCTTTTATAAATGAGGTTGATTTAGTTATAATACTTTCGCATGATGTTTTTTTGATTCTAACATTTTGAACAAAAAGTTTATTGTTGAGCTAAGTGATAAGAAGATTCAAGTTTGTTTTCTAGCATGAAAGAGTATTAATCAACCTAAATTTGATTTCGATTTCTTTATTTCTCAAAGTCATACATTATTTTGTGTTTAATTTTTATTTAATAATAATTGATTAATTCTCGAAGATAACTTTGATTTTACATGACATCATTTTCATATGAAGATTTTAAATATGTGGTTAAATGAAGGAGTTTACTCTTATATAATCAATTAAAACATTTGAGTGGTATCGTGAGAGATTTAAAAAATTTTCATAGATATTCAGCTTAATCGCCTCATTGTGAATGATAATAAGTCCTCGCAAATGTCGTGGTCATTAACTTATAAAATAAATAAATAAATAAATTTCATAAATAAAATTTTAAATGTTTTTAATAAAATTAATTAATTAAATTAATGCATTAAATGTTTTGGTCATCTGAGATTTTTGAATATCCATAGACCTCTAGAATAATCATCTTATCGTGAAAGTCAACAAGACTTCGTAGGTATAGCGATTAAGTTTTTTTTTTATTTTGAAATGCAAATTATATAATTACGCATTAAAATATTTTTAAAATATATAATATTTAATCTTTTATGGTGTGAGGATTTTGAATCTCCGTAGATATTTAGGATAATCATATTACCGTAAAAGTCAATAAGGCTTTGCAAGTATGATGATTAAGAGTCTTTAAAAAAAGAGAAGTATATATGAATGCACTAAAAATAATAATAATTAAAAAAAACCTTAAGTAAATAAACTAAGTTGTTAAACTCTTTTATCGTGGGAGAGTTTGGATTCTCCATAGATTTAAAGAATAATTGTATTATTGTATGAGCCAATAAGACTCTATAAGTATAACAGTTAAATTCTCGATCATAAAAAAATAAAAATAATTTTTAAACCCTTTACCTTTTTCTTATTCCAAAATTCAAAAATTAAGAAAATGATTGAAATTAAATCACTTTTTGCAAGTTAAAACACACACATAAAGATTTTTAAAAATTATTTTATTTGCAAAAATGGTGAATTATTTTTGATTAATTTCTCCTCAAAAATATTTTCACCAACAATTACCAACCCCGAACTACATGGACTTTGATCCCCATCACAGGGTACGTAGGCGTCAGAGTCAGATTTGAGTCAAGTCCTCCCCATAAATAAATAAATATTTCTCACTTAATTCTTATCTTTTTATGTCAAACACATGAATATAAAAAGAATAATTAAAATAATTTTAAAATCATATTAACATAGCACAATAAACTTTAGGTAACCGTTCTCACGAATGGGTGTTATGGGGTGCTTAACACCTTTCCCACACTCAACCGACTCCCGAACCTATTCTCTAATTTCGTAGACCATCCTTATCTACCTTTAAACAGTTTTCTGAGATTTTCCTCAAAATTTTGGTGGCGACTCCCATTTCTTCGGTCTTCTTCCCGAAGGTCGGAACGTTCACTCTCATGCCGTCCGCGTTGCATTTTTCGAGTGTGATAATGAGAATTTTTGTAGGGAAACAAGTGATGGTGGGTTTGATATTCACTTGATTTCTCAATCCCCAAACTCCTCTGATTTAAACATTTTGGATCTTGGGTACTTTAGAGCAATTTAAACACTATAACACCAAGAGGCACCTAAAATTATAGATGACCTTGGGAAGACTTTGGAGAAGTCATTTGAAATTTACACATCTAAGCTATTGAATAGATCTTCTTAACACTACAAGCTACTATGATTGACATTATGAAGGACAAAGGTTCAAACAAGTATAAGCAATGCTGTTTGAAGAAGGATGTGATAGAAAGAAGAGTTGAATTGCCTAATCAACTTAAGTATGATCCCTACATAGTTGAAGAAGTATTGGAGCACTTAGAAGAAGTAGATGGATGATTTAGATTAAAAGGTGGATGTTTTTGTGAACCCTCAATGTTTTGGTCATTAATATTTTGTGTTATAATTTTTCATGTAAATTGCAACACATAATATTAGCAGTCAATATTTTGTCATAAATGCTATTAACAATGAAGCATTTTAGCAATTTGTATATGAAGTGGATATTTATAGTTTGTCAATTTATTTAGGAAGGAAAATATTTTCCTAGAAGCATTGATGTAAAAACCCACAAGTGAAACACTAGGCATATTTGGACTACTAAGGAAGCTACCTTGGGTTGATATAGAGGGCCTCAACTTTAAAGTCCAAACAATGCAAGAAACTGACTTTTCTCCTTAAAAAAATAATGGGATAAAACCACAGAGGGCTTTATCTATAAGAAAAAAAGAAAAAAAAGAAAAAACTTTAAGAATTTAAATTAACTCCACAATAATAAAATCATGCTTCCAGCCTGTGGAAATGCTTAAATGGCCTCTCAAGACTGCATGAAATACGCAATTCAAGAATAACACATTGACTAACAATCAATTCATCTCTTACCAATACTTGTCATTACTTAGTACATGTAACATGTCTTGCAAGGAAAGAGAGATGATGCTTGAGTCATGCACTAATGTAAAAAAAGTTGGTCTTCATGATAAAGAGAGGCAGAAAATTCAATAAACAAAAATCTATGATAATTTTGATAAAGTTGACAAGATGCAAATCTAGTTTGCAAGCATGTAAGATCATGCAATGTCATGAAAATATCAAGCAACCAAAACCTCTTTGATAGGGGACGCGAAAGCAAAATCATGCTAGTTCAGGGACAGAATCTTAAAACACAATAAAAAGAAAGGACGAAATTTATGACGGAAATAAAGAAAGATATGAAGTAAACAATAGGATAATGATCAAAGAGAAGATTCTCTAAAGCACTTGTCTCTAGGAACCTCAACCTTCAAGGACACCACAAGAGTTGATCATGCTCTTGATCACGTCTATTTCTCACACGGGATGCCACCATAAAGCACTAAGGCTCATAAGAGTTATAAACTCTAAAATGAATAATTTCATTCAACTTTTGTTCTATTTACAAGAGGAAGCATGCCTGATTTATATAGGCTCATAGAAAAGAATATTTTCTAAAATTAAAACCCTAGTTTCCTAATACTAAAAGAAAAAATAATATAAAATAATGATAAAATATTCAACCATATAATTTAGGAGATGTGATCCTTAAATTATGGGATTACAAAATTTAAAAATTAATGCTATAATTAATTCTAACCTTTGGCTAGACTCAAAATAGGAAATCAAATTAAAGGACCATTAAAGTAAGGAATAATTTAGAAGACAATCAAGGGATCATAAAGGATTTAAAATCACGCCACCCTTGACTTCTTCACTAGGGTTTCATGCCTCTTTGCTTGCAAGAGGCTCAACTTGTAGTCTTCCTTGCATTGGGCTAAGGTTTGCATCTCTTGGGCTTGACTCTTCATGAATTTAGATCTTAAGCACATTATACACATATAGATGCTCTCCTTTGGGCTTGAGAGGAGTACCCCAATGCTTTTCAAGCTCTTGAACTTCTTACACAATATTGAACAAGGCTTGCTTCTTGGCTTTAGTTCGGGCTCTTGTCATTGGACCTCCAATATATTGTAATGGGTCTTTAGGTACGTTGGATTGAAAGTATTAGGCTCCTTCTATGTCACCATGCTCATGATTACTATCCTCAAACTTCGTTGCTATTAATGCTATGTCATCTGTGCCATGGGGTTCATCACTCTTGATTTTTGCTTTTACTGCTAAAGCAAATAAGCCCAACAATAATTTTGCTAAACTTTATATCTTGTATGTTCTTCACGACAGCAAAAAGTTTAAAATGAAATATGTCATTAAAAAAATAAAGTGCAAACCACTCTAGAAAACAACAATGGCAAATTAGTTATCTAAAAAACATTATTAGTTGGCAAATGTAACATGTTTCTAGATGAAACATATTTTTTTTCCAAATATACAAATAAAACATGTTCCTAGAAACATCACTATCACCCAAGTTCTTAGCAAGTTAGTTCAAATATACAGCATTAGTGATTAGCACAAAACCACTTCAAAAAAAATAGTTATAATTTAAATAAACCTCATGTTAGGATTTTTATTTTTGTGACTTTCACCTTTATAAACTGACTTCTCTCCATATTCTTTAAGTAGTAGGGTGTATGCATGCCTGAGCAGAGAGGGAGGAAAGGATTTCTGGTTTAATCATATTTCTTATAATCCCAGTACTATTAGAGATGCATTTATGTTTTTCTTTGTGACAATCATTATGATACAGATTCAAAGCTAGATCACAATACATTTGTCATTAATTTAAAGATCATTATCCGTTAGACTAACACAACAGAGACACAGAAAATGGCTAAAATATCAATACAATCACCATCAAACTGATATGAATAAAAGATTATCAACATGCAACTTTAGTTTAACCAAAATAAACTAAGGGTTAAAGTACAAAACTACCCTCAATGTTTCTAGCCAGGCGCACCCTATATCCTAAAGTATTTTTTAGTGCAATGTTGCCTCAATGTTTTTTATTTAGGTACAATTTTGCTCTGCTATCAATCTTTGACAACTTTGACCATTAATTTTAGAAATTTGGCTTTTTTTACCTTGTTGACTACCATATGGGAGTCCACGTAACCATTTTTTCCATTTTTTCCCTTCCTTCCATCCTTCTTCAAATCGCCTTTTTCATCGATCTTTCTCACTTTTTCATCGATGGAAACCTAAAATCATTTCGAGATTGAACTAATAAGCACATAATAGTAAACTTTACTCAAATCCAAATCAAACTCTTAAAAGCACACATTGATAAAAACTGAAAACCACATCTATAGGATTATATGAGAACAAAGCAATCAACTAAGAGAAAGCTAAAGATGAGGAAGCCAAGTGTAAGAAATCAAGACAATTGTTGTTGAAGATTTTGATAATGCCTTCCACAAATAAGAATGACTAAAGGAAAGGAATTTTGATGATACTTTCCACAAAGAAGAATAACCAAAAGATAGGGAAAAGCAATCGATAGAGAAAACTAATCTTTTTCACTCCATACATGAAAGATAGTATAATTTAAGAATTAGAGGAACATTAAAATAGCAAAAGGATATCGGTACTTTCTTTTTCCTAGAGTCTTCAATGCTTTTGGATAGAGAAATCTCCTTTTTTCCTTTTTTTTCCCCTTAATTTTTTTTTGTGAAAACAGAATATCAAAGCAATCAACTAGAGGGAAAGCTAAAATGAAGAATCAAATTATAAAGAGATTGGGACACAAAGAAAAACAAACAATTTGATGAGCTTAAAAACTAAGCCCTCCCACTCTATTTCAATGCTATAAAATGAAGATGCAGGCATGGAGGAAGCTCTCTCATTCTCATCATTGGTGCCGGAGAAGAAGGAAACACTCTTGTTCTCGTCTATGGTGTGAAGAAGAGGAGAAACTCTCGTTCTCATCATCGATGTAGTCATCAAATTTAGATCCATTTTTTCTTTAATCTAGATCTAGATCCGATTTTGTGCTCTCATTTCCTTCATAGCTCTACATGAAGAAAACGAGGAAGATAGGGAAGGGTACAAGGAAAAGGCATATTAACAAGGGCCTTATACACAAAGAAGGAGTAGGGAGGGCAAAGGAAGGAGAACTAGAGAAGGTGAAGAACATGAACAATAAAAGAAAGGGCATTGAATATCTATGTAGAGCTATTTTATTTTCACATACATAAGTGGAACATCAGATGGCAATCCAACAAGGCACAAAAAAGTCAAATATTCAAAACTAATGGTTAAAGTGGTCAAAGTTTGACAGCAAGGTGAAATTGTACCTAAATAAAAAAAACATTAGGGTGAAATTGCGCTAATAAATACTTTAGGATATAAGGTGCGCCTGGCTGGAAACATTGAGGGCAATTTTGTACCTTAACCTTAAACTAAACTATCATTTATCAGAATAAGCTTAACATCCATAATTGATTAGAATAAGCTTAAATTCTAGATTAACCAAAATTACACAAAAGGCATATAAATTTGAGACTAATCAATGCATATAATGCAAAGTGTCGTACACAAATTGCTTATAGTCTTTCTCTTCTTCAGTTAGATGTGCATAATCTTCCTCTTGATATGAAAACTTGTTCAGATTGAATAGGTGGACAATCTTCTTTTTTTTTCCTTGCATTCCTAAACCTCAAAATCTTATTGTTGTTTTTGCTGTTTCCTTTGTCATTGCTCACTTCTTCACCGTCCTCGATTACTTCTTCATTCAAATCAAAGGAATGGACTTTCTTTTACTGCACCACCTCAACCTCGATAAAGTCTGAAGATCTAAGAGAAGAATCCTTCGGATGAGGTGCCCTTGAAATCTTTCGATTTAGAGAAGTTACCTCTCTAGAGAAGTTAAACTAGAGTAAATCTTCTTCCCTATCAAGAGACTCATCGACTATATAGGCCATTAGCTCTTCCCACGAGAGATCCTCAAACCTTTTTCCACTGAGCTTGAAGGATGAAAATCTATTGATATTTCATACCACACCTTCAATGGCGAGTCTTAAGCAGACGATGATGGAAGAGGAATGATGGGAAAGGAAAGATTATTAACAATAACGTGAGACTCAAGAGGAAGAGTGACAAAGGCGATCAATGGTAGAGACTGAAACTGATGAGAGATGAAACATGACTTGAAGAGAGAGAGAGAGAGAGAGAAGCCAAAAGTGAATCATGAAAGAGCAAGAAATGTTAAATGAGTAACGGGTGTTTTGGGAGCTTCAAAATGAAATTCAAGGTCATTTTTAGTCAATAACTTATATTGTGGACTGAACTCCCCTTCTAGAACACGACTAATAAACTAAACTAGAGACAGTACTAAAGAATACAAATACAAACAAAAAACAAGGAGAGCCTTCTATCGTTCACCTCTTCTATGAAAGATGGTTGATAATCAAAGACACAAAACTCACTTGTGATAAAATAACCATGCTTAGCTAACCTATGCGCAAGGTAATTTGAGTCTTATACATAAAATTTATTGAAACATTCTAATTCTTATTTAACATATCAATAATTCTCAAGATGATGTCTTCAAAAAGGTGGTGATGACACTAAACATGTGTAATGAAATTAATAGCCTCAACACAATCACTATAAAGATCAATATTCTTTAGCCTATGAAACTAGCATGGCTCTAAGTCCTTTAGAATTCTAAAAAGTTTGGCAATAACAAGAGGAATGGTGTAAATTTTACAACAGAATCCTGAAATCCACAAACCTAGGGCATTCTTGATTAGAGTTAGGAAAATGGGTTGGCTTGGCCTTATAAGGCCGACCTTTGACGGGCTCAGGCCTAAAAGGGCCAGCTCATTTAAGCATGAGTTCCTTTTAAGATCCCGATATACAAAGCTTGGCTCTCGACAGAGCGGGCTCGGGGCCGGCCCTACGGGCTCCAGGCCCTTTTAACTATTTTTACTATTTTTTCAAAAGTTTTAATCAAACAAAAATTACTTCATGCCAATATAATACCCAATCAAGAAAGCTATAAAAAGGCTAACTAAATAACATCTAAATGAACTAATAACACAAATGAAATGATAGCAAGGCAATAAGCAATAGATCGGCTAAGCCAACAAATACCTAATCGAGGTTAGATGAGATTAAGGGATTGAGATATGGGACTAGGAGATTGAGGAAAACAAAGAGCATGAACACGATGTGTGCATTAGATAGAGCTTAGCTCGTGAGTCACGAATGCACGAGCATAATAAGTGACAGGAGGACTTAGGAGACCAATGACAATAAGCGTCAACTAGTCGAGCACTGTTGAGACTTGGTTCTTGGGATGGAGCACTATCAGAATTAGTTAAAAATATAATATAAAGAATAATTTTAATAAAATATAAGTATTTTTAACATATTAATAATTAAAAATAAAATTTAATGTGTGTGTGTATTTTTATAATATATTATTTGATATATTTATGTAGTTAAATAATATATATTTAATTGCTCATATAATAATGTAGGTGCCTTTCAGTTTAACTGACAAAGGAGGAGAGGATAAGGTTTAGAAGGTAGGAGGTCAAGAGTTTAATTCCTGACTTTGACATAAACATAATGAATATGTGACATGGTAAGAAGTAAGTGACATGACACAAGGTAGATAATGACATGTCATGAGTTATCACACATATAGCGGGTGATGGGGCATGAGATGATAGGTAACATAGTGGTTGATGAGGCATGAGGTTGTTAGCAATATGTCACAAGTTGACACACACATGGCGGGTGATATCATATCACCATTTTTAAATATAGGCATATTTAGTGAGAGATTAGTGAGGGACTAATCCCTCACTAAAGTTAATTGTGAATAGTATTAGTGAGGGATATGGCCCTTGCTAAAAATTAGTGAGAGACTGAATCCCTCACTAAGTCTCTTACTAATTAGTGAAAGAAATATGATCCCTTGCTAAATTTAGTGAGCTCTTTTTTAGCCATGAATTTAGTGAGGGATAAAATCCCTCGCTAAAGTGCAATTTAGCGATGGAAAATGGAATTTGTTAAATTCCATTTTTCTAGTAGTGAAATGGTCATTTGGCATGCGAGTATCCAATTTTCAAATAAAATATTGAATTAAGGTAAAACTGGTATTATTAGGTGGATTATGAAATAAACTTCATGTCAATGTTTGAATCACTCTAATCGAACTTTGTATGTGAAAATGGCACACTCTAAAAGTTCATATCAGATGAAATACATGACAACAAAATTTGTCATGTGGCAGATGGTGAACATGCCATAGGACATGGCATAGAGGTGTGATAATACTCGCTGTACTACATGCTGCATCATATGGTGAGGATTTCCCTCATTGGGCCATGCACTGCAGCACAAGCTACATATGCTGCAATACATGGACCAGAAAGTGAATTAATAGGTCATGAATCAATTAGATTTTAGAAGAAGAAATAAAAGAAAACACGAGAGGGAGTAGAGAAGAAGCAGAGGTTTGATAGGGCAAGGAAGTTTAGATGATTGGAAGAGACTTCCAACCAGTAACTTATCAAGTAAGCTTCATACAACCCTTACCTCTAATTCTACTATAATTTCTCTTAGTATGAGTTATAGAGAAATTGAATCAAGGAAATTTAAGGGGTTTATTTCTTACCTTACAGTAATAAAAAGGTTCTCAGGAGTTAAATTAGAGCTTTATAACTAATTTGGGGTTGAATGATAAAGCTTTAAAGCTTTAGGCTTAATTTAACCCTAATTCAAAAGAAAACAAGGGTGGAAATAGAGTAGTGGTAAAATGGGATTTTGTTAGAAGTGATTGAAGTGTAAATTAAGTGGTAATTGACTTAGACTGGCTAAGTGGAAAGAATTGAATGGCTAAATATAGCCTTAAGTAGCAATTAAGTATTTTTAGTCTATTGAATCAATTAACTAATTGTACCAATTGTGTGTAGATTGGCATATTTCAAGTGTAAGTGGGAAGAGAATTTGGTAGAGAAGTGTTAACAATTGAGAAAGTACTATGAGTAACCTTTCTAGTGACAGAAGAATTGAGATAATCGAATAACTTTCTATGTTTGACTATTTGTTGTAACTGTGTGAAAGTATGCTATCTAGTATATAAAATTATTTTAAACTGAGCATGCTTTGTGGCATGGCATGGTTATTACATGGTAATAGATTTTGATTAAACAAACAAGTGAAAATGTGTGATTTTGTACTTTACACACACACACACACACACACACACATTTGTATGTATGGTGGTGAATATGAATCTGTGACTGGTACTAAAGCATGATTATAGGGTAAGAGTTCACCCTTAGGGAGTGTTAGATCATATTTTTTGATGATTACAAAATCAAGAGAAGAGGTATTTCTTATGTGTGCAGATATAAAGAATCATGGATGAAGACAAAACCTCAAAAGCATGAAGAATCAAGAGAAGATGAAGAAGTTTAGGATAAGTAATTTAAATTCTCTTAGATTCAATGTGAAAACTTAGAGAGCTTAATCACTGTTCTTAATCACTAAATGAATGTATCATATGACTCTTTTATATGCATTAAGACTCATCTATATATGTTAAAGCTTGCAAACATTGTCCCTCTTACATATGATTTTTCATAGAAAAAGTTTGCATAGTGAAGAGGCAGAATTATGTGTGATTCTGCAGGTCACTCATGAGTTTTTACATGTTAGGCACACTGATTGCTAGATCATGCAAGTGTGAAGAAGTGTTTCACGTGTGATTAAGCACTTGTATTGTATATTGTTTGATGCTTTACCTTTACATACAAAACCATGCGTGAAAGGCTTTAGTGTTCACGTAAGTTTTAGCACCTATGCTTTATTATATTGTGACTAAGTACAAAACCATGTGTGAGATTGATGGTAGCCATGCATGATTTTTCACTTGTTGAACAATCACACTTTGTTTTTTTAAGTCTTAAATCCTCTCAAGTCAAGGTAAAATTGTTCACATGTATGATTATTGATTCACAAATCCATATCTCTTGATCATGCAAAATATTGCTTGAATTGTGTTTTGTCCTTTGTATGAATATGCATTAGACTAGTTTATGCATTAGTGCTTGCAATTTCATGCATGATATGTCTTTAGTTCCATGCGAGTTTTGATCACATTGAATGGCTTTGGCACTTTGCCAACCATTTCATGCGTGAGAGAGTAAGGGTTCTAGGCGTGATTTGTTACATAAAATTGATGATAGTTTATTATGTGCAAAACCACATGTGAGAGTAAGTAGTACACTCGCAAGTTTTAGCACCTTGATATGTTAGTATATTCATAAGTGCAAAACCACATGAGAGAGTAATATGGTACCACGTGAGTTTTAGCATCTAGAATTAAATGTATATTCATGAGTGCTAAACCACGTGAGAGAGAAATAAGGTACCACATGTGATTAAGCACACAAAATGAATTGGTTAGTTAGAAGTGCAAAACCACATGTGAGAGAACATGATGTTCACACGTGATTTGTCACATTCAATTTTGTGAAACTTAATGCAAAATCACACATGATTATACCAGTCACTTATAAACAATGCACTAATGGATAGAATCACTGTTCCAATGGTCTATTAACTTTTAAAAACTATATATGTGATTCACTTTGAACCAAAATGAAGATTAATGATCTTTGAGCAAACAAATTATCATTTGTGCATTTAAAGAGCTTTTAAATTGTGATTTTACACATTGTATTCATTCATTATTCTTGAAAAGAATTGTGAAAAGCTCTCAAAGGTTTATAAGCTTTGATTTGTATTCTAATCAACTCTTTAAAAGAGTTTTATGTAAAAACCTTTTGTTATCATCTCAAAAATCTTGAAAAGGAATTTTCAAGTGTTGTAACAACTTGTTGGCTTGTAACAAGGTGTGTTAAGTGAATTAAGACAAGGTTAGTCTTGAGAGTTGTACAAGCACCATTAAAGCTTGTGTTTTTAGTTAAAAATATCAAGTGTGATCTTGAGGACTGGACATAGGCCAAGCTTGTGGTTGAGCCAGTATAAATCTTAAGTGTGTCATCTTCTTCCTTTACTCTTTAGCTTTTCATTCTTTTCAAGTTTTGAAAAGTTTCAAGTGTCACCTAATTCACCCCCTCTTGAGTGCTAGCCTATTCTAACTGGGAGAAGTAGAGAAAAACCATATGGCATTATTCTACTTAGTGCCTGATGGGGTACAATATTGGAGAATTGTATCTCCTTAGTGCCTTTCGAGGTACAGTATTAGAAATTATCTCCTTAGTGCCTATTGAGGTGCAATATTAGAGATTCAGACTCCTTAATATCAATGTGATGCGATGTTGGAGTCAATGAGAGTGTATATTGGTCTAAGACAAGCCTATGGTTTCAAGGGGTGATTTGGAGGTTCAATTGGTAATGATCATGCTATATTTGAAAAAGTGATGAAAAGTGATGAATAAAGTGGTAAAGAAGTGAAATGATTTATATAGATGAAATTTGAAGTGAAAAAATGTTAGATGCTATGTTTACTGTATATATTATGTCATACTTGCTTCTAGTTGCATGTGATAGTCAATAGTAGAGATTTTTATTTCGCCCCTTTGATTACATTTTACAAGTCAGAATAGTGATCAAGGCAAAAGGAAAGAGTCAGGACCGACATAGTGGTGTTGTGGCAATGTAATCTCTGAGCTTTGTGTAATGAACATTACTTTTGTGTATGTTATGTAAATAAGTTGCCATAGGGAATTGCATATATGTTTAAAGTTGTGATTTATGGAAGATTGTAGTGATTTTGTGAATCTTAGCCCATATGTGGTAATGTGTGGGGAAATGAGTAATTGGGACTTAGATTTAGTTGTGAATATATTGTAAATATTCTAGTGTTGAATATGAAGTGAGTTTACAGTGAAATTATGCTTAAGAACATGATGATGCGTTATGTAATGAAAAGTCATGTTTGTAGAAATGGGCTGTTGAATAGCTAAATTGTGATTTATATGTATATGTGCTATATAAAGTGGTCAATTAAGTGTAAAAGGTCCTTTTAAATATGGTTTAAGGCCTGGAATAGTCTAATGAAGCAATGTGAGGGATTTATATATTTGGATGCGCTAAATATTTATAAAAAAAGTGACTTTTTGTACCCCGAGTGTCCAAATTTTGATTGAATCATTAGATTATATCCAAAGTTTTCTCATTAGTTAGCTTATAAGATAAACTTTTTATGGGTACTTGAATCACTCTGATCAAACGTCGTATGTGGAAATGGCGCACGCCAAAAGTTTATCATTTGTGCTGTCAAATGACAACAGTAGAAATGGGTTTGTGCACTATGTCGCATTATGTATCACACTGCAGCACATGATACAGAGAAGGTTAGGGCTTGTGGCTCTGTGCCACATGCTGTGGTGCATGTGTTGCATGTCGCAGCACTTAGCCCATAATCTGACCATTTCTTTATTTTAAAGGCATGCAATAATTAATATGAAAGCATATGATTATTTTTGCTATGTAAAGCTTTGATATGTTAAGATTTTGATATTTTGCAGAACAAGTCTTAGGTCCAAGCTTTTCAAACAAAGTATTTGATTATTGTTTTTTATTTTGTTGTGGTGGTGATTAAGTTAATCCTTTTCTTTATTTGGCGAATATAAAGGAGGATTACAACCAAAATACTTGTTCTACTTTTACACATTTGACTTACACATATAAGAGCTTGACCTCATCATATATTCGGGGTTCACAAATATACTTGACTTACACAAATGAGGCCAAAACTCACAATTTAGTCAAATTCATACATATATACTTGTGGAACAACAAGACATCAAATTTACATACTTGCTTAAATAGCATTTAGGCCTACCCATGTATTCACTATAGTGATACACAGTGATATGCAATACAAGTTATACAAGTAAGTCATCCAAATATTACAAATACCTATATGCGTCCTAGTTGGCAACTATAACAATTAATACAAATATACATTCATTGCACTCCAAGGTAGTTATACCGCTACCACAAATGAAGCTATCCTCCTCATGCTTCCTTTTCTGGCCTTTTAGAACTCACTACACTTGTAACAAAAGTAACCGAGTGAGACATACATCTCAATAACTCAGATAAACCCCAAATATCAATTAGTACGTAAAACTAAATACAAGCGATAGAGTAACACTCAATAAACCAATATATATGCGTAATGTAATGCTCAACCAACTACTATGAATATGCACTCCTAGGTCTTACCAATGGAGAATGCTCAACTCTCAAGTTAGGACTTCCCATCCTCACACAATGTAAGGCCACCAACCACTACCTCAAACTAAGGTATTACATATGGGTGGTTATATGCCTCTTGTGTCCCTACTAGTAGATCAAAATCAATGCTCGGATCACCATGAATTCCTAGCCTTACATAAAGTAAGGTCACAACCCCTTACCTTAGTCTACGGTACACTTGAGGATGCATTCCTGAGTCTTACTAACAGATAAAATCAACTCTTAGACCACCAAGACTTCCTAGCCTTACATGAAGTAAGGCCATAACTCCCTACTTTAGTTTATAGTATACTCACGGATGCAAATGTACATGTGTCACTACAAACATTCCAAGCATCTCTACTCACACACACATGCACCACTTTTCATAAAAATACTACTCTATCATTTTATAAACATGGCACACATATATTTTTATATAAAAATTTGTAAATCATATTGCAAGCTAATAAATCAAAGGGTCAATCATATTATCTCACACCCTTACTACTAAGGGATTCCCACAAGCAATCTCTCAAGTACTCAATCTAGACAATTATAGCTCTTGTCCAGTTCTCAATGCTCAATATAAAGTATTAATTGGCTAAGCCACATTCCTTAGCACATGTAACAATCTTATTGGCACTTCTTGTGCCCACTTAGCCCATTCACTAGAATCAATCACCCTTAGGCCATCCAAATGATCAAAACACCCTTTTTACTCATTTAATCACACTTAGCCCTTTTTAAACTTAATAATTTATGCTAATTTAAGCTTATATCCCTAAGACCCAACCACTAAACCTTAGACCAATCACAAAACTTTAGTTTCATACCCAAGAGTCATTTCTAAACCTTTTTCTTAAATTTTAACCCCTTAAAACAACTGAATTTAATTTCTCTATAATTCAAACTAAAAGAAATTAGGATAGAAATGAAGTAAAGGGCAGTATGAAACTTACCCGGCAAGACACTAGTCAGAGCCAACTCCCAAACTTTCAAAAATCAAAGCCCTATTAGAGAAGCCCTCCTTTCTCCCTCTCATGTGTTCATTTCCCTTGTTTTTTCTTATGAGCCATGAGCTAATTTATGTCAGATTTATGGGACAATTCTCACTGCTATTTGCCCAAGTCATTCAAACTAACTTTCCACTACTCAATCCTATAGCACACCAGCCAATCAACACCACATATCAATCCATCATCCAAAACCATAATTAATCATATAATTACTAAGTTATCCCAAGTTAGCAATTAATTTCTTGAATTAAAAGTTCAGGATGCTACATAATCCAACTACTGGTAACTTGCCAATAAATAATAATGAAAAAGTATTAAAGAATCAGCTAACTTAACAATAGTCGAGAGCTTGAGGGAATGTTTTGTTGGAAGAGTTTATGGAGATGATGGTTGACATTAGATGGACAATTCATGATCATGATGCTTTTCTAAGGAATAGAGGTTGTGATGATTGAACTATAGGGAATTAGGGCATACCAAAACAAGAAGAAGCCCACGAGAGTAGACTTAGACCATCTTAAGGTTCAAATAGCAAACCGTCACATCCTATAGGAGCTGGGTTTAATGATGTTGATATATCTGTTGATCAAGCATGGAAGACTTTTGTCATGTTTAATTTGCTAACCTTTGATGACATTGTGAAAGAGGGTAAAGCTGAGCAGTAGATTGAGCGCCTCAAGATAATATTTGAGGTAGTGATCTATACATCTGAGCAAAAGGTAGCCCTAGCTACAATGTAGTTAATTAGGGTAGCAAAGAAATGGTGGGACTCAACCAAGCCAATAGATGGTACCCGGTCATCTTAGGAGGAATATAAGAGGGTTTTCTTCAATTACCACTTCCCAATCTCCTTTAAAAATGAAAAAGAAGAAGAGTTTCATGACTTTAGACAATGAATTATTTAGCTTATTCCACATATCTTCAACATAGTAATGACACTAGTGTTGGATTGGGAGGCACAATAGAAAATTTAAATTTAAATCTCCAATTGTGATCGCGGACCTATCGAACTCATTTAAGTCATCGAATTTCTCATGTATTTTCTTCAAGTATTTCGAACCTCAGGAGCTGACAACATAGATTGGCTCTCTCTACTGGTATCTACACAAATAGCTTTCCAATACGAACAACATGCTATTGCTTCCAATGTTGATCGTCTGTCAATTAGACATTCCTTTATTTTCTAAGATATTTTTGTAGCTCTTAGAGTTTTTTATTTAGAGACCCTATCTCAGGAAACTTGTCCCTTGTCTATATTATATAGATTAGGGTTTTTATGGTCAATTAATTTAAATTTAATTTTTTTATAAATTAAATCTATGATATCATATCTAATTTGAATTTATCTCATAAATTCAAATTATAGGACTAATATGATATCTTCTTATATTATGTTTGTTATTAAATTTAATTTATCATATAAAACTAAATTTAAAACTAACACAATACTATAATATATACATCATATATACATATTATATTATATATATACACCAATATATATATATATATATTATATTTTAAATTTTATATTTCATATACACATATATATACACACACACACACAAATATTTATTAGATAAATATTCAAATACATACATACATATATATATATATAATATAATTCATTCATCCTAGATAAAGCATTACATTCATCGAATCTAGACACATTTTTTATTCAATAAACTTAAACATTATAGTTTGAGCTAGGCTGTTCTTGTGTGCAACCCTGTAGGCCCATATGAAGTTGACAGTAGACCAATAACGCTACTAACCCACAAGTCACAAGTGACCTCTAGCAAGACATTGTGATTACCCAATTCATATAGGGATCAATTATCTAATATTTCAATTAATTGTGAGACATGAAATTTTCATTCTTCTTCACCTGACTATTACTTTTTCAATCTCTTAGTGGATTAACTATAACAATGAAAAACCATTTTCATTATAATATGGCCATACATTTTCGCAGTCTCAGTCATCGAGGGGCCTAGTAATATCTCTCAATTAATGTGAAGGAAAAATTTTATCTTGACCACTCATATTCCTCCGCATGAATATCACTAAACTCAATCATAGCCTTTATAATCAATCGGTTAAAGGTGAATTTTAACTAGGTCAAAGTTCAGTGGTCATCATGCAAGAATCTGTGATGATCTTAGGTCAAAGGGCTTAGTGACATGGTTACATATGAGATAACTTTATGACTTATACCATATAGCTTTCTTATAGCGAGTCAATTTAGCATCTTGTACCCTTTTAAGTGCCTACAACTTTTATTTATATCTCTATAATTAATCAAAGTCATACTAGTCTTGTTTCATCTATGATCCCTCATAGATGATCAACCAGGGATACTTAGGACAATCATTATAGTTTGCTCAAGGATACAATTATCATAGTGAACATGGAATTAAATTGATAACAAAAGAGAAATTCATTAAATAATAATGTTTATGGTATAATAATTAGCCCTAGGGCATAATTTCCAACAATTTCGGTGGAAGGCTAAGAGGTTGTTACAGAAGATATGCCCTAAGTATTAGTAGCAAGTTGCTTAGTTTGATGTGACTACTTTTAAGGAGATGTGTCACAGCTGAGAGTGACTGCAGGAGGGGCCGAGAGGCAGAAGCTAAGAGGAAAAGAGACAATATGGGAAGATTCTCATTCCCATTAGGTCCTACAAGGGGAGTTTCTAAAAGATATGGTTTTGGCTTAAGCAATTCTAAGACTTCAAGGAAGAAACGTTTTACTAAAGGATCTCAACTTCATTCAATGCAAAGAGGCTCAGCTTAAAGGGATAATGAATTGAGGATCGGGCCTTCACAACCTTTGAGACAAGCTTTTAATATACCTACTCCTATGCTGAGTTCTGGTTAGATACCACAGTATGTCAAGTGTGGTCAGTCTCATGCAAGAAAATGTTGGCATGTTTTAAGTGTAGTAAGACAAGTCATATTGCCAAGCAATGTCCAAAGGATAGGGTTGAAATGACTGAGTAGTGGTCTACCATTCTTAGAAGTCTAACAGTCTCTTACATGTTACCATACCGAATGTCCTATGATATCAACCCAACCACATGGATTTTCACATCACTCCACTTAAGGTGAACTTTTACCCTCTATCATGATCATGACTTTTCATATATGTATATAAAGCCATTACCATATTCAATTTCATTATAAAACAAATTAAATTACAATTAAAAAATAACTATATATATATAAACCTATACACGAGTTTCTCAAAAACCTTTTTTTATTCCACTTTATAGTTTCCAAATAACTAAGATATGTAATGTCATATCTATTTTTACTAATTACTTGTAAATAGTTAAAAAGGATAATAAATATAATAAATTATTTTGTTACCTCAACCTTTCTATTTCTATAAAGGGATACCTATGATACTTTTTCTTTCTCCTCTAACATTTGCTCAAGATAAATACATAAGCCACATCAATCTACATAATTAAGCACTATTTGTCAATTACAAATTAACCATAAGTACTAATTAATATAATCAAACTAACTAAACTATTAATCACTTCCATTAGGCAACCTAAAGCACTAACCACCTTTCACAAATCTTATACAACTTCTATTAGCTTTCATATAATTCATATAAAACTTTCACACTTTTACAACCTCTCAATTTAGGTTAAATTGAGCCTATAGTTTCAAAGCTCAACCATTAACCACCAAACTAATTACAAAACCTTAATTTAACTGTCAAAATCTTTCACGACTGTTAAGAAAGAAAATAACCCCCTTAAAACTCCCTAATTCAATTTCTCTATATCCTAAACTAAAAGAAGTTAGGGTAGAATAGGTGAGTAGGAATGTGCAAAGCTTATCCAGTAAGTAGTCAGTTAGAACTATCTTCTAATAGCTCGATAATTCATGCCCTAATAGAGTTGGCTCCTCTTTCCATCTCTTTCTTTTTTTCTCCCTTTTTTTCACTTTTTTTCATGAGCTAATCCATGCACTTAAAAGCAAGTTTTCATATCTTGTGTTGCGGTGCATAATGAGAGAATTCTCACCTTACCCCACATACTTTACTTTGGATCGCGATTCTTCTACTTGATTGTAATGATATAATTGCCCAATAACTCAAGATATCAATTCATCACCTAAAATTACATAATTAATCATCTAACTTACTAATTTACCCTTAATTAGAAATTAGTTTTCAAATTAAACAATTCAAGATGTTATAGAGGCCAATTTCCGTTATATGTTTAATTGATTAAATGTGATGGTTTGAACATGAATCTCTAAGCCCTTGAGTGTGGCTTGTAGTTAAGGAATTGGACACTTGAGTTGTGAAAATGTGGGAAAATGGTCTTAAGTGTCCAAATTCCACATATAGTGTTATTTTAGAATGAAACTAAAATGAAGAGCTAGAGCTTGAAATAAGCTTTTGTGTGAATGGTTGAATCACCTAAATCAAAAATCAAACAGAAAAGTTATATGTGTGAAATTCAAATAGGGCATGTTATTATGACAACAATTTGTTGTCATGAAGCATAGTCTATAGTGGATGATTAGTTAGCCATAGCCCACATCATAAAAAAGGCATGTTATTATGACAACACACCACCTCTATACCATTTGCTATGGCTAACATGCATTTAGCCACGATGGATTGTGTCAAAATGTGATTTTTGACCTTTTTGTCCCTAATTTGACTTCAATGCATCAAATGGTCTTCATGCTTCTCATAAGCCTTTAATTATTATTTTAAATTGTCTAAACCACCTTTTAAATTGGTTTTGAATTTAATTACCTTTAGGAACCTAATTTCAAGAGAGTTTAGTATTTAAACGTGTACTTTGAAATCGTTCAACTATAGTATACCCTATTAATTGGAGTTTGCTTTCTTTCTACTATGGTTGGTCCTGTTTGGTCAAGCTTTTCTATAATGGTAATGGTTACTATAGGTTATTATCCTTAGTTATCATGGTAGGGTATAGTTTAATATGTGGGTCAATTTAGGAGACATTACACTTCATCTACAACACGCATGTTTTGATTAGAACTTGAAAACTTGAAATGCTTTTAAGATGTTTTCTAAGTTAACCAAGGCGTGTGAGCCTATGACTTGTATTTCAAAATGGTTTTCACCTTGAATGAAAATACAAGCTTTCTATAAGTGGTTTTCAACATAAGAACTAAGAGAAACAAGAGAATAAACCTATTAAATCTAATTCTTCTCTTATTCTTGTTCCTTTGCTCACATTTGTTGGTTTTGTCATAATAATATTTGCACATGTAACAAAACATTTTCTTAAGTTTTGTTGTCATCAAAACAAAATATATCTAGCATTTAATTCATGACATTTAGAGTCAGGATTAATGAGATTTTGTAGAGAGTATGATGATTTCCACATTTATGCATGTGGTATTAGTTTTATTATGCTTATCATGAAAGGAGGGGTGATTTAGCTCATGACAATACTACAATATAAGGTTTTGAGAGAACTTATTTTTTGCTAATGAGAGTGCTTTTGAAGCACTCTTGTATCCATGCTCCTGTATATACAATAGTGCTTATAAAGTGCTCCTATAAAGTGAAGCTATAGGGGCACTCTTTGGAAAAGCTTTCCTATAGGTATGGCCTACAAGAATGCTTTCTATCAAAGAACTCTCATAAGACTTAGAGAATTTTAATTTTTAAAAAAATAGTATACCTACTATATCACTTTCTATTTGAGCACTCCGAAATGAGTGCCTTACAGGAGAGCTTTCTCAAAGATCGCTCCCATATGTGTGTCATACTTGAGCACTTTTTAGATGAGTGCTCCCATATTTGGATTCTATAGAAGCACTTCTCAAGTGAGTGCTCCCGTATGGTAATTTTGATTTTTTAAAAAAAATTTAAATCTTTTTATACTTTTTCTTGCCATTACAAATGAAACAAATCCAACAACAATATAATTTAACATTAGAAGCTTGTATACAACCAAAGAACTTGAAATTAGAACAAACTTAAATCAATTTTCTAACTTTACTAAGCTCTAGCTAGTCTAACAAATAAAACTATTGGTATTTTTTTTTCTACATTAAAAGCTAGTTACCTATCACAAATAACCATTATATATTCTAACAACTTTTCAATTACATCTTCTATTTGCTCCATCATAAAATTTGAGGATCTTGCTCTTGTAAAATACTAGAAGAAAAATCAACATTCAATTAATTACCTATACTATATGTAATACATGGACTTACTTTTGGAACACTTATATTTAGCAGAATGATCAACTCTTATTGTATGATTACTTCTTTCATAAACTTCAACACATAATAACCACACTCCCAACTTTTTATTTGTGTAAGTCCCTATAAAAACAATAAAAGCATATGTAATTATCCAAATGTGTTAGAAACAAAATATAGCTAATTAACATTTTAGAGATGAAGTTATATATATAATTTGGACCTACAGATCAAATATAATAAAAATCTAGCAGAGCCTCCCTTATAACTTAGACATTTCAAAAATTTTTAAAAATTCTACATCAATTCAAAATAGCATATTCAAACTTACAAACATAAAAATTAATCAAACAATCATTTAGATACAAACAAAATATGTTCCATGCATGAAACTCAGCAAGATCACTCTTTTGTGTATTTGGAGGGAGACCTTCGCTACCTTAATGACATGCTATAGTCCTATTAGAATTAAACATACCAGCTAAAATTATATCTAATTGTTATAATAGACATGTATAAAGAATACATAATTGTCACACCCAAATCGTGCCTTTCCCTGAAGAAGGAAGGTTGATAAATGTAGAAAAATGGGAGTTGCCACGAAAGTTTTGAGGAAAACCTTAGAAAAATATATAATGAAAATGATGATATGCAAAAAGGGTTTGGGAGTCGATTGTGTGTAGAAAAGGTGTTAGGCACCCGACAACACCTGTTCATAAAAACGATTACCCTAAGTTAATTTTATAAAATTAATTGGCCTTTTAACAATATCTTAATTACCCTTTAACACATGCAAAAATAAAGATTAAAAAAATGAAAAGAATTATTTATTTAAAAAGGAGGACTTGACCTAGGATCAAAACTTAGGGCCTATGTATTCTGTGATGGAGATTAAAGTCCACATAATTTGAAATATTATTTTTTAGGTTTTCTTTTAATTTTTATTAATTTATTTTATGAATAGAATGTTATTTTGTATTATATAAAAATTGTCATAAGGAAGAACCTTTAGATAAAACAAAAATAACTAGTATTGAAACCTACAATAATTTAGTATAACTCACAGTCTGGTTATTGACACTCTAAGGGCGCACGGTGATTTAGTATCACTCATGGCAAACCTTAAAGGAATTTTCATGAAATTCTATATAATTTAATTATGAACTTTTAATGTAAAAATTGATATTAGCGATGAGTTAGTGTCACTCACGGTATCTTATTTGATAAGGGGTCTATGATAATTTAATATAACTCATGAAATGGCTTCAAAGCATGTCAATAAATATTTTTATTTTGAAATAATATACAAAGAGGATTTTCTTGACATTTGACAATTGTTGTGATTTAGTATCACTCACAATACATCAAACATCCATGGTGATTTAGTATCACTCATGGATCTCTCTCTGTTTTTCTTTTAAAAGGTTTAGTAAAATTCATTATTATAGAGACTATTTTCTTTTCATTTCTTTTCTTTTTAAGAAAATAAAAGTGAATGATTATCTGGTCTAAAATAAGGATTGATTATCAACAAACTCATTCTGCCACATAGTAAATTGTCACCAAATAATCACCTTGATGACCCACATACTACATGCCTAAGTGGGATTAGACAGCCATACTAAGATCAATCATATGAACTAAAGCAAGAAAGGGAATAGATAATGATGTGAAAAACTTTGAATTGTTGATAATTCCATCAATCCAAAAGCATATAATTGTCACGAGTAAAGGAGCGCACAGGTAAAAAAGCAAGCCAAGAATTGTGAGTCATATCAATTGAAAGAACAAAGGAACACATTGGTAAAAAAGCAAGCCAAGAATTATGAGTGATATCAATTAAAAGAATAAAGGAATGCACAAGTAGAATATGATCAAATGTATGAAGCATGACATCACTAAGAGAGTGTATTACCTAAGCGAACATATGACGATTAATTCCTAAAATTCGTGTGCTGGAATGACAAAAAATTATGGGGTGCCTTTTCACCTCTTTTGCTCGTCCTCTCCTCAAATCTCTTCTTTTTAATTTCTTTTTTGTCCACTTTCTCTCTTTGTGGCCTTTTACTATCTCTTTTATAGGCACCAACTAAGGTTTTCTCACTTAATGAAAGAATCAAACAAATTAAGGAAACTTTTATTTTGATTTTTCCTCATCATTTTAGATTTCAAATTTTTCCTTAACAAATTTCAGTTAAGACGTAATTATCTCAAATCAGATTTCAAATATTTTGATTTTCCTTTAACTAAGTCAAATTTAATGGGAATATAATTGAGGAGACTTAGGGTTAATAAAAAAAGGAAATATCTTCATCATCATCATCATAAAAGCCCTTTTTATTCCTTTATTTTATTTATTATATTTTTATTAATTTTTAATTTACATTTGAAAGCCCAAACAAAAATACTGTATTCACAGTTGCCCCTCTTTACTTGTTTCATATGTAAGAGTAGTGAATGTATTTTTCTAAGAGTCTCGCCTAGGAGCAAGTAAAGATAAGAACACGTAGTTTTATTGGACCGAAAGTACAAAACCAAGACAAATTACTGTAGGTGATAGAAACCCCTCATGCTATCATAAGGATCGAAAAGGGTCCAGACAAAATGTCGTGTTCATGCCCCTCTTTACTTGTTTCTTAAGGGGGAAGGTAGATGAAAAATGTGAAATAGAAAAAAAATCTTGGTTATATGCCTATATGCATAAGGCTTTGTGGATGTCTGCCAGTTGTGATTGGGCGTAAGGTGCTTGCTATTACTGATTGTTGGGTACTAGCCATTATAGTGCTAAAAAAGGGGTGACAGTCATTATTGGGCTTTAAAAGGGGTGTTAACTGTTGTTGGGCTTCAGGGTGCCTGCCATTACAAGGCTCTAAAAGGAGAGCCAGCCATTACTAGGCTTTGGGGCGCTTGTGATTACAGGGCTTCAAGTGCCTACCATTATAAGGCTTTGAAAAGGGTGCCAACCATTACTAGGCTTTAGGGTGCCTACCATCATAGTGTTTTGAAAGGGTGCTAACAGTTACTGGGCTTCGGGTACTTACCGTTATTGGGCTTTGAAAGGAAGGCTAGTCATTACAAGCAAATCCTTACAAACGACATGATAAGGAGGTTGAGATTGCTTGTAAGGATATGGTCCTAACAAATGAGCTTCTAAAAGTTGACGATACAGTTTTGTATTGGTCAGGCCAAAATTGGGCCATGGATGATTATCTCTTTGTTGTATATTCCTTTGCCCGCCGATTTTCCCCTGGTCTATTATGCACTTGTCAAAAAGCTTTACTACTAATTTGATAGGAGATTGGCTGGGATTGTCTTAAAGTTTGCACAAAACTTACATCGCCTTCTTCCTTCTTCTTATTCTGCCCTCTTCTCATATTGCTCTCAATTTGAGTAACAACATCCTCCCCTCATGAATGTCAGTGTCAACCTTTTCTTTAATTTCAATTAAACTAGAGAAGTCAATTACATGTGTTCCTACCATATACTTATAATAGGGATCTTGTAGGGTATAAATAAAATAGGAATAAAGCTCAAACTGTATAAGGGGAGGTTGAACTTGTGATGCAGTCATCCTCCACCTTTGGGCATATTCTTTAAATAACTTTGTGACCTTCTTATTCATTACCTTTAGTTGCTCTCTAGTAGGTGTCATGTTTAGATTGAACTTATACTGCCTCATGAATGCATCAACTAAGTCTCTCAATTTTTTTATTTTTGAAGGGTTTATCTGCATGTACCATTCACACATGCCCAATCAAGCTTTTATAAAAGAACATCAATAGGAAATTCTCATCTTGAGACCACACGTACATCTTCATGTAATAAGCCTTCAAGTGATAAACAAGATTTTTAGTGCCGTTATACTTATCGAATTCAAGAATTTTTAACTTCTTGGGGATTGTAACAGATAGAGCCAAGCACAACCCTTTTAGATCTAATAAGCCCTATGCATTTAACCTTTGTAAGGCCTTCAGCTAGTCTTTCATTTCACCTAATTATTCTTTCCATTTCTCCTTCTTATTCTTTGATTAAGGGATTTGGATGGTGTTTAATGGGTCATCACCTGTTCTTCTAGGTTGTCTTCTTCTTTAGTGCTAGAGTCCTAGGAAGTTTGAGGCTTCTTTAGAGTTGTCTCTATTACTTGCCTCTCTTTTCTATTACTTTTTGATGTACTTATCTCACCATTCTTTGAGATATTGTGAGTCTCAGTGTCCTTGGATTTTAGTGCTATAGTTAGGCCTTTTATCGTTTCCTTCATTTCTAACATCTAGGTTTCCATAAGTGATATTCAATCATTTAGGGTAGATTCACCTTTATTCAAACTTGCAGCTATTTGATGACTTCGAGATTGCATATTATATGAATGTGCAAGTGGTTATGTTTCTTGGGAGGAGCAACATTATATCATCACAGTAAAAAAAAGTTGGTACTTATTGCCTTATTTATTATCTTTAAAGGTTGGTGAATTGTTGAGTTGGATATGGTTAGCACATATATATTTATGAAAACTTATTGTTTCTCATATTTATTAGAGTTGATCATCAAATAATCAAAATTTGGTATTCCTTATTGCTTGACATCTTTTTAAGGGATGCAAAGTTAGAGTCTTTATTCATAATCTCGTCCACAAATTTCAAAGTAGGTGAAAACTCAAAATTTTATTAAAAAGAACTTGTAATTGCATTACAAAAATTGAGCTAGGCTCCTCAACTTCATTGTAGTATGTTTATATAAAGAAAGAAAATTTACAATTTTAATAGGGGTATTGAAAGGAAGTGTGATGCCTTGGACTTGCTCATAAACTTCTGAGAATTGTGGGATGACTTTGTTTGCCAGCAAAATTAACCTTTCAACACATTCTTACCGTTCTGTAGCTTTTGAGGCTTCCTTTGAGTTAAGCATTCTCAATTCTTGAATTGCCTTAACTTGTTGGTCTAACTCCTCCAATAGCCTACAGACCATGATTGATGAATTTTCTTTAATAGAGTTAAGCTCATTTGCTTTTTCTTTCAATTTCTTGATAAGCCTATCCATCTCATGTTCTAGACTCCTCAAAGGGATAAGGTCTTGAACTTCCTTCTCGAGAGCATCTCTTTCCTTGAAAACTATCATAAGCTTAACACAATTGTTCTTCATTCTTCATTCATTTTCTACCATCTGTTGATTCACTTTACTGATAGAATGCTTGAGTGTTGTATTTTCTGCTTTCATTTTGTTGACTTTGATATTTTCTTAATAGCAAACTTGATTTTTCATTTCCTCCGTTTCTTTTAAAAATTCGCATATTTTTATTGCAGCTAGTTCACCTATTCTTTATTCTCTTAGTCAACTTGTATCATTTTTTTAAGCTCTTCCTCTTTCTTTTCTAATTGTTTGACCACTTCTTTGTCTACCTCTATTGTATTGCTGTTAAGCAATGGATAAAGTGGCACAAAGTTGGGATTTTCTCCTTTGATTCTTTTAGTTAACCAAACATGATGATTGTCACATGCCTATATCATTTGAATTCCTAATTCAACTTTTCCTTTGCAGATGACTTTATCCCAAGCCTTCCCTATCTCATGACTTAAGCTTTTATTTGAGTCATTGTGTAGGAAGTGAATCCTTTAAACTATCTCTTATGGAGAAATCTTTTATGAGAAGGCAAATTGTCTTAGTAATAAGGTGGTGTTACAATTTATACATCTATGGCCCAGGAGTAGTTCATTCAAGAAATCACTGCATTAAAAAATTATTTCTTAGCCCACACCATGATAATTTCTAAAGAATATCATTTTCTTTGAGTTGGTTGAAAATTCAAACCCATCCTTGACGTTTTAACTTTACTTTACCCTCTTCATCTTTGAAATCAACTAGAGGATTATAGGAATCATATTAGTCAACCTGTAACCGTTTCTCATACAAGTAGTTCATAATCCATACATACAATAGATGAAGGCAACATCTCATCCTTCCTCCTTTATTCACATGACAATGGCTCAATGTCATATATGTTTATGCAATTATAGTAGGTATAGAATTAACTTGATGATATTCAACCATTTGGAATACATTAATAGCATAACAATCGATCATTCCTTCTAAATGTCAACCACTTCTTCTTCCTTGCCAACATTTCCAAGTGGGCCTCAATATATGCTTGCCAGATTCCCTCTTTACTCCCTGGACAAACTATTTGCACCTCACATTCATCGACTTCTAATAGTTTTGCTATCATTTTTATTAAGGGTAGATGTCCTGGGTATTTATAAACAACATCTCTTTTTGCCAATGTTATTCTCAGTAGCTCTCTATATCCTTATACTATTGGAGCAATTTGGAAATTTGAGAATGTAAAGTACCTTAAGGAGTCATCCCAATATTATCAAAGACTGTAAGTGCATCTCCTTACATAGGTATGTGGAGTAAATCTAATATCTCTCCATATTTCTTCTAAAAATTCTATTTAATATCCCCTTTAATATGTCAATCAAATATTTTCAAACATTGGATTGGCTCAATGCTTGCCACTAACTTGATCCCCTTTCCCTTGTACACACGCTTGGTTGGGCTTGACTCTGTACTTTCACTTAACATGATGCTAACCATACTTAACAATCCATCAATCCACCTAAAAAAAAGTAAGAAATGAAAGACAACATGGTTAGCATGCCATGCATTTTGAAACAAATTTCCTAACCTTTGAACTCTTATTAAACTTCAAAGGCATGATAATAGCCACCAATTTATGGGTGACTAGGCCACTCTATAATTTGGGGTAAAATATTTTTAATATGTCATTGACTAACCCAAAAAAAGATGTTTCAAATGTTTTGAGTTGGCTTAAAATGATTTTATCAATGTATTACATGCATGCTGTTGGCTTAGTAAGGTTGGAAACCCGAAGATGTACGATAGGGAATTAATGCAAATGCCTTCATCATGACATAACTTGAATGCATAATGAGTAGTGAAACAAAAAAATCATTCTAGCATAAAGTAATAATTTATTAGTCTTTTTTCCTAGAGATTTTCAATGACAGATAAGATGATGTATGAAGGAAAAAGAAAAGTGCACTCTCCTTATGTGTCACATCGAGTATGTCCTTAAGGTAGGATATTATAAGTTAGCTCTGACCTATTGGGCAGTTACTAGATTCCATCTAATGTGAAAAGTTTTATAGGTGTGTCTATCAACCTAAACAAGGCTCCCAAGTTGTTTCCTTAAAAAAGGATGGAAAATTTAATTACCAAGTATGATCCTTTGAGAGCTTAATAGCTCCTCAAGGATTAAATTTAGTAAATAGATATTGACTTGGCTGAAGTATTCATGATGACCTCCGGAGACTTAAGAATCCCTCAAGGAAACCATTACTAACTTCCACTAACTTAAGGTACTCTCAGACCCATGTATAGGGCCAAATATGTGTATGAGGTTGAATGCGAAAGTGCACTGTGTGAAGAGTATACATACCTATTAACTTAAAAATTTCCCTAATTCCCACTTGTAGAGAAAAGAAAAAAAATATAAAGTAGATAAAAGTCATCTACCCTAAGGCCACATATTATCTTTCCTAGGACAAATCATTCCAATAAAATAATAAAGAAAAGGAAGAAAGAAAAAAAATGTTATCTACCGTAAAAATAGAGAAAATAACATATACAAAGGGAATTCAAAATAAACAAAAGGGAAAAAAACAACTTGAATGGGCTTGATTCTCACAAAAATTCCCCAATAGAGTCACCATGCTGTCACACCCAAATCGTGTCTTTCCCCAAAGAGGGAAGGTTAATAAATGTAGAAAAATAAAAGTCGCCACCAAAATTTTTAGGAAAACCTTAGAAAAATATATAATGGAAAATGATGATATGCAAAAAGGGTTTGGGAGTCAATTGTGTATGAGGAAAGTGTTAGGCACCCCATGGCACCCATTCATAAGAACAGTTACCCTAAGTTAATTTTGTAAAATTAATTAGCCTTTTAATAATATCTTAATTACCCTTCAACCACATGCAAAAATAAAGATTAAAAAAATAAAAAAATATTTATTTACAAAGGAGGACTTGACCTAAGATCAAAACCTAAGGCCTACGTACCCTGTGATAGGAATTAAAGTCCACATAGTTTGAAATATTATTTTTTAGGTTTTCTTTTAATTTTTATTAATTTATTGTATAAAGAGAATGTTATTTTGTGTTATATAAAAAATTGTCATAAAGAAGAACTTTTAGGTAAAAGGAAAATAACCAGTATTAGAACCTGTGGTAATTTAAATATCACTCATAATGCATTGGCTGATACTCTAAGGGCACATGGTGATTTAGTATCACTCATGGCAAACCCTAAAGGAATTTTCTAAGTGAATTTTCTATAAAATAACTTAATTATGAAATTTTAATATAAAATTTGATACCTGCGATGGCTTAATGTCATTCACAGTATCTCATTTGAGATTTTTAAGAATCCACAATAACTTAATATCACTCATGGCATATCCTAAAAACTTGCTAATTTTTTTACTATGATACCTTAGTGTCATTCACAGTATCTTGTTTGATATTTTAAAGGATCCAAAATGATTTAGTGTAACTAATAACATAACCTAAAATATACTAAATTTTCATTATTTTTAATGATGAACAAGAGAGGGAAATTTAACCAATATTGGAACTTGCGGTGATTTAGTATAATTCACAGTCTATTGGTTGACACTCTAAGTGCACACGGTGATTTAGTATCACTCATGGAAAACTCTAAAGGAATTTTCAAAATGAAATTTGTAAAATGATGATTTCTTGATCTTGTGATTAGCTATTGATTAGAGGTAAAGTGGTAATTAGTAAGTAATTGGAAGTTTGGATAGTTGCTTGATAATTTGACTCATTGAGATGTTGTATGGAGAGATACATGTGGAAGGATTGCATTTGGGGTCAAAGCAAGTACGTGTGGTGAGGATTTTCCTCACTATGCCATGCGCTGCAACGCATGGATCAGAAAATGACCCTTTAAGTCATAAAATTGAGGTGGATTTTAGAAAGAGAAATCAAAAACATAAGTGAAGGAGAAGAGAAGAGGCAAGAGTATGATAGGGAAGAGATTTTTGAGCAATAAAAGGCACTTCTGATTAGTAACTTGTCGGGTAAACTTCATATAACCCTTACCTTCCACTCTCTTGATATAAGTTAAAGAGAAATTGAATCGGTGAAATTTTAAGGTTTGTTTCTTATTCAATAGTAATAGAAAGGTTCTTAGGAGTTAAGTTAGAGCTTTGCGATTGGTTTAGAGCTAAATAATAGAGCTTTAAACCTGTAGGCTTAATTTGGCCCTAATTTGAAGAAAAATTAGGGTGAAAATCATGTTTAGCCAAAATGAGATCGTTAGAGGTGATATAAAGTGGTAATCGAGCGTTAACTAACTTAAAATAGATGAATGGAAAGGAATGAACGGCTAGTTATAGCTATAGGTAGTAATTTTGTGCCTTTAGTCAAGTTGGACCAATTGACTAAATTTTGCCAATTGTGTGTAAATTGGCATATTTCATGTGTGAATTGAAAAAGGAAGCTTGTGGAGAGCTGTAATGATAATTAAAATCCACAGATAATCTTTTTAGTGACAAATGGGTAGAGGTAACCGAATAATTTCCTCTGTTTAACTATTTTTTGTAAATGTGTGTGAGTATACTCTATAGTACATGAAATAAATTTAAACTAAGCATGTTTTGTAGCATTGTGTGTTTATTGCATGAAAAAGAACTTTGGTTAAACAAGTAAATGGAACAGTGTAATTGATATAAGTGTATATATATGTATATATGAGATTGGTAGTGATTGGGAACCTATGATTGGTTCAAAAAGCATGATCATAAGGATGGAAGTTCACCCGTGTGGAGTATAGTGATAAGACCATATGGCATATTCTACTTAGTTCCTGACAAGGTATGTCGTTGGAGAATTGTATCTCTTTAATGCCTTTTGAGATGCAGTGTTGGAAATTATCTCCTTAGTGCCTATTGAGGTACAGTATTAGAGATTTAGATTTTTTTAGTATCTGTGTGATACAGTGTTAGAGTCAATGACACCCCATTATATATATTAGGGGAAATCATAGTCCAAAAATGAGATAAAACACCTTTAGCCAGGTAATTTTACCACTGAAAGTGAACTCAAGGCTAATGATCGTGTATATTAGTCTAAGGTGAGCTTATGATTTTAAGTCAGGGTGATTTGGAGGTTCGATTGGTAGTAATCATGCTGTATGTGAAAAAGTAGTGAAAAGTAGAAAATAAGTGAAAAAAGAAGTGATATATCATGCTATACTTTCATATAGTTACATGTGATAATTGTCAATAGTGAGTTATTCTATTACTAAGATTATTATCATACCCTTGTGGTTATATTTTATAGGACAGAGCAATGATCAGGGTAAGAGAAAAGAGTCTAGACTGGCATAGTAATGCCATGGCTGTGAGACCCTTTGAGTTTACGTAATGAAGTACTTGAATGTGAATATTGTGTATATATATATAAGTTGCCATAAGGATTGCATGCATGTCTAAGCTAAGTGGTGATTTGTAGAAAATTGTAGTGGTTTTGTGAAACTTTAGCATATATGTGAACGCATGTGGTGAAATGAGAATCAAGGGCTAAGATTTAGTTGTGTATGTGTTGTGAATGTTTAAGTAGTTAATTTGTGGAGAAAATGTGGCAAGAAAGGCCAAGTAGGCTAAATTGTGATAAATTGTAGAAGGTTGTGATTTATGAAAATTGGTTATTGAGTAGCCAAATGTTGAATACGTGTATATAGGTGGTATATTGTGGTCAATCAGGTATAATAGGTCCTTATGGATTTAATTCAAACCTAGAATGTTCTAGTGAGACAATGGAATTGATTTGAGCGCTTGGTATGCAAATTTTTTAGAAAAAGTGACTTTTTACACCTGGGTGTCTAAATTTTGATTGGACTTTTAGATAGTGTACAGACCTATTTCATTAGTTAGCTTATGAGATAAGTTACATGTGGGTGTTTGAATCACTCTGATCAAATGTCGTATGTAAAAATAGCATATGCCGGAAGTTTGTCATTTGTCATGTCAAATGACAGTAGCAAATTCAAACTTGTGCGACATGGCACATGACATAAAGAAGGTCAAGCATTGGCTCTGTGTCACATGCCGTAGCGCATGTGCTGCCTGACATGGCACATGGCCCATGATCTGACCTATTTTATTCATTTTAAAAGCATGCAATAGTTTATGTAAATGCATTTGGGTTACTTCCACTGCACATTGTTTGAATGTAATATGCTTTTAATGGTTTTACAAAATGAGTCTTAGGCTCAAACTTTTCAAATAAAGTATTTGATTATTATTTGATGTTTTTAGAGTGGCGATTTAGTTAATCTTCTTCTGTATCTAACGAATATAGGAGAAGATTACAAAATTCCTATAAAATAATTTAATTATGAACTTTTAGTGTAAAAATTGATATCAGTGATGACTTGGTGTCACTTACGGTATCTTATTTGATTTTTTAGGAGTCCATGGTGATTTAATATAACTCATGGAATAGCTTCAAAGTATGTTAATAAATGTTATTATTTTGAAATAATATACAAAGAGGATTTTCTTAACATTTGACAATTACGGTGATTTAGTATAACTCACAATACATCAAATATTCACGATGATTTAGTAGCACTCATAGATCTCTCTATTTTTTAAAAAAAAGCTTAGAAAAATGCATTACTATAGAGACTCTTTTCTTTTCTTTTCTTTTTACAAAAATAAAAGTGAATGATTATCTGGTCTAAAATAAGGATTGATTACCAACAAACTCATTCTGCCACATAATAAATTGTTACCAAATAATCACCTTGATGACCCACATACTGCATGCCTAAATGAGATCAGACAGCCATACTAAGATTAATCATATGAACTAAGGCAAGAAAGGGAGTCGATAATGATGTGAAAAACTTTGAATTGTTGATAATTCCATCAAGCCAAAAGCATATGATTATCATCGGTAAAGGAACGCACAGGTTAAAAAGCAAGCCAAGAATTATGAGTGCTATCGATTGAAAGAATAAAGGAACACACAAGTAGAATATGATCAAATGTATGAAGAATGACATCACCAAGAGAGTGTATTACCTAAGCAAACATATGATGATTAATTCCTAAAATTCGTGTGCTGGAATGACAAAGAATTATGGGATGCCTTTTCACCTCTTTTGCTTGTCCTCTCCTCAAATTTCTTCTTTTCAATTTCTTTTTTGTCCACTTTGTCTCTGTGGCCTCTTTGCTATCTCTTTTATAGGCACCAACTAAGGTTTTTTCACTTAATGACAGAATCAAACAAATTAAGGAAAACTTTTATTTTGACTTTTCCTCATCATTTTAGATTTCAAATTTTTCCTTAACAAATTTCAGTTAAGACGTAATTATCTCAAATCAATTTCAAATATTTTGATTTTCCTTTAACTAAGTTAAATTTAATGGGAACATAATTGAGGAGATTTGGGATCAATAAAAAAAAGAAATATTATTATTACTACTATTATCAAAAAAACCCTTTTTATTACTTTATTTTTATTTATTTTATTTATTGTATTTTTATTAATTTTCAATTTACATTTGAAATTCTGGACAAAATATGGTGTTCACAATAATAGAATACTTACTAATTAAATGATATCCTCATAAATATGTAATTCTTAAGCGCATTATCTTTTAACTAGTCAAGATAATAAATCATAGGAATAGATTGATTGATACAAACAAGCACCTAAAGTTGCCTAAAAACATAAAATATTGTATTAAATCAAATATCAACTAAATTTAAAGGTAAATAGCAACTCACCCTAAATTGTGAAGAGCTAGAAATAACATATTCTTCTTTCCTTTAGCCTTGAATGCATTAGCAATTTTTTGACAATGATGATCAATGTTGTATGTAATTTTGTTGTGTGGGCTAATGAATGAAAATTTCATCATCAATGAGCTTGTCACTGTAAATGTATAATACAAATACCTAGAATGAAAGAATGGAAAAGATCATTACTAATAATAAATAAATACCACAACAAGTAATAAAGCTTAGAAAGTATTTGATATATAAACTATTTGCTGTGATCTGTAGCTAATCCTTCATCAAAATATCATTAATATTTTTTGTCCCTAATCTTTCGACAATCATGTCAACATAAATCCTATTATCCATTTCTATTTCATGAATGGTGTTATTTTTAAATGTTGTCTGCATAATCACTCTAAGTGTATTTTGATGAGGATATTTTAGCTAAGTAGATTTCATATTAGTCTTATTTGCCTTAGTTATAATGCAACATGCCAGTTTTTAATTCCCTAATTTACTAAGATTAATTAAGATAATTAAGTAAGTTGATGTGGCGTGTGGTCAAAGGAGAATAATAATTTGTTTTTAGTTAGAATTTCAAGTATAATTTAGGTCCAAAGTAAAATTGGGTCATTTAGGGACCAAAAAGTAGAGCAAAATCAACTAAAAAACCTTTATGCCATATGTCACGATGCATGCGTGGTGTACCGCAGTGCACAAGGCCATAAAATGAGAGTTGCCTTCTCTGTACCACACGACGCAATGTGTGGGGACACGCGCCGCAATGCATGTTGTAAATTTTGAAGAAATAAGTTGCGAACTGATGAAAAAAATAAAAAGGAAAGGGAAACAAATGAGCTCATATTTGCTTTGCTGCGGCACAATCTAGGGGTGGATTTGAGAAGGTTTGAAGCTTCAAATCATTTAAGGTAAGATTCTTAAACCTTTTTTCTCCTTTTCTCTTCTATTATCTCAAGGATTTGAGTTAGGGTTTGAATAAGGATGATGGTTTAGATCCATATGGGTTATGGGTCTGAAATAAAGTTAATGGGAGTTGTTTAGAATATTTAAACCTAGTATTAATGATTTTGGTGGTTGTTGGATGATGAGTTCCATTAATATCTGAAAATGGATATTAAATCTATCATTATTATGGTTGTTGAGATATTAATAGTAATGTGGGTATTCAATAAAGCTATATAATGTTAAAGATAGTTAATAAACCTAATGGGTAGGCCCAAGTAAAAGCAATGAGGGTATTGGTAACCTAGAAAGGGAAGATTAGAGTTAAAATGTGTGAGAATGGTAATGTTAATGAAAGTAAACTTGGTAAATTATAGATTGAACTCTTGGACACCTATTTGGCTTAGGAATTCAAGCTTTAAAGCTATAACATTGAGGACTAAACCTTTGACCTCTCAAAAGTTTGAGGTAACTAATGAAACCCTACTATGGTTAGTTATGTGTTAATTGTAATGTGGTGTTAATTTTGTATTTAATATGCAAATTTTAATTTATGAATGAGTGCATCATGTAATAAAACCTTGTGTTTATCTAACTACTTTGATATGCATTAAATATGCTAAAGAGATTGTGAAAATTAGTTTTAAGTTGTAAGGTGATATTCTTGATGAACTGCATGTTTATAATGAGTAATTGAGATTGAAAATGATATGTTTATGTGATATAAGGGGAAATGAAACTTGATGCTCACTTGGGTAGTGCGCGGTCGTGAGCCTAACATGATTATTATGTTAATAAATAAATGAAAATATGAAAATGAGTGAGCATCATTTATGGCATGATCAGTGGGCAGGAGTTTGCCTAGGGATTGGGAGTAGAAAAAAATTCATATGGTATTTAGGCTGCCCTATGATGCACGGGGGTATAGCCTTGTCCCACAATTTGTGGAGGGACTATCTCATATTTGTCGAGGGACTAAAACATAGTTTTTTCCACTAATTCAATGAGGAGAATAGCCTAGGGTATGAGACACCCTAGAGATTTAAGAGTAAGGGAAACCGTAATCCAAGAGTGAGTCATATGATCTTTGGCAGGGTCATATCTCACGATTAGTGAGCTTAGATAGTTCATTCATACGATCAAAGCCCTATTCAGTGTTATAGCCCACGGTTTCAGTCTGAGGAATTAAGGAAGGTATAAGGTTAGTTGACCATTGCCTATATAAGTGTATAATGTGTCACATGTTTTGAGTTATGGCAAGTCACGTGTCGTGACTGGTCATAATCACATGTGTGAAGTGTCTTGTGATTATATACCTAGCATGTGTGAGATGAAATGTGGTAACTGGATTAATAAGAGCTTATATGTGTTAAAGCATGTTTTAAGTACTTGGTTTTATATGCATGTGCTTGATTTACAATTGATATATGACTATATAGGGTAGGTTTTATCTTGGTTACTAAGTGGATGGACCACCCTTTTTATTTAACACTTTTCAGGCTCTAGCTTTAGTGCAAAATGGGGAGAAAGCTCAAGAGGCTAGGAATTAGTATATTTCTACTATGTGTCTCTACTTTATCTTTATTTTGTGTAATAGAATATGAATGCCAATTCTAGGTTGCATACTATCTCACTTGTACTATTTTGTTGTTGCAATATCTAAGTTGTATTTTAGGCCCTGAATAATTGTGTATGATGATATGTGTGCGCGCGCGTGCACGCGTATTGATAGGGCCAAAATATTAGTGCAAGTGTAGAAATAATGTTTTACACATGTTAAAATGGTTTTTGATGTAATGCAATGGTAATTGCCTTCCCCTTCTGTTTTAGTAAAAAAAAAAGGTTGAGGAGTGATTTTATGCTATATTGGTATTTAAGTGTGTGTGACGTGTTATACTGATAGTCCTAGGTCCAATAGACATGGTCTAGGTGTTAGGAACTGGTTTTAGCACTTGTTGTGGGTTTTAGACACTTTTTGTGTAAAAGATGTGAAAAGTGGTCAAAATGTGTTTGGATATCCAACTTCCTAGTGCAACTTGTTTTAGAGGTGAAACTCAGGCCATTAGCCATTTTATGAAAAGAGCTTTCTGTGGACACCTAGATCACATCATTCGGACGTCAGATGGAGAATCAGGACGCGTCAAAAGTTTCCCAATTCTATTATTAAATGACAGCAAAATTGTGTAACACATTGCGATGCATGGCGCCTGAGCCATGGCATATGGCACAGAGAGTAACATTCAGCAGTGCAGCGTGCACGAGCCACAACACATTGCCCTGTTTCACAGCACATGAGTTATTTTTCTACTGTTTTGATTTCTTTCACTCCTCTGAGATATCCCATATTTCCATAACTTATTCTAATAAAAGAGTTTATGATTGTTTTAAACTTATCTTGATTATGAAAACTTGAGATCCCTTGATTTTGAACTAAAACTTGGTAATCTCCTTTTTAAGTTAATCCTTTAATTATCATGAGTTTTATTAGTTAATCATGTTTAGTAGAGTGAGATTTTACATAGAGAAGTGGATCTTTTTGATAATTTTCCTTTTGATTTAATTGGCTTCTATACTATTTCTTTAGATTTTGAGGTTTGTAAAATGTTAAATTAATTAGTAAGATCAAAATTAAACATGATTAATTATTTTAAAGAACATTCAATTTTCATACCTATAATGTAATAAGCTTTGTAAGCCAAGTCGCGTAATGTCAACGGTGTCAAAAACCATGAATATATCCTTATCTGCTACTTGCATTGGCAACTCAACATTTTTCTCTATTAGTATACTTATGGTCACATTTAAGTTATCAATGGGCGTTTGTTTGGTGTTTATAGTATCACTATTATCATTATACACATATTTGAGTACCACAACACAACAATATAGTGATTATAACCACAATTGACATAGTGATTTGCCTTGAAAAATACATAAATTAATGTTTTAAGAAAATGTGAGATATAATAATTTATGAATATATAGATAAAAATATAAAGAGAAATTAAAACATTGAAAAAATCTTCCTTAGTATGGAATGAGCATCTATCTTTCCTGCTAGGGCTAACACATGGCACCTTTACTACTCTAATTGTTTGCTCAAATTTCTTTTGCATTTGTAACATCCTGAATTTTTTAATCCTAAGTTTAGAGGTTAATCAAGGGTGAAGTGGAAATTAAAGTAGGATTAGAGATTTGGATGATTAATTAGTATTTTGACTTGTTTATATAGTTATGAACAGATATGGGTGATGGGAATGCGTTTCAGGTCAAAGCAAGTGCGCATGGTGAGAATAAATCTCACTGTGCCACGCTCCGCGGCTTGTGCTGTATGTGCTGCGGCGCATGGACCAAAAAATCACTTCTTAAGTCATGAAATGAGGCGATTTTCAAAAGGAAAAATTTAAAAACACACGAGACAGAGAGAGGAGAAGGGCTGAGGAGCTAGGTTAAGTTATTTTGGAGCAATGGAAGGTGATTCAGGTTAGTAACGTGCTAGGTAAGCTACATATAACTCTTACCTTCTATTCTACACAAATTTCTCCGAAAATGAGTTATAGGGAAATTGAATCAGTGGAATTTGAGGAGTTTGATTATTGCCTAATAGTAATAAAAAGGTTCTCGAAAGTTAAATTAGAGCTTTGTGACTAGTTTAGAGCTAAACGGTAGAGCTTTAAACCTGCAGGCTCAATTTTAGCCTTTAGAGAGAGAAATTTAGGCAAAAATTTGATCTGAGTAAAATAAGATCGATTGAGGTAATGTAAAGTACTAATTGGGTAGTTATGGACTTAAAATAGATAAATAGAAAAGAGTTTATAGATGAATATAGCCCTAATTAGTAAAAATGAGTTTTTGGTCAAAATGGACCAAATGACTAAAATGTCCCAAATGTGTTCAGATTGGCATATTGAACTCGTGAATAGAGAAAGGAAGCTTGAGAAAAGCTTGAGTGATAATTGAAATCTACGGGTAACCTTTCTAGTGACAGAAGGGTTAAGGTAATAAGATAACTTCTTTTGTTTGACTGTTTATTGTAACTATATGCTAGTATGCTATATAATGCATGAAATGGCTTTAAATTGAGCATGTTTTGTAGCATTGAGTGATTATGTGTGTAAAATGACTTTTGGTTGATATGAGCATTGAAATTGTGTTTTATAATGTAAAGTGTAATATATATATATATATATATATATAATGTGCAAGAAAGTGTTAAATGATAAAAGGGAACCTTAAATGGTTCGAGAAAGCATGATCATAGGGGTGAGAGTTCACCTGAGTGTAGGAGATGATAAAGACCATATGGCAAGGTTTCCTTAGTACCCTGTTAGGGTGCAGTATTGGAAACAATTCTTCTTAGTGCCTTGAGAGGTGCGATGTTGGAGAAGATTTCCTTAGTACCTATTAAGGTACGGTGTTGGAGATGAGAGACTCCTTAGTATCTTTAGGATACGATGTTGGAGTCAACGATGCCCCATTATGTGTATTTGGGGAAACCATAGTCTGTATTGTGCGTTAAAAGATTTTTGGCCAGGTGACTCTACCACTACAAGTAAGCTCAAGACTAATGAGAGTGTACATTGGTATGAGATGAGCCTATGGTTTCGTGTTGGGGTGATTTAAAGGTTTGGTTGGTAGATATCATGCTAGTATAATATACGATATGATGAAATATCTTAAGATAACATGGAATCCTTTGTGATTGAGGAAATGTTGAGAAATGAAATGAGACATGATATAAATGCTATTTTATGAGATTTTAATGATATAATATATTTACTTTCATATTGTTACATGTGATAGTTAATAAGAGTGAGTTATTCTATTATTGAGATTTTTATCTCACCCCCGTGGTTACATGTTTACAAGACCGAGAAGTGATCAGGCTAAGGGAAGAGAGTCTGGACCGGCTTAAGTTGTGAAGCCATGTACTCTAGGTTTGTGTAATGAACTGAACTAAAAGATTGTATATATAAGTGTATATGAGTTTTCATAGGGTTGTATATATGTGTTGAACTAAGTTTTGGTAAAATCAAGCCTGATTATGTGTATTTGTGCTGTTTGAGACAAAGGGGCTTTGATTTGAGTATGTTTGTGTGAAAGGGTTGTTTGGGTTAGTGAATCTTAAGCCAAGAGACAAACTATGATGAAATGAGTAATTTGGAGGCTAACATTTTATTATGAATATGATTGTATATGTATGAGTTGAGAAATAACCAAGTGGGCTATGTTATGCCAAGAAATGGCATAGTATATGAAATTAGTAAATGGTGGAAATTGGCTATAAGGGGGTCAAATTTAGATATATGAATATAATTGTGATAAATTGTGGTCAATTAGGTGTATTAAATCCTTTTGGATTTGATTCAAGGCCTAGTGTGATCTAATGAGAGAAAGGGATCAAATTGAGCGTTTGGGTGCTCAAAATTTTCACAAAAAGTGACTTTTTGCACTTAGGTATCTAAATTTTAATCAGACCGTTAGATCATGTCTAAACTTATCTCATTAGTTAGTATACGAGCTAATCTTATCTTATATTGTGTAGATATACGAGAGGAGGTTACAGCATCTTGTCACGGCCTTGGAACTCCCTTCCCTTGAACCGTGCCGGCCTTAGCTTGATCCCTCTCTTGATCTTTGCTAAGTCAGCCGAATCCCACAAGTAGGCAAAGAGGCTAAGAGAACTAGATGCGCAAGTAGAGAGTAGAGAGCTTGAGTGAATGAACTTTAAGAGCTTTTACACTAAGCTTGAGTGAGTTACAAATGAGGGGTGAGGGGGTATTTATAGGCCTCCCCCTTTCTCTAGAAAATTCCCACCTCCTTAATGGACGGTTGGGATTGATTCAATCTAACGGTGTACATTCTATCTCTAGATAATTCTATAAAAATATCTACAAGAAATATCTTGATAATTACAAGGAGACTACTAGAATGTACAAGAGCAAGATATCTCTAGAATGGTCTGGATGCTTCAAGTGTTTTCTACACTACTCTAGAGATATCTAGGTCTTTCGAGGACATACCGGCGTATTCCAGAAGACTCCGGGGTGTTCTTGATTGTCCTGGATCGTTCCGGAGACTTCTAGAATATCTTAACCTCATGAAAATTCTATCTTCGTCACATTCTCCCCCACCTATTCGAGTGACGTCCTCGTCACGGCATCATCTCTATAAGATCGAAGTAGTTCTTCAAATTGCCAAAGATCTCTTTGAGATTCCCATGTTGCTTCACTCTCTGGCAATCCCTTCCACTTGATCAAGTATTGTGTGTCTGGTGGCACACCTCTTTTCCGCACAACTCGGTGGCTAAGTATTTCTTCAAGTCCTCGATCATATGCTTTAGTGATGGTCGGTGGGGCACGTGATGATGTTCCTCGCGTCGGGTCATCCTGATCTTCATGATAGGGTTTCAACATGCTAACATGAAAGACAGGATGAATCTTTAAATTAGTAGGGAGATCCAATTTATATGAGACTTTCCCTACCTTCTTGATTACCTTATAAGGACCTTCATATTTGCGAATGAGGCCCTTGTGTACTGATCTGAAGGCTTTGAATTGTTGTGGGAGAAGTTTCACCATTACCATGTCTCCCACTTGGAATTCTATTGCACGCCTCCGTTTGTCTGCAAATTTCTTCATCTTCTTGGCAGCCTTCTCGAGGAATGATCTTGTTTCATCTGCCCGTTCCTGCCAAGACTTAGCCATGTTAAAAGCTCCAGGGCTCTTACCTTTATAGGAGATTGCGAGGGCATGTGGGGTGATCGGTTGTTGTCCCATCACAATCTCAAATGGACTCTTCCCTGTCGCCTCGCTCCTTTGTAAGTTGTAAGAGAACTGAGCCACATCAAGCAACTTAGCCCAGTCCTTTTGATTGGCGCTAACAAAGTGCCGCAAATAGCACTCAAGCAAAGCATTCACCCTCTCAGTTTGCCCATCTGTTTGAGGATGAAAGCTAGTTGAGAAGTGTAGCTTTGTCCCCAATAATTTGAATAGTTCTGTCCACAGCTTTCCTGTGAACCTTGGATCTCTGTCACTGACAATAGTTCTAGGAAGGCCCCAATACTTTACCACATTTTTGAAAAACATCCGAGCCGCTTCCTCAGCCGTGCAGTCTGTCGGGGTAGCTATGAAAGTTGCATATTTGGAGAATCGATCTACTACCACCATGATGGATCCAAATCCTTCTGACTTAGGTAATGCTGAGATGAAGTCTAAGGAAACACTTTCCCATGGTTGGCTCGGTGTAGGTAAGGGTTCGAGCAGTCCTCCAGGCAATTGGTTGTCTACCTTGTCTTGTTGGCATACAAGACAAGTCTTCACATAATGTTCCACATCCTCCCTCATGTGAGGCCAATAATAGGCTGCTTCTAACAAAGCCAAAGTTCGCCTCTGACCGGGGTGACCTACCCATTTAGAGTCGTGACACTCTTTGATCAGCTCCTTCCTTAGGTTTGCCCATTTAGGGACATACATGCGCCTTCCCAGAGTGTAAAGGATGTCATCGTCCACCCAGAATCTCTTAGTCTTTCCCTCTTTTGCTAGTTCCATTAGCTGTAGGGCTATAGGATCCTGGGCCATTCCTTCCTTAACCTTTTCGACCAAGTCCCCACTGACTTGGGTTAAGGTTGCCAGTTCTGCTTTTCTACTTAGAGCATCAGCAACAACATTAGCTGCTCCTGGCTTATACTCTAACACATAGTCAAACTCAGCCAAGAAGTCTTGCCATCTTGCTTGCTTTGGCGTCAACTTCTTCTGAGTCTGGAAGTAACTAGTAGCCACATTGTCCGTCTTGATGATAAACTTTGCCCCTAGCAAGTAATGCCTCCAAGTACGCAAGCAATGGATTATGGCCGTCATCTCCTTTTCTTGGACCGTGTATCGCTTCTCGGTATCATTTAGCTTGCGACTTTCAAAGGCAATAGGATGCCTCTCTTGCATTAGGACACCTCCTATAGCAAAGTTAGAGGCATCAGTATGTACCTCAAAAGTTTTGGAGAAGTCAGGAAGTGTCAATACCGGTTCTTCCATGACTACTGCCTTCAAGTCCTCAAAGGCTCGTTGGCACTCCTCCGTCCAAGTCCAACATTTGTTCTTCTTCAACAACTCTGTGAGAGGGGCGGCTCTTGCCGAGTAGCCTTTGATGAATCGTCGATAATAGTTTACTAATCCCAGGAAGGACCGCAGCTCAGCCACACATGTTGGAGGCTCCCATTCCTTTATAGCTTGTACCTTTTTCTCATCCATCTTGAGGCAGCCATGTGAGATGACATGTCCTAAGAAAGAGACTTCCTCCATAGCAAAAGAGCACTTTTCCTTCTTCACATAAAGCTCATTTTCACGAAGGGTCTTGAACACAATCTGGAGGTGTTCAGCATGTTCCTCCAGTGTGTTGCTATAGACAACAATGTCGTCTAAGTACACCACCACGAACCGATCGAGATAAGGATGAAAGATCTTATTCATCAAAGTGCAAAATGTGGCTGGTGCATTGGTTAGTCCAAAAGGCATAACTAACCACTCGAAGGACCCATATCGTGTCACACAGGTGGTCTTGGGTTCATCTCCTTCGGCAATTCAAACTTGATGGTACCCAGACCTTAGATCCAATTTGGAGAAGTACTTTGCCTTTCCCAGGCGATCAAACAAGTCAGCTATCAAAGGAATAGGATATTTGTTTTTAATAGTTACCTTATTGAGAGCCCGGTAGTCGATGCATAGGCGCAAGGACCCATCCTGCTTCTTTTGGAATAAGACCGGTGCCCCAAAAGGTGCTTTTGATGGTCGGATGAAACCTGCGTTGATCAACTCCTTTAGTTGCTTCCTCAATTCCTCCAACTCAGGTGGTGCCATACGATATGGCGCCATGGCTGGTGGCCGAGTTCCTGGTTCCAACTCGATCTCATGATCCACTTCTCTTCGTGGTGGAAGCTTCTTGGGCAACTCAGCAGGCATAATGTCTTGGTTCTCTACCAGAACACGGGCAATTATGGGAGGGACTTCTTCCTTGACCTTGTCCCCAGGGTCAATCTCCTTCAGTGTTGCCAAGTACGTAGCCTCTCCCTTCTTTATTCCCTTTTTGACTTGTAAGGCCGAGAGTTGGTGTCCACCGCTCACCCTTCTTGCAGTCACAAAGCAAGGGTTTTCCTTCTCGAGTATACAAAGTAAATTATAATAGGGCATGGGGTAAGCGTTTACCTGTCTGAAGAACTTAAGTCCCAGCACGACCTTGAAGTCATCCATAGGAGCTACGGAGAAGTCTATCTTACCACTCCAGTTCCCCAAACATAGTTCAACTCCTTGTGCTATGCCACATAATTGCTTAGGAGGTGAGTTAACTGCCTTCAAACTTCCTCCCTCCTGCACCACCTTGAGGCCTATTCTCTTGGCCTCTTCTGGAGTGATAAAATTATGGGTAGCTCCAGTGTCACACATTATGGTGACAGGTGATCCATTCAACTTCCCGTCTACGTACATCAAGCCCTCACCTTTAGGATTCTTTGGCAAGGGTTTGACCTTTAAAGCATTGAGGAGTCGTAGAGATCCCATCTCTGCTTCAGGCTCTTCTTCTTCAGCCTTCTCCATTATGGCTGCCAACGTACCTAGCTTCGGACATTCTCTCATTCGATGAGGGCCTTTGCACACAAAGCATCCTGTCTGTTCCTTGAAGGTCTTCTTTTGTCCTTCAGGTTGTTTCCTCTGTAGGAACCTGCTATCACCCCCTTTGGATGTCCCCTTGCCCTTGTCTCCCCCACCTTTTCCAAAATTAGGTTTGGAAGACTTGGGTTTAGAGGGCTCACCTTTTTCCTTATGGTACTCTGTGAGACTTTCGGCTACTGTAATTGCCTCATCAACGGTCTTCACGTCACGCCTCTGTAGCTCGTGCTTGGCCCAGTTTTGGAGACCATCGATGAAATAGAAGAGAGCTTCTTCACTACTCAGATTAGGAATCTGAAGTGTTAAAGAAGTGAAGTCTCGTACATAGTCAGAGATAGTGGTCTTATGTTTGAGATCCCTCAATTTCTTCCGTGCCTCGTAGACCACATTCTCTGGATAGAATTGCCTCTTCAGCTCTTTCTTAAAGTCCTCCCAAGTATTGATTGTGCAAAGCCCTTTGTCCATGTCTGCATGCTTCCTTCGCCACCATAGCATGGCATTGTCTGTAAGGAAATAGGCTGCGGTACGTACCTTGGTTTGATCATCAATCATCCCTAAGGTGTCAGCATAACGTTCCATTTGCCATAAGAAGTTCTCAACTTCCTTGGCATCTCGTACCCCCTTGAATTCCTTGGGTTTGGGAAGATCCAACTTGACTTCCCTTACTCCACTATTTCCATCCAATAGTGGGCTTCTTCCTCTTTCTTCTAAGGAAGTCTTGAGAGTGTCGAGCTGTTGTTGCATCATAGTGATGGCATCCATCACCTTTGTTTCTAAGGTCTTCACGGTATCCTCCCGTTGATCATCAGAGTTTTGCAAGGTATCCACACTACTCTTTACCTCATCAAGTTCTTTGAGAGTGTGGTTTTCCAACGTACGTATATCATCCTCAACTTTTGCTACTCTACCCACCATTTCCTCCATCGCTTTATCTAGAGCATCAATTTTTATAGAGAGTATAGTAAGGTCTTCTGAACGTACCTTACTAGAGCCTCGTGTCCTCTTGCCACCTTGGTGTGGAGGTTGGGATTCCCTTCCCCTCTCCTCGTCGTGAGCAAGAGTCTCCTCAGTCACACCAGACATTTCTACCTACCAGTAGCACTATCGAAACCACGGCTCCCTCGAACCTTGGCTCTGATACCACGTTGTCACGGCCTTGGAACTCCCTTCCCTTGAACCGTGCCGGCCTTAGCTTGATCCCTCTCTTGATCTTTGCTAAGTCAGCCGAATCCCACAAGTAGGCAAAGAGGCTAAGAGAACTAGATGCGCAAGTAGAGAGTAGAGAGCTTGAGTGAATGAACTTTAAGAGCTTTTACACTAAGCTTGAGTGAGTTACAAATGAGGGGTGAGGGGGTATTTATAGGCCTCCCCCTTTCTCTAGAAAATTCCCACCTCCTTAATGGACGGTTGGGATTGATTCGATCTAACGGTGTACATTCTATCTCTAGATAATTCTATAGAAATATCTACAAGAAATATCTTGATAATTACAAGGAGACTACTAGAATGTACAAGAGCAAGATATCTCTAGAATGGTCTGGATGCTTCAAGTGTTTTCTACACTACTCTAGAGATATCTAGGTCTTTCGAGGACATACCGGCGTATTCCAGAAGACTCCGGGGTGTTCTTGATTGTCCTGGATCGTTTCGGAGACTTCTAGAATATCTTAACCTCATGAAAATTCTATCTTCGTCACAATCTGCTCGTAATTTTTTTCCATTCTTGCCCCTATAATATCCTCCTTCTTTTAATCCCATAATTAAACCCATATCCCAGATAATTAGGAAAATGGGACAATAGTAAACATCAAATATGGAATTCTCATTGGTTAACAAAATGGGGACCCCAAGTTTATAAAACTAAAATCAATTCGAGTCTTGTAAAGAGAAAAATCAAAGTTCACAAATACGTGAAAGCAAGTGATCATTTTATAAGTGAGTGTATTTGTGTAAGAATTTAAAACAAGAAAATTTTGAAAAATTTTAAGGCATATAGTGCGGCTCATTGGACATGCGTCGCGGCATGTTCGCCTCTGTGACACGCGTCACGGCTTGTGACACTATGTGCCACCGCGCAAATGCACAAATTTTGACAGTGAATTCTGCTATCAATTTAACAGCATCAGGACCAAATTCCAACGTGCCCCAAATCTCCATCCAACATCCAAATGACATGAACTAGGAGTCTACAGAAAGTTCTTTTCAGGCTCTAACTAATGGCCTCAGTCTCAAACTCAATTTCTTTTTAAAATAGAAATTGGACACATTTTTCAAAACTTATACTATTATAACAATTTTCACAAACTCGGATGTCCAAAACAATTACTGAAGACCATAAGCCATAAACAACAATATGACCACATTCATATCATCAAAACCAACTCGTGCAATGCACCATGACACAAGAAGTATTTTCAGATCGAATTTTCACTACTCAACCCCTTGAACTCAAAAACATAGGAAGGAGTTTATCACAATTTCATCAAGATTTCCCAGAATATCACATAATATCCACTAGCCTCAGTTGCATTAGTATTTCGGCCCTATCATCATAACACAATATAATCAACTCTAGGGCCCAAAATACCATTATAATTTATATTCACTTAATGCAAGTAAGTAATAAAAAGGGAAATCCTACTTGGCAATCGAAATTGTCATACACATAAATTACCCAAAATAAGGAGGCCTTTTACAAGAGGAACGTGATCCTAAGCCTTGGGTTATTTTCCTCTATCTCCACTTCTTGAGCTATTTCTTGTAATATTGAAGATAATGGGGTGAGTACAACTACTTAATAGCCAAGGTCCGACTAGCCCATACTAATGCTAACAATTAGTTTAAATGCAAGTGACAATTAATATTAATGCTGTAACCCATGAGAAACATTTGAAATTAATATTCACAGTTCAGCTCACATAATAGCAACTATTTGAAAAATAATGCTTGTAACACTTTTCAGAGAGATAGAGTTGATCAAGCAAAATGTTGACAAGCATAATAGTAGAAATTAGTACTCCACTCAAAGTATCATCATTATGGACTTAATATAGACAACAAATTCCTTTACTCACTATATGCATGATAACACCTTCCTTATATCCTCCTTATTCCTCTGACACGAAACCGTGGGCTATAACTTAATGAGATAGTCTATATTCTTTAACTTCCCTAGTCTAAACACTTGTGAGGGGATTACCCGGCTAAGGCGTACCTAACTCACTTATGGATTACAGTTTCCTCTATTTCTCACACCATAGGGTGTCATACACCCTAAACTAGCTTCCTTATTTAACCAGTAGATAGCTAGCTAGGTTCGAGTCCCTCGTTGAATCAATAGGATAGTCCATCATTGAACAAGTGGGACAGTATGGATAAAATTAATCTAGAAAATTCATTACACAGATGGGGCCTTACCATATGGATTTATCATCTACTCCGCTTCCTAGGCGAACTCCCACCTCTTAAGATCATGTAATAGACATTCATGCCATAATTCACATATATACAATTCATAGAACTTCATATTATCATTTTTCATTGAACTTTATCATTACACAATCATTGGACTTCTCAAACACATTTCATAAAAATTCAAAACCTAACAAGTCATTGAACTCTCAAATCACAATCATTGTACCCCACACTTTCAAAATCATTAAACTCCTCTTAAACAAAGATTCATTTTACTCCTCTATTTGCAAAATCTTTGAACTCCCAATTCACAATCATTGTATCTCACACTTTTAAAATCATCAAACTTTCCTATTTTCAAACATCACTGAACTCCTCCTAAAACAAAGATTCACTTTGCTTCTCAATTTGTAAAAATTATTGCACTCCCAATAAATATTAATATGAAAATCCACCACTATTGGTCTCAAGAAAATTTTGCATCATAAGGCATAAAACTCACAACTTTGATCTAGTGGATTTTTTCACAATTTAAGCCACACTTGTATTTTCTCTAGTTTATACATTTCAATAATAATTCATAAATCAACAAACTAATGAACACACACAAGCGTAAGATAAAATTCTTCTGGTTACCTCAAACCTTTGAGAGATCAAAAGTTTCACCCCTCAACTATTCACTCTCAAAGCTTTCAAGAAACTTGAATGGTGCCAATGTTAGTTATACTACAAGCATTTACCATGCAAAACATCAATATTCATTTCGAGCTATTTTCCACTAACATTTCATTGTTTTTTAATATACTTAAGATTTATTCTAGGCTCATGTAGAAGTACCCATAAGGCTTCTTAGCTTCCTTTAACTCTCATTAATAACATTGAGCTCTTAAATAGGTATTCATGAAACCACATCATTTCCAACCACCAAATTTATGGGAATTTTGGACATTTAATGTCCTCCAACTATCAATCATCATAAAATCATAAATATCAAGTTTACTTAGCTCAATCTGCCCCCATTAACTCTATTTAATTCAATGCGTTCAGACCCATAACCTCTATGGACCAAAAATCACCATTAGAAATCAAACCCTAACCTCTACCATCAAGAAAATGGAAGAAGAGAGGAAGATTTACGTTAGGAAGCTTAACTTTGGTGTTTGTGAGCTCCAAATTACTCCCAACAATTAGTTTTCTTCAAGTCCTGGCTCAGCTTTTTCGCCACTTTTTCGTTCTCTTTTGTTTTCTCTTCTATTTCCATTAGATTCGCGACTTAATACTGCAAAATTCTGACCATGTGCCGTAGTAGATGCACAATGCGTCGCGGCGTATGGCACAGAGAGCTTCTTCAAGGCATGTTGTTGTGCATGCATCGCGGCGGACCAATCCCACGTCGCGACACGTGGCACAGAATTACTCCCTTTAGAAATTCTTTCTCTTCTATTCTCAAGTGACCTAATTCTCCTTCGGACTCGTGTTTAAAACTGAAATTGAGACCAAACATGCTCGTTAAGCCTCTATGGCCACATACATCATAGATATACTTTATTAGTCTATTTAAGCTTAATTAATCTGGATTAAAAATTGAGGATGTTATGGCCCCCATTTCTACCATTCTTTCAGCCACCTTTGACATAACATCTTGTTCAGTAAAAGTTTTGGACCAATGTCCAAAATAGAGGGCCTAGGAAATCGAATATGATTCCTCTAATGCAACCAAAGGCCTATAAGGCTCCCAATGCCCCTATCATAGACGTCCATATGGCCACCCATGTTTTCTTATGATACTAAAAATTATAGTCTTAAAAAAAAAAGAATTCCAATATTGTTCGGTTGACAAGTGGTGACGAGCTTCAGGCGTTCGGCAGTCCAAGAAATCGATTTAGTTGTATTGTTCGGTTCCGCGACGGAGCTTAAGTGCTTTGTTTTAGTTCTTCGGTGCTTTCGACAATGATGCTTGAGCCAACGGCGTATGGCTTCTTCGACAGACTTATGCGCTCAGCTTCTTTGGTACTTCAATGTGCGCATTGAGAGAGAGGAGAAGAACGAAACATGTGCAAATTGATAAAGAAGGGTAGGGAATTGAATTGTTAAAAAAAAATTATTTTTAATTTTTATATTCATATTTAGGAACTCTTAAAAGTTGAGCACTCCTAAAGAAAGGCCTTTTGGAGTACTTAGTAAAAAGAGTGCTTATAAAGATTAATATATTTTTTAATTTTTTTATTTCCATTCTAGGAGTGCTCATTTTCTGAGCACTTTTAAAGAGTAGACCTTTTAGAGCGTTAAGTAAAAGAGTGTTCTAAAACTTTGAGAAAAAGCACTTCTACAAGTTTCACCTCCCTATTTCATAGCACTTTTGTTATAAAGTTTTAAAATATACGCTCCAAAAGGTAATTTTTATAGTAATATAAGATTAGGGGTTATGATTTATGAAATTTGGTAGAGATTGTGATGACTATCACAATTGTAGCATGTGGTATTGAATTTTATCATATGCTTTTCATGACGGGAAGAGTGATTTGGTTCATTTTTGGTTTTGTTTCTTTATTACATTTCATTCCCATTATTTTTAGCAACCAAACGGGCTTTGCATACAATTATTGGTGCCATCTAACACAGGTCAAATTGTTGCCACTTAGTAATGGTTTGATGAAAAAATGTGCCAAGAGCGTAGAAAGGCAGCATTTTTCTAGAACCATGACCATTGAACCACTATCATATCAATATTTTTTGTAGTGTTCCAATAAAATTTAAAGCCAAAACACTGCTTTCAATTAAGACTTTGCTGATGACTTCAACATACGTCTATACTTTCATTTTATTCTCTTAATGTGATATATATATATATATATATATATTGTGTTACTTAAGCGCAACAGATTTGAGAGACCCACATAACATTAATAAGTACCCTAAAATAACATTATCTCCATTACTTGACGCTTTTTTAACATCCAAATACAAGCAACATACATCTCCAAACTTGAAATTTTTTATTTCTTGGTTGAAAGTAACCAACATCATGATGACTTAAAATTTAAATATTTACCCAATATGAAGAAATATTCATTTTGCAATACACTAATTCTATCACATTGAGTGGTTCACAAATTTTGCAAAGTTCCAAGTGTTCATTAGATGGATTTGTTTTATGTATAGAGCTCAAGGCCCTTTGCTTTCCTCAATCATTCAGCACCTTGTTTCTTTTTTATTCAATTTTTTGTTAGGTTTTCACTTTTTCTTTATGGTTATAAAGTTTGTCTTAATAGTTTATCGGATTCGCACAAAAAATGTACATTCGAAAAACAAAAAAAGAAGGATTGAATACATTCGTCTGAATCTCCTACTTTGCAATTGTAAACATGTCATGGCACAAGTCCAAAAAAGAGATTCCAATTCGAAGGATTAGTATATTAACAGAGGGGGTCACTTTAAACTTCACTTTTTTGTAAGCCTTGCCAATGTGTATGCCTATCCAAAAATGTTAACTTGTTAGATAGGAAAGCTCTTTAACTTTTAAACTTCACCTACGAGTAATAAGTCCCATAACAAGAAACGTTACATGTGAAATAGATTTATAAATTTAAGAATTTTTTCATCTAACATGCTAGTTAAGCTAACTAGTCTTTTATTATGAGTTCTCTCTTAGAACAAACTTGTGCTTATGAGAAAATATTGACCATTTAGCAAAATAGGAGAGAATAACATAAAAGGATGGTTTCGTGTGATTGTTGGAGTGTAACATATATTTTTTCCAATGAACATTTTAAAGAGTGGAACTGCGTCTTAGTCTTTATGTTATTGTATGAATATGTGAATATAGAAAAAATAGTAATTTAGTATATATAATTAAAAGGAAAGATAATATATATTGATGAATACCTAAAAGCCGATACTATCAAAATAAAAGCTTCCTTGTATATGCACGACTAATGCGGAAGATCCAATCTAGATTGAAAAATTAATAAGGAAATAACTCAAGGGAGAGGATACATGAGTATAGTTTGCATTCAGGTTCCAACATCTCTTTTATTGTTCAAGGAGTATTTATAGAGTTACATATCATTTACTAACAAGGTTTTCACTTTGACAGTGGGATCAATCTTTGTTGGTGTATTTTTCTTTATTATTATTATTGTTATTATTATTATTATATTCATTTTTTGAGTTTTTTCTACTTCTTTTACTATTTGAATTGAATTTTAAATTTTTCATCTACAATTTTGTTCAAATCAATATCTCACTAAAAGGTTTTTTTTTAAATTATTATTTGTTCAAATCAATTTTTAATTTAGTTGATAAATCACGCTATAGCCTATAAGAGATGAAGACATGTTAAAAACAGTAATGCAATTTTGATAAGAAAATTATTAAATAGTAAATTGAGATGGTTGTATTTCAAAGTCCAAATTGGAAGATAAATGAAAATAAAAATACAATCACTATAATATGATAGTTAGAAATTTCTGTCCTGTTTTTTGTTTTATATAGATGAAGGAGATATAAAAAAAGAAATGAATGAAAGATATTTATACAATTAATCAAAATAATAATTTTTTTAGATTTTTAAATAATATAGAAATATTTCGTAGAAAAAACTCATAACATGATTGTTAGAATATACAATACGTATCATGAGAAGTACATGTATGATACTGGATATGCATCGGATATGAGTACCTTTATTTTTTCTTTAAAAGTTGTAAAATTTGAATTTTTTTGGCCAATCTATAAAATATGAAATTGAATTAATTGCAATTTTAAGATGCGTGAATATATATAACTGAATAATAAAGATGTATAAAGAATAATAATTGCGATTTTATTTCATTGTGTAGAATGATATGTATTAATACAAATACTTGCTTACATCAATATCATTCTTTATACGTATTTACTATACCTAAAGCAAATGTGTATTACCTCGGTCCCAATTTATAATATACTTTTAAATAAAATCATACATATCAATAAAAATTATTAAATATATTTTACAACCTTATTTTTTAAAAAATTAAAAATATAAACTTTTAAATATGCCCTTCATTTAATACTTCATTTGTAAAAAAAATATTAAAAAGGGATAACATAATGGAATGAATAATATGAAAAAATTATCATTAATAAAACTTTATTTTTATAAAAGTGTTTTATATTTTAAAATGTTAATTTTTTTTTAAAAATGTCTTGTAAATTAAGATAGGTGAAGCATTATATATTAATCATACTCTTTCTGTCATTTTTATAAGTCACTTATAGCATAGTTTATCAAAATTAAGAAAAATATTAAATTTTATTAACTCTGTCTTAAATTTTAATAAATTTGCACTTCTACCCCTAATAATTAGGACAAAAAAATTTTTTTAATATTTTAATATTTAATAAGGGTATAAAAGTAAAGATAAATAAAAAATAATAATATATTATATATAAATAAAATTAAAATTAGTCTGTTTTAATCTATCATATAATAATACCAGAGAAGTATGCTTCAAGTCCATTCTTTGGTTTTTGTACATTAAATGTGGGCCATGTACATTGTACCGAGTCCATGAATGTGGTACTGTGGGCCATCTTTAATTATGTGTTTGGGAAGTTTCATCAATGTTGAACTCTTTATAAGAATTTGACTTTTTCTTTTATTTTATTATTATATTGATTCTTCAGTAAAAAAATCAAAATGGTGTGGGCAAAGGAAAAAAGCGGGAAAAATGGTAAATAAATCTCATTTAAATAAGTAGATAATAAAATAGGATCAAAAAATGAAGTAATTATTTTAAAATCTCTTGGGACTTATATGACAATAATAATATTTTTTTCACAGTATGATCATAAATGCCCCAAAGATAAATGACAACTTTAGAGTAATAAATGACTATTTTCATTAACCGAATGACTAAAGTTGTATAGAAATGATTACTTCAATTTCTTAACACTTAATAAATGAAATTGAAAAATGAAATTAGTTATGTTTTACATTATTTTAGTCACAAGCCTAATAAAGGTGATCACATCTGCAATTTATAAATTGTCGTTTACCTTCCTTCATGATTCCACACTAATGCAATGAAACTGAGAGATGAGAGTTGTCATTTCACATACCATTTTACAGCTCACCCGCATGAAAGAAGCAGCACATCATTTACTATTCTAAAATTATCATTTACCTTGAGGATTTAACACTTATAAAATGAAATTGAAAAATAGAAGTAATCATGTTCTATATTATTTTAGTCACTCAAGGTCTCTTTATAAAAGTAATCATTGCTACTATGCAATTGTCATTCGCCTTTGAAGATATTATGATCATTTCATGAAAAAAAATTAAAAAGTTAATATAAAATAAATCTCCAAAGATTTCAAAATGATCACCTCATTTTGTAGTTCTCTTTTGTCATTTGTCTATTTAAATAAGATTTATTTATCTTTTTCAAAAAAAATAAAAGAAGTCCATGAATATAGGTCATTTATAATTTTAAAATATTATTTTATTAAATTTTTGATATGACATAGGAAATATTACTCCATCATTTATAAACCAGAAATGATATATATATATATATACATACGACTTTAATAAGAGATTTGCATGGTTACAGTTTTCTAGAAGCTCTCCTATATGTTTAAAATTATTTCAATTTCAACTTTAATTGTAATTATGTTTTTATTTTTCAAAGTTGACGATTCAGATTATTTTTATGCCAAAATTTAAATAAAATCTTATATTATCAATTATCAATAATCTCATTTATTTGAAAATACTTAAGTAGATTGAGTGTATCACGTCATGTGTGATCTGTTCAATTAAAAATGTTTTAAATAATCTAAATAAAATTTTGTGTGACATTTTTAAAGTTGATTTTATTTTTATAATAGAATGCATATTTAATTTCTCTCTCTAGTATCATTAATATTATAATCGACTTATATTTAATGCTATTTAAATTAAATGTTATATTTTTATTGAGCAGACCACAAATAATGTGATGCATCTGATTTATCTAAGTATTTCTTCATTTATTTACAGAATAATTAACAATAACAATATGATTTACAATCTGCCCAATACTTAGATTAAAAATTCATTCAATTAATCTTTCCTTTTTTCCTCCCAAAATTCAATTAATCTTTCAAAAGAAAGAGATTCATTCAATTAATTAAAATCTTAAAATACATTTCCTATACATTTTCATCCAATCCAAATACATTAAGGCTTACCTTTTTTTCCTCCTTATTATTATGCATGACTATCTCCTTATCTTATTCAAATACAGTTTTCTTTTGTTTTTTTTTCCCTTAACATATCCGACTTCACGGTGCGCGTCATTCGGTGGACTTGCATTTATGTGTGTAGATTGCACAATGCACACGCACGACTTGACGCTCATCAGTGAAGTGCCGAAATTGGTGTGCTATTCCATTCTTTCCTCTGCAATCTTCTTGTTTATTTGCTTTCACACCATCATCAGGAGTTCAAGTCAATTGAAGCCGATCCGTTTTCTTCTTAGCGCTCTCGGGTAGGTAATGTATATGCGGTTAGCTTTCTTTGCTTATTTTTTTAAAACGATTTCTTTTCCTTTTCTTTATTTTTAAATTCACGTTGCGTCAGTATATGAATAATAATTCCTTCTGATACATTTTCCGTCCTCTCGCAAGTTCCTTGACTGCGAAAATTTCGAGCGCTATATTGTTCTCGTTCAAATGTTTGGATCACAACAGGTTCATTACTAGCTAGCATGGTTTTGTAAGAGTTAATTTTATATGTCAAAGACTCAAAATCTTGATTTATAATTGTTTCACCGCTGTTGCAGGATATTTAGCCATTTATGCTAGTTGTATTGTGACTTTGTTCTATGCATGTGTGTGCATATGTCAGATAGGTTCATTGCTCGGAAATGGGGAGCTGTTATCATGATCTGCAATATGTTGCTCATGAGTTCTTTGTATCTGTATCTCTTGCTCTTGCTCAAGTTATTTATTTATTTTTTTCCCAAAAAAATGTAGTGACTTGCTAGATGCCTTTCTCTTCAGAAATTTAGGCGAATTTGCTGTTAGCTGTGTACTCTGTGCAAGGGAAATGACTTACAACAGCACAAATGGAAGTTCTTGCCCGCTACCAATGAAATCCACTTCAAATGGTGGATTTCAAGGAGATAATCCTCTTGATTATGCACTTTCTCTGGCTATTTTGCAGATATGTCTTGTCGTTCTAGTCACAAGGGGACTGGCATATCTTTTAAAGCCTTTAAGGCAGCCACGCGTGATTGCTGAGATTGTGGTAATTTCATTTTTCTTTGAATATTTTAATAATTCAATTCTCATAAGCCATCTTCTACTTTGATGTAAAATAGATGTTTAGGTGAAAAGAGCATCTTGGGTTTCATTTTATAAAACTTCTGAAGTGCCACTAGTATTACCATTTTAAGGGTCTTGTTTTTTATGTCAGATGTAAAATGCCCACATAACTCCAACGTAGTTTGTAAATTTGTTATAGATAATAGGGCACAATACTTCTCCAAACATGAGCTCCCATGAGAGATTTTGTGATTGCACGATTTGCATTCTCCAAATTTGATTAGATGAGAACTTGAATTGGAAAATAGAACAGACATTTGATATGCGTGATTCTAAAACTAGTGAGACTACTCATTGACAGGGAGGAATATTACTCGGACCATCAGCCTTGGGACGGAGTAAAAGCTATTTGCATGCAGTTTTCCCACCCACAAGTCTGACAGTATTAGATACTCTAGCAAATATCGGGCTTATATTTTTTCTTTTCCTAGCAGGGCTAGAGTTAGATCCTAAATCTCTGCATGAAACAGGAAAGCAGGCCCTTGCCATTGCTGTTGCTGGAATATGCCTCCCTTTTGCATTAGGAATTGGTACATCATATGTTCTCCGAGAAACAATTGCTAAAGATGTGGATAGTACGGCATTTCTTGTATTTATGGGTGTGGCCCTCTCCATCACTGCTTTTCCTGTATTAGCTCGTATTCTGGCTGAGTTGAAACTCCTAACCACCAACGTTGGAAGAATGGCTATGTCGGCTGCTGCAGTTAATGATGTAGCTGCATGGATTTTGCTTGCTCTGGCTATTGCACTATCTGGCAAGAGTCAATCTTCACTTGTGCCAGTATGGGTCTTCTTATGTGGGTTTGGTTTTGTTACTTGTTCAAGCATCACTGTCCCTCGTCTCTTCAGATGGATGGCCAAACGATGCCCTGAGGGTGAACCAATCGAAGAGACATACATATGTGCTACACTAGTTGTCGTTCTGGCTGCAGGGTTTGCTACAGATGCCATTGGAATTCATGCCATGTTTGGTGCTTTTGTTGTTGGAGTTTTGATTCCAAAAGATGGACCATTCGCCGGTGCTCTTGTGGAGAAAGTAGAGGATCTACTATCAAGTCTTTTTCTCCCATTGTACTTTGTGTCAAGTGGATTGAAGACTAACATAGCCACTATTCAGGGGCTGCAATCATGGGGTCTTCTAGTTTTAGTGATATTTACTGCTTGTTTTGGGAAGATTGTTGGCACTATTGTAGTGTCTCGTTTCTGTAAGGTACCATTGAATGAAGCTTTGGTGATGGGATTCTTAATGAATAGTAAAGGCTTGGTCGAATTAATTGTCCTCAACATTGGCAAAGATAGGAAGGTATTTTAATTTTTGTTTTTTCTCGCTATCAGTATTGTGTTTAATGCAGTTCACCTTCCTATCAATTATTCTGATGGATAGTTATGATTTGCATTTGCAGGTCTTGAATGATCAGACCTTTGCCATTATGGTTCTTATGGCACTCTTTACTACCTTCATCACAACCCCTATTGTCATTTCTTTGTATAAGCCAGCAAGAAAGGCAAAAATTGCTGATTACAAGTACAGAACAATTGAAAGGAAAAATCCTAACAGCCAGCTTAGGGTTCTTTCATGTTTCCATAGTGCGAGAAGTATTCCATCAGTGATAAATCTGATTGAATCTTCAAGAGGAATCCAGAAACGTGATGCACTTTGTGTATATGCAATGCACCTTAAAGAATTTTCTGAAAGGTCATCAACCATATTAATGGTACACAAGGCAAGAAAAAATGGGTTGCCCTTCTGGAACAAGCGCCGCCATGCTGATTCTGATCATGTTATTGTGGCATTTGAGGCATACCAGCAGCTAAGCCAAGTGTCTGTCCGGCCAATGATAGCGATATCATCCATGGCTGACATGCACGAAGATATTTGCACGACAGCTGAGAGAAAGAGAGTCGCGGTCATTATTCTCCCATTCCATAAACATCAAAGATTGGGTGGTTCACTGGAGACCACGCGCAATGATTTCAGATGGGTTAACAAAAGAGTATTGGACCACGCTCCCTGCTCAGTTGGAATTTTTGTTGATCGTGGGCTTGGCGGTGCTTACCATGTATCCGCAAGTAATGTCTCTTACTGTGTCACCGTACTTTTCTTTGGAGGTGAAGATGATCGTGAAGCCCTTGCATACGGACTTCGTATCGCCGAGCACCCTGGCATAAGATTAGTCGTTGTGCGTTTTGTTTTGGATCCAAACCTTGAAGGAGAGATTGTTAGAGTTGATGTGGACAACTCTGGCACCAAAGTAGTCCCAGAAGATGAGGAATTCCTGAATGACTTAAAGAAGAAAGAAGCCAATGATGACTCAATCAACTACACAGAGAAAGTAGTTAAAAATAGTGCAGAAACAATTATTGCTATACATGAGTTTAATTGTTGCAATCTGTTTCTCGTGGGTGCAAGGCCAAATAATGAAGTAGCCTTTGCTTTGCAAAAAAGTGAATGCCCAGAACTTGGTCCTATTGGTGCTTTATTGGCATCTCATGACTTTCATACAACAGCTTCAGTTTTGGTGATGCAACAGTATCACAATGGAATGTCAAATAATTCCACCTCAGAGATAGAGCCACAGTTAACTCTTGATGACTCAGAATCAACTTGATGGTCTCTCTTAAAACTAATTTGTTACATAATACAGTTGGACAAGTGGAGATTCTGAAATTTACTCACTTATATAGTAGTATTGTTTTTTGAGTTTTCAATGATCTTCTTTATGATAAATGATGGCATACACATGTCTTGTCCATTGAAAATAGAAATTATATTTTTATTTCAAATAAATCTCGGTTCAAGGAAAAAACAAGGGAAAAGTGAGAATCTCTTACAAATATGGAACCATTCATCTATTTATGACAATGCATGCAATCATAGAACTTCACTTTTTCTTCCTTGTTCGTTTCTTCATGCTTTTTGTTTTATTCCATTGTTTGATATACCAAGAAACCAAAGATATTACCATCTCCTACTTAGACTAATCTGAACACTAGTTGTGTTAAACTGTTATTACCAATAACAATTTCACAGGTATCTTGAAAATGTCTTAGACATAATTATTTAATACGATTCCATATTCCAAAACTCGTACTCAAGATCATTAGATAAGTTGGTTCAACACATGAGCTCACAATATGTAGTAAACAACAAACAATGGCTTGATTTACTATATATATATATATATATATATAATTCAACAAATTTAAAGTATCCAATAAACATACAATAAACTTCCAAAATACAATCTTAAATTCCTAATAAAATAGTGCAATAAGCTCTCAAAATACAGTAAACTCTAAATGCCTATAACCACAGAAAGTTATGCAATCCATGTTTTGCAAAAAGTTATTACTGAGGAGAAAGCCCCTGTACATCTTTCTTTTCCAAGGAGGTCCTCTTCGGAGATATGCTTGGATTTGAGTTGATTCCAAGAGGGACGTCTTTATATCTAGCTGTTGCATCATCCTGTGCTTTCGTCATTTTTTCACGCTATGCTTCTCTAAGTTTCTTCAACAATTCAGTAGTTGATCTTGCTTGGATAGGTAAAATAAACCTTTTTTAAGACGACTTTGGAACCTCTTATTCATTTTTCACTCTGCATAAAAGAATGCAATTTCAGTTTCAGCAGTCAGCAAAAGAATAAATTTAACAGAAGCGTTCAATAAAATGAGCAATTAAAGTTTTGTAGGTTTAAGTTGAGAACAATAATCCCTATTATTTTATTAGATTTTGAGAAATAAAATGCTTATTACTCTCTCCGTCTCAAATTATAAAACATTTTAAACAACATCTCACATACCAATAAAGTTCATGAAATACACTTTACAACCTTACTTTTTGAAGACAAATATATTAACTTTCAAAAACGCATTTCATTTAATATTTCATTAATGAAAGAATATTGAAGAGATAGAATATATGGGAAGGGTAATATTGGAAAAGTATTATTAATGAAACCTTACTTTGATCAAAGTGTCTTATATTTAGAAACACTGAGTCTTTCTTAAAAGTGTCTTATAATTTGGGATGGAGGGAGTATTATTTTGAATGTCATTTTTTTGGGTTTTTGGATCAAATGAGCATAAATGTACTTGGGAATTAGGTTCTGTGAGCTTGATTCAAATCCAAGAAGAGCTGAAGTAGAGCTAAACCAAGTATGAGAAAACAATGATAACTTGAAAAAAATCATGTGACTGAAACATAGTTGACAGGACCTAGTAAGTAGTGCTAATAATTTGTCAAAACCGTTTGGAGAATTTAATTAGAGATCTCCATCCAAAGGGACTCCATCAACATGTTTGATTCATTATGACTTACATGTCCAAGTCCTTGGCTCTATGACATACACATCTAAAACAAACACACACAGTGGTCAAGTTCTAGGCTTCTTCAAGAGATAGAAAATGATCAAACAATTTTAAATAAAAATAAATTACAGAATTAGAAATGTGATAACTTGATTAAAAATAACAACAAACCTTGACCAAATATAATTGTGAAACTAAAAAAAAATGGTTATCTGCTACAAGGATAAACATTCCTGTCAGAAAAATAAAATAAAATAAACTAAGCTACAATATTCTGTATAGGAGATAATACTTGGCCATCATTCTTTGCTCTCATGTGGCTCCTGTAAGTGAAGTACATGAATACATCACTGAGAAGACAAGAACCATTATTCCCTTAAATTTCAAACGCCATTCTTTAAGAGGGAAAATTAAATGAGCCTATGAGGCTGTGAGATATAAGCTGAAATGTTTTGGTGGAAATTTAAAGAAGCTGACTCTGTTGCAATATAGCATAAGTAGAATCAATCTTGAATTATACATGCAAAAATGTCAAATACCATGATAACAAAAACCAAAAACAAAAGAAATCTAATCAGTACCTCTGTTACCTGATAAAGCTGAATCAACTACGTTACTCCTTATATTTGGGCATAGTATGCGGACTTTGCAAAGCTCCCTTTGGAGTAGCATATCACTTGAATCCACCTCCTACAACAAGTAACAATAATTTCAGCAAATTGTTGAAAGCAACGTTATAATATAACAACGCCATGTTCAGAGACAGATAGTGACGGAGTTCCCATTCATGGTTTCGGGCTTCATATGTGACTAACATGTTTTACCAAGAAACAAAACAAATGAACAAAAATTTCTTAACCTTACATTTGATCAATAATCAGTACAAAATTTGGAGGCAAGATATTGAACACAGGAATTGAAACCTGTCATAAGAATAAAAAAAAAGAAATAAAGCAAATGTACATCTGTTTTATATCAGGAAATCTCTATCCAAGTGAACTTTAATATAAAAGGCGAATGGAATGCACTGGATAAAAAAAATTACATAGATGTGGCAGAAATGATATCAAGTAGAAAAGAAGACACACTTACCCTTTGCTCAAGCCCAGAGCAAGCAGATTAAATATAGAAAAACTAGTGCTTGGAGATTTGACCACGTTTTAGGCCTCAAAACTATACCCAGAAAAATCTTCCTTGCGCCTAGGTAGTCTAGACAACATTGCATCAAAAGCAACCACCACTTTCACCTCTATAAATGTTCACAGTAACAAAGATAAGTATCAACGATAAGAATGGACAGCAATTTTCATAGATACTAAAGTGCATGAGATTATGAAAGTTCCAAATTTCTCAAGTACCGAGATTCTCTCTAAATGCTACACCTCTTCAAGCAAAATATTTCAACCATAACAAGAAGCCAAAAGTACCATCAGGATCTATTTCAATCACACAGCAGAGTAAGTGCAGAACAGTTATGACCTCTAAATCTAAACCATTGAAAACACTCGTTATGAAAAAGACAACCAATGATCTGTAATTTTTTTTCCAGCTTTGGTTTAGGTAAAAGAAACAATCAATTTTCTTGATTATAGCAACTGCAAGAGATTTGCCTACAATAGATATGAGCTCTAAAACATTTCATCAACGAGCAAATAACTGACAAGGAAAGAAATGGTGAAGAACCTCAGAGACAGTGAGACCGTGAATGAATCATAGTAAAGAAACAAGTGAAGGACACGAGCCACGGCTGCCAAGCGAATCAGAAAAACACGACTACACGCGCATAACGCAAACGAGCAGCACCGTAGACGGTGGAGCAATCTCGATCAATGCCGAAACTGCAACGGCGGAGAAGCGGAGGCGGAGGGCGGAGGGCGGAGGCGAGAACTTTTGACTGAGGGCCAAGGACTACGTTGCGTCTGCGGCGCTAACAGGCCGAAGTCGAGACTGAGAGTCGAGTTATGAAGAAAGAATCCTTTGGGTTAAAGTGTTGAGATCCAAATATGGACGTGGGAATGCTGAAATCCCGGTGGTAAAGCAGAAAAATGTTGCCTCGGCTACTTGGAGAGGGATCTCTAAAGTGAGGGATACATTCATTAAGGGATTGGGAAGGAGAATTGTCTCTCGACAGCAAGCTAAGTTTTGGCCGGATAGATGGTCGGACATGGAAGAACCTTTGATTCGACATGCGAATATTGATAACCACAGTATTGATAGTTTGATACCAACCAAAAAGAGTGTGATTTTGTTACCCCTAAAGGATGCTGGGATACCCGTAAGATGCTGATATGGCTTAACCCGGAAGTTGCTAATTGTGTCGCTAGTAGCTCTCGTGTTCCAATTGAGAGAGAGGGTGAGGATAAATTTTATTGGACTTTTACCATAAAATCTGCATATTCAGGTAGAAATGTTTCGGTGGACCCAATTTGAAGAGCATTTAATTTGGAGGCCAATGCCAGAAAAAATGAAGTACTTTCTATGGCTCATGATGAAGGATAAGCTGCATACAACTGCTCTGAGAACTAAAAAGAGGAATTGCTGATTTAGATCTTTGTCCACTTGTCTGCAACACCACAGAATTAGGTCTACATATTCTCAGAGATTGTGACATTGCAGATGAAATTTGGCAAGGAGTCATTAAACCAGAGAAGTGGCAAGAGTTCAAGAGCAAGGAAGTTGCTGATTGGGTACGATGGAATTTAAAGAATGAGTTGGGGTAAAGTATTTCGCATAAGCTACAATGGTCAACTCTTTTTGCATATATCTGTTGGGATCTCTAGACTCTTAGATGCAGTTTGACATGGAAGGTTATCTTGCTCCCATTTGTGTAGCTAATTGTATTTGGAAATATGTTAATGATGACCGTTTTACTCTGAATTGTTTTCAAAATAATGTAATTGAAGGTTAAAATTCAAGTTGGTTGCCACTTGCTAATAATTTTGTAAGATTGGAAGCTAACACATCAAAAATTGAAACTGGCCAAACTAGTTGGAGGGTAATCAAGAATAAAGCCAGGAAAATGGGTTAAACCCATCAGGTCAACTTATTTAAACCCGTATAAAAGTAGGGCTGAACTTACAAATATAACCTTAAAATGATAAATTAAGCGCCCGTTTAATTTAGGGTTTAAACAGGCGAGCCCTCGCAGGGCTAGTCTGTTTAAGCCCGCATGTACATATTTTTTTAATTAATTCTCATGACTTTAACTCTTCTTGAACTTGAAAAAAATTAAACTAAATCTCACTCCACATCACATGTTAACCCATATCTATTAAGGAGGGAAGGCCAAAAAAAAAAAAAGGAAAATAACAATGAAAGATCACTAATCAAAATTTATATTAGTCAAGGATCACTTGTTGTTAAAAATCGAGTGGATACTTACGGATTCAGGTTAGTCTTTATCAACAAGTATTCATTCAGATTTTAATAACATTTGATTCTAACTTGTTTTCCATTCAGGTTTTGATAACAATTGATCCTTGATTGATATAAATTTCATACAGAAATCCTTGGTTTCTACTTTCCAAAAAAAATATAACCCTAAATCCCTTAAATCATCTAAATTCACGATAATGATTCATTCAGTTCAACATTTACTCTTCTTTCTTCAATATAATTATCTTCTTTTTACTCTTCAGCAAGGCATCACATCGCCGTCCCCGTCCCAGCCATTGCAACTCACAAGTCATCCTTGCTTTTGCTCACTCTTCAGTCATCCCTATTTCATTAATGAAAATCAACTTAAGATAAAGAAAATATTAAATATTAAATAATTTTATTATGAATATTTTAGTTAATTTTTAAATGAAAATAATTAAATATATAATTAAAAGTCATTGTCAAAAGTTAAATTTTTTGTTTGTAGTATTTAGCTAGGGATAGAATCCTTTGCTAATTCTATTATTTTAGAGAGGGATTGACAGTCCCTCGCTATTTTCTTCACTAATTTTCTTATTTTAAAGAAAGATTAACAATTCCTTGTTATTTTCCATCGAGCTATGAAATCAACATCCTTCGCTATTTTTCTTGCTAATTTGGTATTTTAGAGAGAAATAGATGACCCTTCGCTAAATTTCCTTACTAATTTGCATTTTTCTAATAGTATTTATGCCATTTTCTCTCACTTGAGCGTCATAAGTCAAACCATTATGTCATTAGCCACCATTAAGGCCTTGATTACATCTAATAGGACATTTCTAATCTAATTAAGCAATTATACCAACAATAACACAATCATATTCAAATTTGGCCACTAAAACGTCCTTTTCACATCACTAGAGGGCCTTTTTTAGAATTGAGAATAAGGGCCAGGCTTGAAGGGCTACCCATTTAGGGCCATTTTTATAAGGATTCAGGCTTAAAAAATTAGCATTTTAGAGAAACCAGGCTTTGAAGCCCAGCCTTGATAAGTCATAAAAAAAGGGGCTCGGGCCTAGGTAGCTCTCTATGCCTATTTTCTTTATCTCTTTTGCCTACCCCAATTTGAAAAGCACAACTTTATACCTGAAGAAGAAAATGAAAACCCTAAACCTCCTCACTTGACACTCATCATGCTTAGAGTCTTAACAGTCGACTCTGATTCTCATCACTCCTCACTCCTCGTGATCTCGCCTCTCAACTCTAATTCTTGGCTTTATGGTGCCCTCGCCGCTTGATCTTTGATTCTTGACTTCATGTCCTACCGTCATGGGGCTCAATTGCTCTCTTTCATCCTCTGATTCTTGATCTCACCTTTGTTGCAATGCTTGGTCACCCTCGGGTCTCAACTAGATTGATCGCGCCTTCAAGTACCTCTATCTAACTATCTCGCATGCTATGCCTCTTTCTAATTCTATAATTATTAGATTATTGTTCTAGTGGTTACTTCAGGATTGGTGTTACTAAATTTGTTGTGATTTTATTTTTGATTATGATACAATTGGCTATCTATCTCGGTTTGCTGTTACTTCTATGATTTCATTCTAGTGAATCTTCTAGTTTGATATACCTTTTTCTCGATATGCTAATTTTCTTTTTTATGATTTTGGCTGTCTTTGGTCCTAGTTGCTATTGTAGGCAATATCTATGAATCTGATCTTGGATTAAAGGAAGATTTATTTAATATTATTACAGATAAAGTAGATGTAATTGTAAATTTTGTTGCTAATACAACTTCTAATGAAAGCTTAGCCTCTAAGTCTATAAGAGTTGGCAATAATTTGAGTTGTTTGAAAAATCAAATGTGACACTACTATCAACATAAACACTAGAGGACCCTGCTGCCTTATAGGCTTTGTAAAAAAGTGCAAGAACCTTAAGCTCTTTCTACATGTTTCAATAGGTAGAAAGAATAAAAAGATCAAATATATTAATATATATGACCTAAGTGAAAAGTTCCTAGAATCAATTCTTGGCAAAGGCAGGTTTTGATTTTTGAGTTCCTTGTTTGTATTGTGTAGCACATGTTAATGAAGAAAGGTAAGGTAAAATCACCGAAAGGCCATTTATCACTAGCAATATAATGGATGCAAAATCCTTTAGCTTTGTAGTGTCAAATTTCATGATCTTATTTGATATTAGATTATTGTTTGAAACATGGCCAGACTCTATAGGTGGCAAGATACTTATGTTCACAAAGGCTATAGGAGAGATGATGACTGATAAAGCAAGAGAGGATTTTCCAGTTGTTATAATTAGTCCTACTATTAAAGAGAGCACTTTTAAAGATTTATTTTCTCGAAGATGATGACTTTGTTTGATTTATTTTAAATTTTAGAATTTATTTTATTTTTTAAATGGGCTTATGGTTCTAGCCCTAAGCCCTTTAAATAAGGGCCGAGCCTTAAGAGTGGGACAATTTCAAGAAAATTTGGTTTTTGCCCTAGGTCTATAAGGGCCGGGCTCATATGGATCAGGCTTGCTCATATTCCAGCTTTACCTTTTTCACATATATACATCAATTTATCTTCTTGACCAAATTTCACAAATTCAATCGTTTCAAAACACTTAAACTTGTATTTATACTGGAATCTCAGCCTTCATCATCACAATTCACATAATTTCACATTTCAGGGCTAAGATACATACACAATCATACAAATGCATGCAAAATTTTATATGTATTCTTATGACAACTTATAAACATTAACATATACAACATTATAACTTCATTACACAATTCTCAATAGGGCAATGTAGTAGAATCTACTACTCCTAGCCCAAGTCTGTTCCTATGCTCTGATTAGTGTCGAACTTGTAAAATAGCAACCATGAGGTGAGACATATGTCCCAATAATCAAAATAATTCAAAACTATCTATTAGAAAGTAAAACCATAAATAAGTAATTGCAACATTAATATTTACAAGGTAATGCATAAAACATATAGTTATATCATAAATATTCCATGCATGACCATACTATCTAACCGAACCTCTGTAGCTACCTCCAATTGAATCTATAGGCTATACATTGGACCAATATTGTATACTGATTCAAGCTCACCTTCTATAGGAGAACTACCTAGCCAAAGTTGTTCTATATCCCACTTTTAAAATATAATTTTCCTTATTACACACGCAATGGGGGTGTCATATACTCTAATGCTGTACCCTTTCGGGTACTAAGCAGCTCATGCCATGTGATGACTGTCATGATATCCATGGTAATAGTTAGGGGTATGTGTAACATCCTAAGTTTTTGCATTAGTAATTATCAGTGTTTTCAAGGGTAATTTGATCAATTTAGATAAATTGTTGATTTAGTGAGGGTTACGGGAAACTAATATGGTTTTTGGATCCTTGGACAGCCTTAGAAGAGGGCTAGGTCAACGTTCAAGCAGGCCATGGCACAAAAGAAAGTTTAAAATAATGTGGGACTTTTTATGCCATGCCCCGCAGCGAGCGTGTCGACGCGTCGCAGTGCACATGTAGAATCAGCATTTATTAGTCACGAAAATAGATCGAAAATAGAAGAGAGAAAGAGAGATAAGAAGAGAGCGACAGAGGAGAGCTTGTGGTCTACTAGGGCACAATCCCTAGGCTACTTTAAGGGCATTTGGAGCTTAAATCACCTTTGGATAAGTTGTACATTCATTCTTCTCCCTCTTTTATGCAAAAATCTAAACATTTATGGTATTGGGGGCTTTGATTTCGATTCCCTTAGGTTTAGACCAAACCTATTGGTTTATTTAAGATCTTAGGGAGTTAAATCAAGCTTTTAACCATAAGTTTATGAGTTTTGTGATGATTGAAAATTTTGGGTAAGGGTTTGGATGAACTCTAAGTATAATTTGAGGATTTTAAGACAATGTGGCACATTGATTAGTGAATTTGGTGTGTCGGAATGTTTAATAGGATAGTTGGAGTATTTAGGAATGGTTGGTGTTGTTAGAAAAGGAATATGAGTATTTTAGACACTTAAAACCTAGAGAATTCGAAGTTATCCGAAGTGATAATTAATGATTGTTACTTATTGGTGTAGATTGAGCATTGCTTGAGCCTTATCATGCGTATAGAACGAGTGAAGCTAACGTTGAGCCATGGTAACCCTTTTTGTATGACAAAGGGTTGAGGTAACCATATAGTTTATTATATTTATTAGCTATTGTAACGGTGTAAAAGTAATTACTAATGATAAAGTTGTGGTTTTGAAGAGTTTTGTGCATAATTTGTTATTGTAAACGGTTATTGATTATAATTGAAATGTATATACTATATATACATTTATGATGTGGAAGTGTGATGAAAAGCAGTGAAAATTGTGAAAAAGCATGATCGTAGAAGGTAGGAGTTCACCCGAGATATGTGGGGATATATGTGTGTAGAGATTTGTGAGTGAAAAATCCACATAGTCGGGCTGGCACCATGGGACATCCGGTGCAGCACTATATGGGACTATTACCATGGGACATCCGGGCAGTCTTGCAACCCCCTAGTACTCATTAGGGTATGGTTAGGAGTCAACGACGCCTTTATCACAAGTGTGTGAAGAGGGAAAAACCATAGTCTGTAGGCAGGTTAGATAACCTTTAGTTGGGTATTTCTACCACTGAAAGTGTGCTTGGGTTAACAAGTAGTTGATCCGGGAGAGCTTATGGTTTCATGTCAAGGAGCTTTGGAGGTTCGGTAGTTAGATAATCATGCTAGTGTGAAACTATGTGTTTTGTTATGAAAAGATACACCTATCTCATAATTATGGTTTACTTATTATTACTATAGTTTTGATACTTTTTCATGATTATTTGTGGAAATAAACATTTGATGAATTGTATTGGTTACTGAGATGTTTATCTCACCTCGTGGTTATATTTTACAGGTGAGGGCTCCGGTAGGAGCAAGGGGAAGGAAGGAGCGTTTGAAGAGTAAAGAGGATTATAGTATAGCTTTTCTCTTTCTCTTTTTTGGTTTTGTAATGAATATTATCATTAAATATTGCTAACTTAGGAACATGACATTATTTAGAGATTACTTGTGTGAATCTTGTGATAAGTGTGTAAATCTTGGACCAAGACTGTTGTTATGGAATAAGTGTGTGCTTGGCCAATTTATAGTTACATGTAATATATATGACAAGTGTTTTAAGTGCCTAAATGACCAATTGATTTATGTGTTGAATTTTATCCACCCCATTGTGTTATTGTCCAATAGGGGTTTGGTGGTTATTTTGAGCGTGATTGTTTAATTGTGTGATATGAATGAATTGTTATATGGTGTGTGGTTCATTTGAGGTGGTCAAGGTGTCTTTAGGGCTAATGGTATTGTGTATTGTGAGTTGGACACCATAGTGTGTGTTTTGTTGTGAAAACGAACCATTTTGGATTCAGGTGTCCATCTTTTAAATGAATGATTATTTGAGTATGAAACTAATGCCATTAGCTAGAGGGCTCAAAGAGCTTCGTGAGACACTTGAACTGCTCAAATCGGATGTTGGATGGCGAAACGGCGTGCTTCGAAAGTTTAAAGAGATGCTATGACAGCAATCTACTGTCATGACAGCAGGTGCGTGCCGTAGCACATGGCTGTTGCACCACAGCGCATTGGGCCTTCGAGGGACTTGTCCCTCTGTGTCATCTGCCACGGCAGACGGACTAGTATTTGCTGAAAAATGAGCTCAAACAATATTTTAAAAGTATTTTCTTGGGATCCCAATGTTTTAAATTAATTACCTTTAAACCCTTGAGTTATGGTAACCTCTTCAGAGGATTTTATTAAATTCGAGTTATCACAATAAGATGAGAGTGTTGTCCTAGTAATGTCAAGGCAAACATTACACTGTGTAAAAATCATTTGGTCTAATCCAACCTGAGATGGTTAGATCTCGGTAAAAATTAGTCCTGCAAGACTAAACCATTTCTTTAAGTTAGATTACATAGGAAACTGGGCATTTGGACCACTTGATCCAGTCTAGTCCTATAAATTTATTTAATATAATTATAATTAATTTGCTAATTATTAGAATAATAAGCTAATACTAATAATAAGTCTGGTCCCTTGCTTGGGTTAGGTTGAAGTCCAATTTTGTTCAGTCCTTTCCATGAAAGAGACCAGACTTCAAGTCAGGCTGATATCCAATCCTGTTCAGTCCTTTGTACAATCCTACAAGCAATGTATTTATTTGGGGAGGGACATTTTGGAATTATCATAATATAGGCATGGACATGTTAGTCACAACATATCAAAATAATGCCACTCCCCTCCTCCCAGTCTCATTTTGAAAATTAGCCAAACTAGGGAAGGGGAGAAAAATTCCTCTCTTGTCCTAAACCAAAAAGAGGGTTAATGTATTTGGATTGGATGAAAATGTGTAGGACATGTATTTAAATTCAATCAATCTCTTTTTTTTTAAATATTATTTGAATGTCTAAGTAGTGGGCAGAAAATCATATTGTTATTGTTATTGTTAGTGATTCTATAAATAAATAAGATTATTGGTAATATATAATATACTATTTTATTTAAAATTTGGAATAAAAATAATTTGAATGGTCTAAATTTAAAAATAAAAATGTAATTACAATTAAAATTGAAATAGTTTTAAACGTATATGAGAGGTTCTAGAAAATTGTAACCATGCCAATCTCTTGTATAAAACTAATAGTAGAAAAGTATCATTTCTGTTTAATATATAATGGAGTAATATGTATTATGTAAGATAAAAAATTTAATAAAATAATATAAAAATGACTATTCTCATCTCTCAATTTCATTTCATAAGTGTTAAATTCTGATGGAAGCTAAATGATAATTTATGAATTGTAGATGATTAGTTTTATTAAGCTTGGGACTAAAATAATGTAGAAAATAATTATTTTCATTTCTTAAGTGTTAAAAATTTGAAGAAATCATTCTATACTATTTTAGTCATCCAGTTGACAAAAGTAATCACTTGTTACAATAAAATTAAGAGTTAACAAGCATCTTGAATCCTAAACTATTACTCAAATAGCATTCTAGAACTTAAACTTTTAAAATGAATAAAAACTCCTCTCAACTTGTCAATTTCGAGCAAATTACCCTCTCCTATTTATCTATACAATATTGACTGTTATGTAACTCAATTGGCATGCCATATGTCAAGGGGATTAATGCCACATCAGCCTTTGATTGAGCCCCACAAAGTCAAAAATAACAACAGTTATATGTAAATTAACGGTGGGTGATCTGTAACTCTATAAACACTCACTCATTGAACACTAAAGAGATGCATGAATCTGCTGAATAACTATATTCATGTGTCCTATCCTTTGAATTATTTCCTTATTATTTTTTCAATCTAGATTGGATCTTCGACATTAGTTGTCTTTTGCATATGGAAGGAAACTTTCATTTTGATGGTATCCACTTCTAGGTATTCATCTATATATATATATATATATTATCTTTCCTTTTAATTATATACAGTAAATTTTTTCCCTCTATATTCATAGCATTCATACAATAATATAGAGACGAAGACGCAGTTTCACTATTTAAAATGTTCAATGGAAAAAAAATTATTACACTCCAATAATCACATGAAACCCACCTTTATGTTATTATTCTCTCTGTACTAAACTAACAATATTTTCTCATAGGCACAAGTTTGTTTAAAGAGAGAGCTGGTTTTAGAAGACTAGTTAGCATACTAGGTGAGAGAGATCTTGAATTTATTAATCAATATAATTCTCAATTGGCTACTGGTATTCCTGTTTGCAACTATTTTAATTAATATTTGCAACTATCTTTCAAAAAAAATTTGTCAAGACTAAAATTTCATAAAACTTTTATTTTGAGACTTTATTATCATTCTCCCCATTTACAACTACAAAGTAGGAGATTCAGATGGATTCATTCATTTTTTTCCCCCGAATGTGCACCGTTTTTTGTGCGAATCCAGTAAATTACTAAATATATACTTCCAAATCCAAGACGAAAAAGTGAAACGTAACAAAAAATTGAATAAAAGAGAAACAAGGTTCTGAATGATTGAGGGAAAGCAAAGGACCTCTCTCTCTCTCTCTCTCTATTGACAAATAAAAAAACTTCAAGTTTGGAGATGTATATCATGCGCAAGGAACCATTCATTGTGCTTGAAGGAGAGAGGTAGTGTTTATTCGACCTAAAAACCACCTCTCTCTCTCTCTCAAGTAATAAAAAAGTAATTTATTAAATAATAATTAAATACATATTTTATATTTTGTACATTATTATTTGCAAGCACATTTAATATTTTTTAGTAATTATTATTCAATAAAAATATAATAATAATTATTATTAATATATATTCTTAACTTATAAATTTAGATACTCATTTGATTACATCAGAATAAATTAGCTTCAGAAATTTGAATACGTAACTTTATTAAAATTAAATAGATATATTATTTTATTTATTTTAATGAGAGAGGTGGTATTTGTAGGAAAATAAAATGCCAATTCTCTCCCTCAAGTATTAAAAAATTATATATTGGATATTAATTATAAAAATATTTTTTATTTTTTATTTTTTATTATAGAAATATTTATTATTCTGTTTAATAATAATTATTGTTATATAATATATATGTGTGTAATTATTAATAGCAATAATTTACATTACTTACTAGTAACTATATTAAAATATTTATTTTATTTTATTAGTTTTAATTATTTTTATTTTTCTGTACATATTTAGTTATATAATGTTATATATGATAATAATTATTAAGATAATTTATAGTTAAATAGTATTCATTAATTAATTAAGTTTTAGTTCTCATACCAAACCTTATTTAATACTTCATTTATTTTTAATATTTTTATAATATACATATATCTATTAGTATATAGGAACCAAAATTATTTATAATATTTTTTTATATTTAAGGAGAGAGGTGGCATTTGTTGGTTTATAAAATGGCACCTCTCTTTTTTCTTAACTAATTATTAATTATTAATAATAATATATATAACTTTTTTTATTTTGAAGGAGAGATGTGGCGTTTATTCTACCCAAAAAGACCCCCTTTCTACCTAAAAAAAATGATATATTAAATATAGGCATATATAGTATTTAATAATGTATGCCTAAAATAATAATTACTATATATAATTATTATTAGCAATAATATACAATATTTTCTAATTACATATATTTAAATATGTATTTTTATTATATTGTTTTATTAGTTTATATTTTTAATACATAATTTTATTTTAGAATTTAAAATTTTATTTTTAATCCATTATTTACGCAAGTTTGTGTGTCAATGCATTGCAAATATGGAATTGGGATCTCAAAAATTGCCACTTCTGTCTTTTATTGTTTTAAAAAAAATTTGACTAGTAGGTAGCTACTTTAATTTTTACTATCCTTGCACGTTCTTGACTACATCTGTCTTTACTGTATCACTACTCTAGCTCACCCAACTCCCAGCTCCTTCACACTACCTTTAGCTCACCCAACTTGTGGTCCTCTTTTAGCTCATATGTTCCTCTTCCAGCTCGTGTGGTGCTCTTCTAGCTCGTGTAGGTAGTGTATGTCCAAACTTGCTCTTAGCTCACTCGTGGTCTTCCAATAGCTCGCGTTGGTGTTGTTGAAGCTCTCAGCTTGTTCAAGCTCTTAGCTTGTGGTTCCTCTTCTTCTAGCTCATCAGCTCCACGGGTAACTCTCATCCCTAAAAATATTTATTTTTGCCTTCTCCCAAATGTCCCTACCATTAACGCCCAACTTTCAGATATAATCCCTATTCCCCACAACTTTAACTTTTAAAAATCTTGAAATTTGTGGTTCCTCATTTCAACTTATACTTGATCAGTTTTATCCCCATTTTCACCTCATGATCTTTAACTTGTGTATGATCCCAACATTGTTTCCTTAACACCAACAGATTGAGCTTTGTAGTTTCTCCATCGCCCTTGGTACACTTTGCATTTTTTTTTATTTTTTTTAGTTTTATCATCATCTATGGGTTAATTTAAGACAAATTTTGGAGTATTATGTTTGCTACCCTAAAATATGTTTTTACGGTTAACAGAAAAAAATATTTAATTTATTTTTTAGTAAGTTGTGGGTTAAAATTATGTTTGCATTTGTTGATTTATTTTCTATTGATTATTAATTTGGTTATTAGTTAGAATATGTTGAATTAATTATTTTAGGTATTTACAAGTGTTGAATAGAGGGTTTAATACCTGAGGAACTTTTATTTTTAAACTGTTATGTTGCTGAAATTTTTTAAATTATTGAATTAATATATATATAATTTGTTTAGATTCATTTATAATTTGGTTGTTCAATTTCATTAATGTATGTTCATATATAATTTGTAAACTCAGGAAACTTTCATTTTTAAATTGTTATGTTATTGGTTTTACTTTAAAATATAAACAATAAATTTAAAAAATTATTAGTAGACTATGCATGCATGACACAATATGCCAACAAGTAATACCTGACACTTTCTTACAATAGGTAGTAAGTATGGACTGAAAATGAATATTTTCTAATCAATTGTCAAAAGAATATAGGGATAGTGTGAAAGAGTTTATTACTTTTGCAATTCAACATGCGAATGATCCAAACAAAATTTTGTGTCTTTGCTTAGCTTGTTGCTATGGAAAGAGAATTATTCTAATTGAGTTGTTAGATTATTTAATATGTTATGGAATTGATCAAAGTTATACATACTGAACAAGGCATAGGGAGATGAACAATGTATCCGATAAATGGGTGTATATCACTAGGTCTTTTGAGAGACAAGATGCATGTGATGATGTTAATAGCAATGCATGTGAGATTAATCGTCTTGATGAAATGCTAAATGTAATAGAGGATGATCTTTGTGATTGTCCTAAAATGTTTGAAAATTTAATTAGTGATTCAAAGAAACCACTATATCCTGCTTGCACTAAATACACCAGATTATCAACAGTTTTAATATTGTATAATTTGAAAGCTGCATGTAAATGGACTAATAAGAGTTTTACTCTATTGCTTAATGCTTTGAAAGATATGTTTTTAGTTGATAATGAACTTCCCACTAAGACATATGAAGCCAAACAAATTCTCTGTTCAATTGGTTTAGGCTACGAGAAAATACATGCATGTCCTAACGATTGCATCTTATCTTATCATGAGTATGCTTTGTTAGAGAAGTCCCCTAAATGCGAAGCATCACAATATGGAAAGAAATCAAGTCTTGCAAAGGTGCTATGGTATTTTCTCATTATACCAAGATTTAAGCACATGTATGAAAATGCAAAAATTGCCAACCTATTGACATGGCGCAAGAATGAAAGAATTAAAGATGGCAAACTTAGGCATTTTGCAGATTCCCCTCAGTGGAAAAAATTGATTTTGTTTACCCTAATTTTAGGAAGGAAGAAAGGAATCTTTGTCTTGCATTGTCAACTAATAGAATCAACCCACACAATGTTCAGAGCAGTAATCACAACACATGGTCGATAATATTAATAATGTATAACTTACCTCCATGGTTATGCACGAAACGTAAATCTATGATGTTGTATATGTTGATTTCTGGGCCTAAACAATCAAGAAATAATATAGATGTATATATAGCACCTTTAATAAAGGATTTGAAATTAATGTGGGACACCAGCGTGGAGATTTATGATAGGCATAGAAAAGAAATTTTTAATTTGAAAGCCATGTTGTTTGGCACAATTAATGATTTCCTTACTTATGGCAATTTGTCAGGATATAGTATCAAAGGACATGGTGCATGTCCTATATGTGAAGAGCATACTCATTCAATATGATTAGATCACTGTAGAAAAAATGTTTACATGGGACACTATAGATTCTTACCTTTGACACATTATTGGAGAGAGTGGAGAAAAGCTTTCAATGGTGAATCTGAAGAAGAGAAATTGCCTAGGCTGATGGCAGGTGTGAATGTGTTTGAAAAAGTGAAAGATCTTCACAATCATTTTTTAAACCCTTTGTGAGAAATGTTGCAAGAAGTAGGTGGAAGAAAAATCAACCTTTTTTATCTACGATATTGAAAGTCCTTACATATAAGATATTTTCTTAATGTGATGCACATTGAAAAAAATGTTTGTAACAGTATGATTGGGACATTACTCCAATTTCTAGGAAAAACCAAGGATAGTGTCAAGTCAAGATTGGATTTGGTTTCTATGGGAATAAGAGAGGAGTTGGCTCCAGTGGAGAAAGGAAATTGCACCTATCTACCACCAGTAACTTACACTTTATCGAACAAAGAGAAAAAAAAATCTTTTCTTGAATTCCTCTATAATGTTAAAGTGCCAGAGGGATACTCTTCAAATGCAAATAATCTTGTATCAATAAAAGACTTGAAGCTATAGGGTCTTAAATCTCATGATTCTCATGTGCTCATCCAAAATTTCTTAATAATTAGTATTAGATCTATTTTGCCAAAAAAATATGATACACCATCACTAATCTATGCTTATTCTTCAAGATGATTTATAATAACGTGGTCGATCTTGCAAATTTGCCAGTGTAATATCCTCCTCCATTTATCTCGCAATTAAAACCCAAATCTTAAGTAATTAGAAAAGTGAGATGATAGTAATGATTAAATATAAAATTTTCATTGGTTAATAAAATGGGGACCCTAAGTTTATAAAACTAAAATCAATTCCAGTCTTGTAAAGAGGCAAATCAAAGTTTGTAAATGTAACAATGTAACACTTGCCCCGAGTGTTATCAAAAAATTACACAATTCAAATAAACTAAGTGTGGTTAAGGAGTTAATCTTGAAACCAACTTAGGAAACAAACCATTTAAATCACTAAGCAGATACACGATTGCAAAGTAAACATTTAAAACTTTTTAAATAAAAAAATTAATAGGTTTTACCTATAGTGCATAGAAGCAAGCTAGGCAAAAACGAGGTAAAAAGATGCTATCATGATAGCATTAAATTGCTGTCATGATAGCCCTTCCAGGCCAACTTTCGAGAGGCACCGTTCTGGCATTCGATCCCCGATCAAAGACATTTTAAAGCTCACACATCACATTCAAAGGTTACTATAAGTGTATCAAATTTTAAAACGATCCAACAATCGGATTAAAAATTAGATATGTTAAAAGTTTGGTCATTTTTGCTGTCATAACAGCTAAAAGTTGTCATGACAGCATCTCCGGACTAACTTTCAGAGTGCACCATTTTATCATCTAACCTCCGATCGGAGCAATTCCAAAGCTTACATGTCACTTTTAAATAGTACTTTTAGCATACCAAATTTTGAAAAGATCTAACGGATGGATTGAATTTCGTACATGTTGCAATATCATCACTATTGCTATCATGACAGCAGTTTTTCTGTCATGACAACTCCTCCAGACCAAATTTTAAAGTGCGCCATTTCTCCGTTTGGTGTCCGATCGACGTGATTCTAAAGCCCACACAAAGCTTATAAAAAGTTTTACTTGTGACCCAAATTTTAAAGAAATCCAATGATCGGATTAAGATTTGGACACCCAGATGCAAAAGTACAGGTTTTTGGTAAAAACCATTTTCAAAATTGTCCAAATCTCATCCTAATAATCACAAACTTGTGGGAATACTTTGGACACATAAAATAGGACTAAAAAGACTTGATAGAACATTTAAATGATAGAAAATCCTTTATACCAAAATTTGACCACCCGGGTGTCATTTCCCAAAATGGACCATAAATCCTTAAAATGCACAAATCACACAAAAGTGGCCAAAAACTATTCTAAATATCATATACACATATGAATGCACATGTTAAATATTTTCACTTAGTTCAGAGATCTTTGTGGGGTCCACGCACCCACTCTTTCTATCCAAGGTGTACATTTGCCTATAGCATAGCATTTGTAATGCAACCACTTTGCATTTGCTTGTGGAATCACATATATACCAAAATAAATATTTGCTTGTAGTGGAAACTTGGTCTACTAAATAAATCTATCAAAACCATACACCATAGCCAAGTTTTCTAGCCACAAGTCTACAAACAAACAAAAATTCATACACAAGCCATACAATCCACACATACTCATGCACATATACATAATCATATCCTACTGGCACCCTAATCCTAAATACATTACAATAGATTTGCTCAAAAGAAAGGGGTTGCAGTTCTTTACAATTCACAAACAACCCCTATCTTTGCTCCTTTCCCCATCCTCTATTGGTTCCTTCACCTGAACCTGGAAATATTGAAGAGAAAGGGATGAGACAACCACAGTCTCAGTAACAGAAAAATCTACATTGATTATTACAAAGTAAGCCATAATCAAATAAACAAATAATAAATTCAACATAATATATAATTTAACCATTTAAAATGCATGAATACATGATGTAGGCTGATATGGCCTTTCATGACTAACAGAATGCCTCCTGGCACTCTTTACCTCACAGGTAAACCTTATACCTACTTATACCTCCACAGGCACAAAACATAATCTAAGGTATAATCTAATCCACCGAACTGCCTATGCCCTTCGACATGAATCCTAAGCAGTCAAAGCTAACTCCCTCCTAGATCCAGCCCACTTACTCTCCATGTGAGGGCTACCTTGGCCTAGGCATTCAACCTCACACTTCATATGTCGGATTCCCTCCCCCACTGAGAGGTGTCAAATACTCAATATATTAACCACTTTAGTGCACTGAGCCTACAATACGTAAGGCAACACTGAGTACTGGTAATGTACCATAGAATATCAAAAGTCCACACCTTCTCATTGGTGAACTCCCACCGAGATCATGCCTTTTATTCGTGTCTACCTTTTTGAGTATTGACCACTTCAATACTTTAAGGTAGTATAACATTTATAAATCTCCCTTAAACGGTTCCTTAGCCTATCTAAGGTACCTTACTTAGTTACACTTCCTTAAGTGCAACTTTTATTCCTTATGATTACAATACATGTAAACAAATCTTGTTTCCATAAAAACGTTGTTGTTAAATAATTACAAAACATATTTACAGTATAATCAAAGTAGTACCCCATAACCCCTTATAAAGCACATTTAATCTTTTAAAACATGTAATGCATGATAGCTAGTAATATTTATTCAAAAATAGCTAAAATAAAGTACTAAAAAAATATAAATTTCCCTGTTACCTCAACCCTTTGGTACCAAAAGGGTTCCTCTTGTACAAAATAGGACTCGGCTTGTTCCTTAACTTCCGAACAAATTCCACCAACAATCCCTACAACATATAAGTTATCCACATCACTTATCATGACAAATATCATTAATGAAGACTATAACTCATACCACACAACTTAAGTCAATGAGTCATAATCCATCCTAATGGTCCATATATTAAACCAACCATTCACATAATACTACTTAACCACTAAAACCATTTATTAGCCATCACTAGGCTAATTTCTAATTTATATAATTTTTAATCAATTAAAAACCTTTACTTAGTGTCACTAACTTTCACCATTAGCCCTTATAATGAAAACCAAACCTTAATTTAAATCTTATTGGGCTCAAATAGCAAAATTATAACTAAATCAATAGACTTAAATCATTGAAGAGCAAAACCCAACCTCTTGGAGTTTGATTTGTGCTCAAAACACCTCTTTTCATCCAATTATCCACTCAAAACATTAGAACACTATATAGAAACTCAAAACATCCTCCTAAGGATCCAAAGAAACAAAAGCTTGCAAGAATAAAGCCTTTGGAATCAAAATTCAGAAATTCCCTCTTCTAAAGATTGAAGAAAATCAAGAGGAAGGGAAGAGAATTGAAGTAGGGAGTTTACCTATCGTGTAGCCGAGCTTGCAAGCCTCCTAGATCCAAGCCTAACTCCCTCTCTTTTTCTTCTCTTCTTCCTCTCTCCAGTTCATGTGTTTCTTTCCTTGTTCATTTTCTGCGTTTTCTGCGTCAGTTTTGGTCTTTAAATTGCTGATCTAACACTTTGGAAAAAATTACAATAAAGGGCCCAACGTTTTTTTATTATAGCACAAAAGCCCAGGGTCAACTTTGGTAATTTTTTTCATAGTTAAAAATAAAATAAAACCCAACTTCTGCATGGTAAAATTTAAAATCTAGACCTTTATCAAATTATTCATAATTTTAATTTAATTATAGATATTTTATTTTATTTTATTTTATTTTTTTAAAATAAATCTAAGTCTTAAAATTTTAAGATGTTACAGTAAATATGCGAAAGTAAGTGATCATTTCATAAGTGAGTGCATTTGTATAAGAATTTAAAAAGAAAAAATTTTGAAAAAATTTCAGGCGTGCACCGTGGCTTATTGGACATGTGCCATGGCATGTTCGCCTTTATGACACGCACCGTGGCTCACGACACCATGCGTCGCTATGCAAATACACAGATCTTGACAGTGAATTCTATTGTCAATTTAATAGCATTAGAGCCAACTTCGAATGCGCCCTAAATCTTCATCTAACATCTGAATGACGCAAACTAGGAGTTTATAGAAAGCTCTTTCTGAGCCCTAACTAATGGCTTCAGTCTCAGACTTAAATTCTTTTTAAAATAGAAATTGGACACCTTTTTCAAATCATATGCTATTATAAAAATTTTACCAAACTCAGATGTCCAAAACAATTACTGAAGACCATAAACCCTTAATAACAATATGACCACATTCACATCATCAACACCAACCACCACAAGACAAGAAATATTTCTAGAATCAAATTTTCATTACTCAACCCTTTGAACTTAAAAATATAAAAAGGGGGAGTTTACCATAATCTTCATCAAGATTTCCTAAATAATCACATATTATGCACTATCCTCACTTGCATCAATATTTTGGCCCTATCAACATAACACATAACAATCAACTCTCTCTGTAGGGCCCAAAATACCATTACAATCTACTTTTACTTAATGCAAGTAAGTAACAAAAAGAAAAATCCTAGTTGGCAATCGAAATTGTCATACACATAAATTACCCAAAAATAAGGAGGCCTATTACAGAAGACACGTGGTCCTAAGCCTCGGGTTGTTTTCCTCTATCTCTACTTCTTGAGCTATTTCCTATAATATTGAAAATAATGAGGTAAGTACAACTACTCAGTAACCAAGGTCCGACTAGCCCATACTAATGCATGTCATCTAGTTTAAATGCAAGTGGCGATTAATATTAATACTCAAAACCCATGTGAGACATTTGGAAACTTAACATCCACAGTTCAACTCACATAATAACAAATATTTGGAAAATATTGCTTTAGCACTTTTCATAGAGATAGAGTTGATCAAGCAAGTTATCGACAAGCATAATAGTAGAAATTAATACTCAACTCAAAGTGTCATCATTATGGACTCAATATAGACAACAAGTGCCTTTTCTCACTATATACATGATCACACCTCCCTTATCACCTCCTTATTCCCCTAACACAAAACCATGGGCTATAACTCAATGGAATAGTCTATATTCTTTGACTACCCTAGCCTAAATACTTGTGAGGGGATTACTGGCCAAGGCGTACCCAACTTACTTATGGATCACGGTTTCCCCCATTTCTCACACTATAGGGTGTCATACACCCTAGACTAGCTTCTTTATTGAACCGATGGATAGCTAGCTAGGTTTGAGTCCCTCGTTGAACTAGTGGGACAGTCCCTCATTGAACAAGTGGGAGAATATAGATAGAATTAATCTAGATAGTCCATCACACAGATGGGTCTTACCATGTGGACTTAACATCTACTCTGTTTCCTAAGGCGAACTCTCGCCTCTCAAGATCATGCAATGCACATTTATGCCATAATTCACACATATACCAATCATAGAACTTCACATTGATGAATTTTCATTGAACTTCATCATTACACAATTATTGGATTTCTCAAACACATTTCATAGAACTTCAAAGCCTAATAAGTCATTGAATTCCAAATCACAATCATTATACCTCACACTTCTAAAATTATTAGACTTCATCATTTCATAATCATTGAACTTCTCAAACACAATTCATGGAACTTTAAAGCCCAACAAGTCATTAGAATCCTAAATCACAATCATTGTACCTTACACTTCTTAAATCATTGGACTTCATCATTTTCAAACATCATTGAACTCCTTCTAAAACAAGGACTCACCTTGCTTCTCAATTTGTAAAAATCATTGCACTCCCAATAAATATTAATATGAAAATCCTACCACTATTGTTCTCAAGAAAAAGTTTTGCATCATAAAGCATAAAACTCACAAATTTGATCTAGTGGATTTCTTCACAATTTAGGCCACACTTGCATTCTTTTCTAGTTTATACATTTCAGTGATAATTCATAAATCAATAAACTAATAGACACACACAAGTATAAGATAGAATTCTCCCAGTTATCTCAAACCTTTAAGAGGTTAAAGGATTCACCCATTAACTATTCACTCCTGAAGCTTCTAAGAAGTTTGAATGGTGCCAAAGGCAATTACACTACAAGCATTTACCATGCAAAAACATCAATATCTATTTTGAGCTATTTTTCACTAGCATTTTCATCATTTCTTAATACTCAAGCTTTACTCTAAACTCATGTAGAAGTACCCATAAGGTTTCTTAGCTTCTTTAACTCTCTTATATATAACATTGAGCTCTTAAATGGGCATTAATAAAGCCACATCATTCCTAACCATCAAACTTATGGAATTTTAGACATTTAATGTCCTCCAACCACCAATCATCATAAAATCATAATTATCAAGTTTACTTAGCTCAATCTACCCCTATTAACTCTATTTAAGTTAATGGGTTCAAACCCATAACATTTATGGACTGAAAATCACCATTAGAGAACAAATCCTAACCTCTACCATTAAGAAAATGGAAGAAAAGAGGAAGATTTAAGCTAGGAAGCTTACCTTTGGTATTTATAAGCTCTAAATTACTCCCAACAATCAATTTCTTCAAACCCTAGCTCAACTTTTCACCACTCTCTCGTTCTTTTTTGTTTTTCTCTTCTGTTTCACATCAGATTCGCAACTTATTACTACAAAAATCTGACCATGCACCGTGGTGAACGCATAATGCACCATGCGCCATGGTACTGGGTTGAAGATCAGGGAAAGGAATAATTGAAAATAAAGTTGTTAGCATCTCAATAGTCAAATGTGAACAAGCTTACCTATATGTTATGCACAACACTAAGAAGTGAAGCCATTTATGGAAGAACACAAGGATATTCTTAGAGATATGTTTGGTGTTAGAAATGAGAATTTTATAAAAAAAGAACATAATTGATGATTATTAGAAGTCACATTCTTGAGAAGTTAGAGAAAAATCTCGATAATGTTTTTGAAAAATTGAGATGGCTGGCTAAGGGACTGAGTTTACAAGTTGTATTTTACATTGGTTATGTAATCAATGGTCACACTTTGTATACCAAAGAACAAGATGATTAAAGCACAATGCAGAATAGTAGAGTAATGCTTATTGCTGGTGGTCTACATGTATCCAGTTTAAAAGAAACCAACCATGTCTATGCAGAAATGTCATACTTTGGTATCATTGAACGTATATGGGAGTTAGATTACTTTATGTTTAGGATGCTAGTCTTTGGAAGTAGGTGGGTTAGCAATTATAGTGGATTCCAAATTGATGATTTCATATTTATTCAAGTAAATCTCTCTAAAGTTGGATATAAAGATGACCCTTTTATTTTAGCTTAACAAGCTCAACAAGTTTCTTTTGTTTCTAATCCTGCAAAAAAGAATTGGTCTATTGTACTTTTATCAAACAAAAAACATGATCATGATAATGAAGCTCATGGTAATGAAGATATGAATATTTAAGATGATCCTTTTTATGGGACATTACAATCTTTTGATAATGATTTAACTAAAGAGGAGCACTTGTACATGAGAGATGATTATAGAGATGGGATATGTGTTGACCTGTCAAGTTTAAGTCAAACAAAGAAAAAAAATGAAAAAGTAATTTTATTTTTCTTTTTTAATTTTTTTAAATTAATTTACTTTATTTTTTATTATGTATGTATTGATATGTTGATTTTAACTTGAAGGACAATAAGTTCTAATAGTGACGATGAGCCATACACCAATTTAAACGATGATGATCCTCAAGTAGTAAAGGAGAAATGTTTCAAGATGTTCATTGTGGTAGAACTATAATGGCTAAATTGATCAGCAATAGAAGCATGGGAATAAAGCTACAAATTGGTTGGAATATCAGGGGTCAACTAATAAAACCAAATAAAGAAAAATTAGTTAGTTATATTAAAGCTATAACTCGAGATCATGTGCCTATTGTATTTACTGATTAGAGAAGAGTTTCAAATGTTAGGATAGGCTGGCACTCAAGAAGGGGGTGAATTGGGTGACAGTTAAAAACTTTTGAAAACTTGAAAAAGTGAAGAATTGAAGTGTGAAGGTAGAAAATGAAAACACACAAGATTTATACTAGTTCAGCCGCAAACTTGGCCTATGTAACATCTAAAAACTTCAAATCTAGAAAAATTGACTAATTAAGGGATAAATTAATTAAAAATATGATTAATTTATTTAATTATGTTTTTGGGTTGCTAATTAGATTTTTAGGTCATGTTTAGCTCTAAATTGAGTTAGGATGAAAGTCAGATCAAGTCGGGTGGCATTGGGGGGAGCAAAATCAACATTTTGCTTACTGTATTATGAGCCACGGCTTGCGTGGCGTGCGCTGCAATGCACGGCATAGCAGACAACTTGAAATTTCAAAAATGATCAGAAAAAGTCAATTTTTGAGGTGGGAAACCTAAAGCATAAATGCGGTAACTTTGAGCATTGCTAGGGCATCATTTTGGGAGGATTTTGAAGACAAATTGAGCCTTCAAACTCTTAAGTTTTCTGCCCTTCTTCTCTACATTTTCATCTCATTTTCCATAGGATTTGAAAGAGTGGGAATTTTCTTTGATTGGATTAAACCATGAGTCTATATTTTGAAGGTTTCTATTGATTCTAAAGGTTTGATTTAGGTTTATTAATCTTGGATATGTGGTAATATGAAGCTACTTTGTTGTTTGGTGAAAGTTGTATGAAGCCCTAACTTGATTATGGGGTTTTGAAGTGTGATAAGTTGAGATCTTAAGTGTTATGTTGTGAGAGAGTTAGAGAGAGGCTTAAAGGGATTGTAAGAACAAATTTTAATCTTAACAAGCCTCTTTGTTGAGAATATGAGTGAGAAGTAGGAGAATTGGGAGGTTATTAATAGCTAATAGTGCTTGTGTTAATTAAAATTAATATATAGTACTTATTGATGTAGATTGTGGTGTGGGGAGACTTACCTTGACACAATAAAAAATTTAGTACCACAAGTAACCCTTTTAGTAATAAAAGAGTTGAGGTAACTAGATAATTTACATTATTTATTACCTTGAATAAGTTATTCTCAAGTTTCTTTTCTATGATTTGTTGTGTATATATGTATAATTTTTGTAAAAGGTTAACTAATTTAGAAAACAAGTAGAGTATTGGTTTGTGAAATTCTATATTTTTAAAGTAAATGGTAAGATTTGTTATATTTGTTTAAAAAGTGATTTATGTATGGTCAAGTGGAGATATGTAGTAAATGTGGTATATTAAAGGGTGGGAGGTCACCCTAATAGAGTTTAGTGAAGATTAAGTTCATATGGCACTGTTGGCACCTCGGGATGCCAAGTGCAGCATTTACTCTCCTTAGTGCCTGAAAATGGGTATGGTGTTGGAGACTTACTCTCCTTAGTACCTAAAAGGGTGTGGAGTTGGAGAATATGCTCCTTAGCATCCATAGGATGCGGTGTTGGAGTAACGACACCCTAATTACTTGTAATGGGAGAACCAATAGTTTAAAAGTAGTTTAAGACACCTAGGCCGGGTAGTCTTACCATGAATGGTGAGCTTAGGGACCTTACATGTGGTTTGGTTCTATAAAATAGCCTACCAATTTAGTCAAGAGTATTGGAGGACCAGATGGTTAGGGATCATGCATGTAACTTATGGTGATTTTATATATTGTGCTTATTTTACTTGATTTAAGGCTTGTCTATAACTTGGCATGTTAATCAATAATGTACATTATCTTAGTTACTGAGATTTTTATCTCACCTTGTGGTTATCATTTTACAGGTTCTATAGCTGAGACTGAGTGAAGGGAAAGAATCAGGTAAGGATTAGTAGATTTGCTTCATCAAATAGTAATGCCTGATTTTGGCTTAAGTGGTGTACATAAACTTGTTATATGATATTATATGTTGCCAACTAGAATGCATATCATTTTGTTTGGTTGCACTTGTCTCATATTATGTTATTTTGTATTTTAGCCCAATATTGTATATGATGTGAATATGTGGTAATTTTTATGGTGATGGGCTAAAATACTAATATAAGTTCAAAGAATGTTTTATCTATATGGTGACAATATATATGTAGTGTAATATGTGGTGATAAAGGCCAAATAGTGCATGTAGTGTTGATTGTATATTTTGGCCATATTAGGTGAAAGGGCTATTGAGTGGCTAAATTTTATGTTTGGTATGTTTTTGTGTGTTTGAATGGTCACTCAAGTGTATTTTGATCTATTAGACTTAGTTTAAGCCTTACAATAGGTTAATGATATAAGTTATGAGTTTTGGGTACTTAGATGGTTGAAAATTGCTTTAAAAATTAACTTTTGCATCCTAGTATCTAAAATTTTCATACGGTGTCAGATCGCAACAAAACTTATACCATTAGTTATGGAATAAGCTTCGTGTGGATGCTTGAATCACACCAATCGGACATCGGATGTGAAAATGACATGCATTCGAAATTTGTCCAGAAAAGTTGTCATGACAGCATTGCTGTCATGGACACGTGCGCCGTGATGCATGGTACAAAGAGAAAACTTGCTTTTATGTGCCACATGCTGCGGTGCATGGACCACGAGCCGTGGTGCATAGACCAAAACACTCAAAAATGACATTTTTGGCCCTATTTTGAAGTGTTTTGCTTCACAAAACTTTTTCATGCTTCCAATACGTATATAAATCATTAAGTTTGAGCTTAAACTATCAATTTGAAGGGTTTTTATAGGATCCTAAATATTTCACAATTATTTTTAAAAGATTATTAGTTTTAATCTTTATATATACAATGTGAGCTTAGGAGCAATCCTTGCTCCTAATTATGATTATTTATTATGATTGTGTGGTGAATTTTGGTAATGTCAAGGTGGACATTATAGCCTATGTCCAATCCTCAAGAATGTGACTCTAGCTCACCTAAATGCATTGTATTAATCATCTTTCTTGTAACACTCCTAGACCCTTGAATAAGTTTGGCTTATGTTTATGAAGATTTAGACCTGTTTCTTGTTCTTTTGCACTTGATCCCTCTCCACTATTGGAAAGGAGTTTGTTATGTTTGGAACAAGGGAAAAGAGACTCAAATTGTGGCTTTATCCATGAAAAATGAAGCCAAATTGGAGAAGTGTTCTAATGATAAACATGTTGGAAATTCTTTGAGTTGTATGGCTAAGGAAACTAGCAAGGAGGATTAGGGCTTGGCTAAGCAAATACAAGTGAATAAGATCCCTCCTAGCATCTTGGAGCCTTCAACATTGGACCTCAAGCCATTTTCCTCACACTTGAAATATGCTTACCTAAGAGATGGTGCTAAACTTCCTATTATTGTCTTTTCTAAACTTTCTTGCATTAAGGAGTCTTTGTTGCTTGATATGGTTAGAAAGAATATTAGGGAAATTGGTTGGACACTAAGATACATTTCAAGGATTAGTCCACACATATGCACTCATAAAATCATGCTAGATGAGAATGCTAAGGCCATTAGACAGCCACAATGGAGGTTAAATCCTCTTATAATTGATATGGTGAAAAAGGAAGTCACTAAACTTTTGAATACATGTATCATTTATCTAATTAGTGACAATGAGTGGGTTTTCTTGGTTCATGTGGTGTCTAAAAAGAGTGGGATAATGGTTATTAAAATCAAGGGTCTAAAATAAGTTGATTCCTACAAGGGTCTAAAATAGTTGGCATGTGTGCATTGACTATAGAAGGTTAAATGATGCCACTAAGAAAGATCACTTTCCCCTTTTTGTTGATTAAATGTTAGAGAGGTTGGGAAGGAAATCACATTATTGCTTTTTAGATGATTATAGTGGTTATTGACCTTTTTGATTAGCACAAAACCACTTTTACTTGTCCATTTAGCACTTTTGCTTATAGAAGAATGCCCTTCAGGTTGTGCAATGCCTTACGTATTTTCCAAATATGCATGTTTAATATTTTTAGTGATTTTATTAAGCATTGTGTGGGAGTTTTCATGGATGATTTCACTATACAAGGAGAGTCATATTCTTCTTGTTTGAGAAATTTGGATAAAGTGCTTGCTAGATGTGTTGAAAAGAATTTGGTCTTGAATTTTGAGAAATGTCATTTTATAGTTGTGCAAGGAATTATTCTTGGCCACTTAGTCTCTAACCATGGTATTAAGGTAGATAAAGCAAAGATTGAATTCATTTCATCTTTGCCTTATCCATCTAATGTCAAGGACTTGATATATTTCTTAGGCCACGTTGGTTTTTATAGAAGATTTATAAAAGATTTTTCAAAAATTGCTCATCTCTTATCTCAACTCCTTTAAAAAGACATGAAGTTTGAATTTAATTATACTTGTAAGTGTGCTTTTGATGCCTTAAAAGCTAAGCTTGTGACAACTTCTATTTTAAAGAGCCCGAATTGGCTTGACCCTTTTGAGATTTCTTGTGATGCTTTTAATTATGCTATGGGAGCTATGTTAGGACAAAGGGAGAATAGAGTTTTATATGTCATTGCTTATGCTTCTAGAATACTTGACAAGGCACAATGCAACTATACAACCACTAAGAAAGAGTTATATACTTTGGTTTTTCCTCTCAATAAGTTTAGACCATACTTGTTTCACTTTAAAGTCATTTGTTTCACTAACCATGTAGCTTTAAAATACTACTCGAAGAAGAAAGATATCAAACCAAGATTGCTTAGATGGCTACCCTTACTTTAAGAATTCAAGTTGGAGATTTTTGATAGAAGTAGAGCCACTAACAAAGTAGCCTTCCATTTGACACTATCATGGTAAACTCTTCCCTTGAGTCTCCTTGTCATGAGTTTAGAGATGAGTCTCTTTATGTTATTTTTTTGTGCCAATTCCACTTGGTATTCTGATTTGTTTAATTTGATCATACATAATGTGTATCTAAGTGGAATGAATTGGCATGCTAAAGAGAAATTGGCTAGGGAGAGTAGATATTACATGTGGGATCTACTTATTTTGTGGAGAATATGTCGTGATAATGTCATTAGAAGATGTATTCTTAATGATAAAATTGATGATCTTTTAACAACACACTTATGCTTGTGAGGGACACTTTGATGCTAGAAGAACTGGTTAAAAGATTCTTGATTATGGTTTATATTAGCCCTCACTTTTTAAAGATGCTTATGAATTTTGCATGTCTTGTCATGAATGCCAATTGTTTGGGGGTTTAGGGAAGAGACATGAAATGCCATAAATCCCTATTATATTTTGTGAAATATTTGATGTTTAGGGTATGGATTTCATAAGTCCTTTTCCTAATTCCAATAGATTTGAGTATATCTCTATGTTGATTTTGTACCAAGGTGGGTTGAGGCTATTCCCACTAGGACTAATGATGCCAAAGTTGTTGTAAAGTTTCTATCTCATGTGTTTTACAGGTTTGATATTCCAAGAGTTAGTATAAGTGACTAAGGCACTCATTTTTGCAAAAACACAATTTCTTCTATTTTTGAGATGTTTAGTGTCATACACAATATTTCAATACCATACCATCCTCAAACTAATAGGTTAGTCGAATGCTTTAAGAAAGACATTAAGTCTATCCTTTAGAAGACTGTCAAGCCAAGTAGGAAGGATTGGAGCATTAGGTTGGAAGAAGCATTGTGGGCCTATTAGACAACATACAAGACACCAATTAGCATGTCACCCTTTTGATTGGTGTATGGGAAGCAGTGCCACTTGCCAATAGAGATAGAGCACAAAGCATATTGGGCAATCAATGTTTATTCTTTTGATGAGGATGGAGTAATTGTCACAATAAAACTTCAAATTCAAAGCTGAAAGAGATAAGATTAGAGGCTTACGAGAGTTTCAAGCTTTATAAAGAGAGAACAAAGCTTCTTCATGACAAGTCCATCTTGAAGAAGCACTTCCAAGTTGGAGAAAAGGTGTTGAAATTCAAAAAAAGACTAAAATTGATGGCTAGGAAACTTCAATCAAAGTAGGAGGGTCTTTATATTGTTGAAAAAGTATTTGACTATGGCACTTTAATACTTAAATAGCCTCAATGAGGAATCTCCTTTAAAGCAAATAGCCACTTGTGTAAACAATTTCATGAGGAAGAATAGTCTTCATTGCTCACCGAATTGAGGTTTATGGAACCTCTATGAGTTCACATAAGGTTGCATCTCTCCTTTTATCCCCTTAATTGCTTTGATTGTTCATAAATCACACAAGTGGAGCACTTTTCTGGATTTGTTTGTTGTCACAATTCACATATATAGTATACTATATTTTTCTTGTGTTTTTATTTGTGAATATCTTTTTCAGGTTCAACTGTAGGAGGGATGCAACATATTCCATTAGACTAGAAAAGAATTTAGGTTTTCATTTTTTTCTTTTCTTGGTTTTTACTTGGTTTTGAAAAAAAAATATTTTCTTACACTTTGCATGCATTTTATTATGGAATCATTGTCTTGATTTTTCCTTAAGCATACATTAAGGACAATGCATGGCATAAGTATGGGGGAAGAGTCATAAAAATTTTAGTTTGAAAAAAAACTGCCTTTTAACTTTGTTGGGGTGATTTGAGGAATTTTTCTTAAATTTTGGAATATAACTCTTGAAATGTTGTTTCTTTAGCTATTGTACTTTGTGAAACAAGCTTTTTATTACATTTTGTGTAATTAAGTAGAGAGACACAAACCTTGTTAGAAGAAGCCAAACACTATAGAGTGAGTTGTCTCTTGGTTTTAGCATCCTCTAGAACTTGTTTCTCATCTTATTTGAGGCTACATCATTGCATTTTCTTGAAGGAAAGTGATAGTAGGCATTTATTAAAAACCCAAAGGCCTTTAGCTAACATTGATTTGTTCTATATCCTTTGTTAGCCCCTTGAGCCTTTTTGATTTATTTTATTCATAAAAACAAAAGCTTCACCCTTTTTAACCATAGATCACATGTAAATTTGATTTATATGTTGTAATGTGTATTTCTCTATTTGGTTTAACTTTAAGGATAATCATAGTTCTTTCGATTATACTATTTCTATCTTTTCATCTTATTCATTTCATTCCATTCCAATAAAGTTACCCAAATATTTGTCAAAGAACAAAGTTATTTTAAAAACCCAAGTTGCCAAGTTGAAAAGAAAAAAAAGAAGAAGAAGAGAAAAAGCAAGCTAGAAAATAAAAGAAGAAAAAAATATTTCAAAAGCGAAAGAAAGAAGGGAAAAGTAGATAAATGAAAGAAAGACGTTAGAAAATGAGTTTCTTAGGTTACATATTTGTGAAACTTACCTTGTGTTTCCATTTCCATTATTATTTGTATCTTTCTTTCCAATCCATAATCTTGGTCATCTCATTTTCTTGTTGAGTTATCCACTTAGTTAAACTCTTTAGTGTTTTGTACATTGTTGCATGCTACATTGTAGCTCAGACAAGTTTCTTAAGCCAAATCCTACCCTTTCACATACAAATCTAAGAATGCCTTCTTTAACCACATTACATCCAAATAAAAGTCCACTTAATTCTTGATTGCATTTGCTTATTAGTAATAGAGATGTAGATGTTTTACAAGTTTATGATAGGGTGCTTTGTCAAGGGATTTGAGTGAAATCATTACCTTAAACACTTTGAGTAGCTTGAGTGCTAAACACTTATCCTTGAAAGGCTCTCCTTATGACATTGCATTTTTCTAATGGTTTGCTTGAGATGGATGGAGTTTTTTAACTAGAATAGCAACAATTCTTGAGTTATTATGAAAAGATCTTTGATTTGTAACTTGAGGATACTTAACAAGTTATTTTTTAAGTTTAACTTTTCCCTAGAGTGTAAAAATTAAGTATGGGAGAATTTGATGAATCACATATTTTTCACATTTTTATTTTACATTTGTGACCATATTTTATTGGTTTAAACCCTTATATGCATGATTTTAGTATTGGATTTGATCATTGACTCACTTACTCACTTGCATTAAGCTTTGTCATTAAGGGCATTTTGGTCATTTTACACATTTTATCAAAATTAATTTTTTTAATTTGAAATTTCAATTCCTTGACACATATTATTATTTGGGAAATTTTTATTCTCATTTTTAGGATTTTATTTGGTTTAATTTCATTAGATTAATTTATTTTTGTTGCTTTGTGTTTTAAAGAATTTTCAGGGTCAATATGGTAATTATCTCATTTTTTCTTTTTAAATTAGTTTTGACTTTTCAAAGCAGAGAAAAACATGAAAACGAAAAAATGCACAAGATTGTCTCCATCTCTTCTATCAATCATCGTTGGACACACGCCAGAGTTCATCATGAAATCACTCATCCTATCTCCGGCCGAGTTCAGCCACTTGAGGTACATAGATTCACAATTCAAACTTCATAGGAGGTTGTAACATCTTGAATTTCAATCATAAAAACTAGTTGCTAATCAGGGGTAAATTAGTAATTAGTGGATTGATTGTGGTTTGGATGTTGAGTTAGTGTTTTGTGTTGATTGGGTGTTATGATGATAAGATTGAAGGGTAGAAAGGCAATTCAGGACAGAATGTGTGAGCACAAATGAGAATTTTCTCACTGTGCCATGCGCCGTGATGGAAGCTACATGTGTCACGGTGTACTATCTAGGAATCACTTAAAACTGATGTGAACATCTTGTGAAGACAGAAGGAAAATTGTTAGAGACGTGTCTAGAGGGCAAGAGGAAAGCATCTCTACTAGGGCAAGCCATAATTAGAGCTCAGGAGTCTGCTTTAGTTAATAACTTGTTGGGTAAGTATTGTGTAATCCCAAGCTTTAATTCTTCTCCTTTTTCATTGAATTTTATCAGTTGAGAAATTAAATCATGAGATTCTGAGGTGTTGTAATCTAAAAGAAAAGGTTAAAACAGGATATCAAATACAAAACTAAAGTTTTATGACTAATATAGAGTTGAATGGTTGAGCTTTAAGCATTTAGGCTCCAAATAGCCTAAAAGCTAGGTTAATGTGAGAAATTAGTGGAAGGAATTTGTTGGGAAGTTGTTATGATTGTTTGAGTAGCCTATAGGGCTAGTAATCATAAATAATAGATAAGTGAATTAAAAAGGATTCAATTGAACTGTTTTATACGTTAAGGAATTTGGTTTAGCCAAATCAATGCCTATGAAATATGTTGGAATTTGACTAAGCGGCACTGCGTTGTGTAAATTGAGCACCTGTGAAGTTGCTCATGAGAATCTGCACCCCTAGGAGCTTAGTATGGTTGGTAACCCTTAGTAGCAATGGTTAAAGGTAATTGGAGTAATCCTTTTACTTGTTTGTTTGTAAAATTGTTTGTAAGTATTTTGATGTAACTACGTGCATTGTATTGTGAAATGATAAAGTAGCAGCATCATGAAAATATATGCATGCAGGTGTGAGTATTAATTGAAATGAATTTGATATGGCATATACAATGACATGCATTGCATCCACAAGATATACCTTGCATTATGGTAGGGGAAACACAGCTCTATTGTAAGGAGGTGTAGAAAGTCTTGATGATCCAGAGCATAGAGCTTGACTCTGCTAAGATGGACTTAGGAGAAGAATCCTGATGATCCAGAGCGTAGAGCTTGACTCCACTATGACGGACCTGGGATATTGAATGATCCACGAGGTTACCCTAGACTAGGATAGGGGGTTGTGGTCCTACTTTGTATAAGGTCAGGAAGTCCTGATGCTCTAAAGCGTAGAACTTGACTCCATCATGATAGACCTAGGAGACTACCTATATGAAGGAATGACCCGGTTTGATCAATGGTATGGTGGGCCCTATTTCTTGTGACTGGAAGTCTTGGGCCAGGTGTAGAGTTTACTCTTCTAGGGGAACTAGGAATGCATTTCATAAGTATAATAAGATTCATGAGAATGAATTTCTGTATATGTATATGATATTATTTTTATTAATACACATGCTACTTTATCGCTTGTTTATAATTTTTCTTACTAATTGGTAATTGGGGTTACTTCTAAGTTATTAGGACGTATGTCTCACTTTATTACTTTTGAACACAGGTGAAGAGAGCTTGAGAAGGTTGTAATGTCTGCCTTAACATTATCAAGACAACACTTATACATCATTGTGATAACTCGGATTAAGTAAAATCCTTAGAAGAAGTTACCACAGCTCAAGGGTTTAAAGAAAATTAGTTAAAACATTGAGATCATAAGAAAATCCTTTTTAAAATATAGTTTGAGCTCAAACTATGGTTCAAAATCGATCACAAGCAAATAAGGAAGCATGGGAAACAAACTATAACAAAATTTGGCTTAAATGCCATTTTTTAACAAATACTGGTTCATCCATCACAGCACAAGCCATGCCCGCCACGACAGATGGCATAGAGGGACAAGTCACTCGATAGCCCAATGCACCCCAGCGCAACAACCATGTGCCGTGGTGCGCACCTGCTATCATGATAGCAGATTGCTGTCATGGCATCTCTCCGAATTTTTAGAGTGCGCCTTTTTGCCATCTAACATCTAATTTGAGTAGTTCAAGTATCCACACAAAGCTCTTTGAGCTCTCTAGCTAATGGCACTAGTCTCACATTCAAACAATCATCCATTTAAAAGATGAGCACCTGAAACCAAAATGGTTTATTTTTACAACAAAACACATACTATGGTGTCCAACTCACAATACACAATGCCATTAGCCCCGGAGACAACTTGACCATCTTAAATGGACCATACACCACATAACTATCCATTCACATCACACAATTAAGCAATCATACTCAAAATGACCACCAAACCCCCATTGGACAAAAACACAATGGGGTGGACAAAATTCAACATATCAATCAATTGATTATTTTGAAACTCAAAACACTTAATACATACATACATACATACATATATATATATATATATATATAATCACTTGTAAGAAATGATGATCTTCACTCTTCAAATGCCCCTTCCTTCCCCTTTCCCTTACCGGAGCCTTCACCTGTAAAATATAACCATAGGGTGAGATAAACATCTCAGTAACTAATATAGCTCATTAAATTTTTATTACCACAAATAACCATGAAAAAGTATCAAAACCATAGTATTATCCAGCATACCAAAAATTATGAGATATATATATCTCTTCTCAACAAAACACATATTTTTTAAACTAGCATGATCATCTAACCACCGAACCTACAATGCTTCTCGACATAAAACCATGGGCTCTCCTAGTTCAACTACTTATTGACCCAAGCATACTTTCAGTGGTAGAAATACCTGACCAAAGGTAATCTATCCTACCTACAGACTATAGTTTTTCCCTCTTCACATACTTGTGATAGAGGCGTTATTGACTCCTAACCGCATCCTAACGAGTACTAGGGAGTTGCCAGACTGCATCGGATGTCCCATAGTATCAGCTCGACCATATGAATTTTTTACTCACATATCTCTACACACACATATTCTCACATATCTTGAGTAAACTCCTACCCCTTATGATTATGCTCTTTCATAATTTTCACTACTTTTCATCACATTTTCATATCACACTTATATACATAGTATATATATTTCAATTAGAAATAATAACCATTTACAAAACACTTTTTCATGCTAAAATTATTTATAATGTCAAATTATGCACAAAACTCTTCAAAATCACAACTTTATCATTTAAAATTACTTCTATACAGTTACAATAGTTAATAAACACAATAAACTATATAGTTACCTCAAACCTTTTATCACACCAAAAGGGTTACAGTGGCTCAACGTTAGCTCCACACATTCTATACACACAATATGGCGCGAGTAACACTTAATCTACACAAATAAGTGACAATCATCAATTATTACTCCAGATAACTCCAAATTCACTAGGTTCTAAGTGCTTAAAATACTCAAATTCCTTTTTTAACAACATAACTATTCCCACACACTCCAAACATCCTATTACACATTCCAACACACCAAATTCGTTAATCAATGTTCTACATTATCTCAAAATCCTCAAATTATACTTAGGGTTCATTTAACCCTTACCAAAAATTCTCGATCACCACAAAACTCATAAACTTAAAGTTAGAAGCATGATTTAACTCCCTAAGATCTTAAATAAACCAATAGGTTTGATTTAAACCTAAGGGAATCAAAATCAAAGCCTAAATTACCCTAAATGTTCAGATTTTCACATAAAAGAGGGAGAAGAGAGAATGTACAACTTACCCAATGGTGAATCAAGCTTCAAATGCCCTCAAAGTAGCCTAGGGATCGTGCCCTAGCAGACCAAAAGCTCTCCTCTATCGTTCTTTTGTTTTTCCTTCTTCTCTCTTCTGTTTTCAATCTGTTTCCACGATCTGATAAGTGCTGATTTTGCTCATGCACCGTGGCACATTGACTCACCCGCTACGGCACATGGCACAAAAAACACCACAAAATTTTAAACTTTTTTCCATACCTTGGCCTGCTTGAACCTCGACCTCAACCTCGCCCTCTTCTAAGGCTGTCTAAGGATCCAAAAACCATATTGGTCACCATAAACCTCGTTAAATAACAATTTATCTAAATTTATCAAATTACTAATGAAGGAACTTAGGATGTTACAAAGGTCGGGAAAGGAAGTAAGGAAAGAGTAGCCTTGAGTAGTAGTGGTATGACTACCTTTAAGTAAAAATGAATGTATAATGTATTGATAGAGTTAAGTTGCTAACTAGGATGCATAAATGTATGTGAATATAAGAAAGTAGATTGTATTGTGAGACTTGCTTGTATACTTATATATGATATTGCATTGTGTTGAGGGTATGTGGCTAGGCTTAAATGCTAATCAAGCAAGTATGTGTTGTATTGTAACTTGTTCTACTTGTATATAAATGTGTGTTAATTATGTGAATTGAATGTGAATTGTGTTGTGAAATGAGAACTTGACACAAATGGGTAGGCAGAGCCCCATTTATAAGAGTTGAATACATTTGTGATTCCTGATCATATAGTGAGGCAAAGCCCCATATGTAAGAGTCAAAGGGTTGAAAGTGGAACAAGTTTAGTTGTATATGTGATTACATATTGTATATGTACTTTTCCTTATATAAGACCATGAATGTGTAATGTGGCTTTGAGAGGCTAAAATGGGCTATTCATATGATATATGTGCATTGTGGTGTTAATTAGGTGTATGTGATCCTTTTAGACTTAGTTTAAGGCCCGGAGTGGTCTAATAGGACAAGAAATGAGAATTGAGCACTTAGGGTGTAAGTTTTTGAAAGAAAAAGTGACTTTTTACATCCAAGTGTTAAAATTTAGATTGGACTATCAGATCAAGTCCAAACCTATTCCATTAGCTGGTACATGTTGTAAGCTTCGTGGGGGTACTTGAATCACTCCAATTAGATGTTAGATATGAAAATTGTGTACACTAGAATTTCATCATTTTTGTTATCAAATTGACAATAAAAATTCAAACAAGCACACCGTAACGCATGACACAGTCAACAATAGAGGATGTAGTTCTATGCCATATGTTATGGTGCATGTGTTACATGCCATGGTGCATGGCCCTTTTTCAGGGTTAAAAAGTTGTGGCTTTTTGAGTTATTTGATTATGTTTACACTTTCGTTAGCCTTCTTTTTTAAATATATGTTTTAAAAAGTTAGGATCCCGTAATTTGAAAACAAATAAAGGGCTATTACTCTAATATTATTGTGATTTCAATTTGTTGACTGTGTAGTGTGGAATGGTAAAATCGATTGTAAGATCTAAACTTTACAAAGGTTCACTCATTCTCTTCTGGGTTCAGAGCTTACTGCCACTACATATATGATCATCTTTTCAGTTCAACCATTCATGAATCATCTCCTTCAGCTTCCCAGTCATCGCACAACTACCTCATTTTAAAGACATCATTGCTCATCTCCCCTAGTTTTTACTTCTGCAAGGACACATGCGAACACTCATATCCTCTCAATTCAGTTTAAAGCTCACTATTACACGCATACAGTCATCATAAAATCATCATACAGGTTCATCGCTCACTCTTCCTCTTGATTTTAATTCAGATGTTCATTCACTTACTATTTCTTCAAGCACGCTTCCATGGTAGCTTCTTGTGGACGTCTCCCTCAATCAGTTATTGAAGAAATCAAAAGGAGGAGTTGAATTTCTTTTAGAGTTCTTCAAGGGAGATGAAACTTTCATTTGAGTTTTCTTAATTTCTTTCCAATTTGGTTCTATTGCAATTCATCTTTGAGTTCTCTGATTTTATTGTTGCTATTGACTTAATGATTCATGGTGATTTCATTCCTTAAAGACTTAGATGCTATGAATTGGCTCTTTAATTGAATAATGCACATTATATGTTTGAATTTGTACTTTAATGGTTATTTTTGTGTAAATGCTAATCTATCCAATCCTTGTGATGATGTCTAAATCATTTAGCTTTTGTTTGGGTCTTAAATTGAAGTTAATTGCTTAATTCTTGATTGGTTCTAAGTGTTAGAACATAGTCAAAACAAGGTAAGGTCTAATTCTAGAGTCAAGTCATGGTTTGGCATAATTTTCATAAGATTATTTTCTTGGTCTAAACCATAATCACCAAGTCTTAATAGTAATTAAGCATTTTACTTAATGTCAAATGAGTTGCAAAAATTGAATAAATTGAACTTAGGATTCTATGATGGTGAAAGTGGATTCAAACCTTGAAAAACTCACTTGTTTGCTTAGTTAAATCAATTTCACTTCATTTCACATTTTTTCTATAAAAAAAATCAAAAATCATAAAAACCTTTAACCTGGAATTTTCTTTTCAAAACCAAAATTGTTTTTAACTTGTGAAAATGATTTACGAATTGTCTTTGGCTACTTAAGCTTGCTTTCTTGAGATTTAATGACCTAGGGTGTACTCAACTGTAGTCTAATTTTTTTAAAAAGTTTGATGTGACTTAGGGCTTTTCAAACCATATATCAATAAACAAAACCATCATAATAGTCATTGAACTAAACATAAAAACAACTCCTCCTCTATGAAATACTTTTACAAAATTACATACACTAACATGATCATCTATCCACTAAACTTCTAAACTCCTTGATTGAAATAATAAATTCTAATGGATCAATTACACATTTACCCGAGTACACCTTCAATGATAGAAATACTCAACCAAAGATATTCTATTCCACTTTTGGACTATGATTTTCCCCTTCACACACACATATGTTAAGGGTGTTGTTGACTCCTAACCGCACCTTAACAAGTACTAGGGAGTTATCAGACTACTCGGATGTTCTATGATAATAGTCCTAGTAAAATGTTGAATCGAATATTCTATAATGTCAGCCTGATCATATGGATTTTCATGCACACATCTCTACACATCCATATACACACAAGGTGAACTCCTACCCTTTATTATGATCATGCTTATATCACATACTCATTACCACTTTTACCCTTATAATATATATATATATATATATAAATTTCATTAAAAGTCATCAATAATCAAATAAACAATTCAAAACACATTTAATGCTAAAATTATACACATTGCAACACATCTAACTTAGAAATCCCACAGGCATCAAAATTATAGTTTGTACATTCACTTTTACGCAGTTCTACTAGCTAATAAACATAACAAACTATATGGTTACCTCAACCCTTTTGTTCTCAATAAAGTTTGCCCATGGTACATTTCCTTACTCACAGTTCTTTGCTTAATTCACACACTTTCAACAACAATCTACACAAAATTAGGACTAGAGTCGATTATCACATTGACTAAAAGTACTAATTATAACATATAAACACTCTTACACTTCCATCTACTCTTCCTAAATCCAATTTATCATTTTCAAATCCATTTTACCACTTATTATAGCTTTAATTCACCCCTTTACCCATTTTCTCTTTCTTAATTTAACTAATTTAAGCTTACAGCTTCAGAGTTTTATCACTAACTTTCAAACTAGTCATAAAATCTTAATTTAACTCTGAATAGTCTTTTTCTTACAATAGTGTAAGGAAACAACCCCTTAAAACTTTTGAATTTAATTTCTCAACTACTTAAACTAAGAGAAATTAGTGTAGAATTGGGGGTTAAGGTGGTATGAAACTTAACCAGTAAGCAACAGGTTAAAAATATCGCCTGAGTGACCATAAAGCTTTACCCTAGTAGAGCTTACCTCTATCTCTCCTCCAACTTTCTCCTTTTGTTTTTCTCTCTCTAATCTCATAAGTTGATCCATGAAATTAAAAAATTAAAATTATGTGCCATGCGCCATAGTGCACGATGTACATGCCACGACGTGTAGTACAGTAAAAGAAAATCTCACTGCACTTGCACGTTCTACTCTATAATGCCATTCTCCCACTTAAATCTGCTCATTTAACATCCCAAAGGGCTAAAACACTACTTCACCTTCCAAAAACTTAATCACACATTAATTAACTAATTGATTCCTAATTAGAAGTTAATTTTTGGAACTAAAAATTTAGGATGTTATTGGAGAAGTAATGAAAGACCATATAGCATATATTCTCCCAAGTGCTCAATAGGGTACAATGTTGGAAAATTCTTGTCCTGAGTGCATATTTAGGTACAGTGTTAAAGATACTCTCCTGAGTGCCCTTGGGGTACAGTGTTCAAGATTCATGCTCTTGGGCATCTGTGTGATGTGGTGCTAAAGTAACGACACCTCGATTATGTGAGTGATAGGGGAAAACCATAGTTCTAGAGTAGGGCAAAGCACCTTTGGCCAAGTGATTCTACTACTAATAGTAAGCTCGGATTGTGTGTGTGTGTGTGTGTGTAAGTGAGTGATTGGTCTAATGGAGCCTATGGTTTCATTTAAGATAATATGAAGGATCAGATGTTAAAATGATCATGCTAGTATGAAAATGATTTTATGAAAATGAATATGTGTTTATATGAATATATGTATTTATACAAGTTTTACTGGTTTACAGTTATTCATATTAATTGATAGTTGTGAGTTATTCTTTTATTAAAATGATTATCTCACCCCGTGGTTACATTTTTATAGGTTTTAATAGTGAGAAGGATAAAGGAAAAGACTCAGGACAGGCATAGCAATGCTATCGCCATGCTACAAGAGTCTGTGTAATGAATTTTCCATTTTGTAAATATTTAATGTTATAAATTGCCATAAGATGCATTAACATGTTTAATGTGCTTGTGTGATTGATATGTGCATCTTAGTCCTAATATGTGTGAATATGGTGAAATGTGACTTGTTAGGCTAAGATAGGATTGTAAATGTATAATGTGTGTGACTGTGGTGATTGTGTGGAAATTTGGCTAAGAATGTTTTGTATATGGAAAGTTGTGAAAATAAGCCCATTGTGTGAACAAGGCAATTTGATGGTTAAATTTATGTTGTTGCATGATTTCTTTGATATTATTGCTTAATCAAGTGAGATATATTGTATTAGATGTAGTCAAGCCTTTGAAAGTGGCTAATGACATGTGGGTTGTGTAATATTCTCCTTGACATTACTAGGACAACACTCTAACGCACGATAACCCAAATTAAATAAAATTTCAAGTAAAGTTATCACAACCCAAGAGTTTAAAAGTAATTAATTTAAAACATTGGGATCTAAATAAAATCTTTAAGTGTTTTGGGTTTAAACTATAGTTTAAAATGAGTTCAACCAAGTAACGGAAGTATGAAAACCATTTAGCATATGAAAACAAACTCATACAGTCTAGAAATTTTTTAGAAATTGGTCTGTCCACTGCGGTGCAGTCCACACCCATCGCAGCAGATGGCACAGAGAGATGAATCCCTTAGTATGCATTACGCCGCAACTCGAGTCCATTGTCATAACAGTACTTTGAACTTTTGAAGCAAGCCGTTTCACCATCTGATGTTCGATTGAGTGGTTCAAATGTCTACATAAAGCTTTTTGAGCCCTTTAACTAATGGCACTGGTGTTACACCTAAATTCTCAATCTTTAAAAAAATGGACACCTAAATCCAAAATGGTCCATTTTCATTTCAAAACACAGCCAATGATGTCTAAAATTCATAACCTAGTTCCATTAGCTTTAGAACCACTTTGACTAATTCAAATGGACCACTGTGAACACCGTATTTTGTCCGGGCATTTTTTTTTTAAATTTGATAATAAATAATCAAAAAAATATAAAAATGCAAAAATAAAATTTAATCCTTTTTAGGATTATATTTTAAGGAAAAAAAATCTTGTTTAAATCTTCTAAAATCCCTCATCAAATTATCCCAACCATTCAAGATATTAGGAGCTAATTTTTGAGAATCAACTTCTTTTGAATTTCTTCATTTAAATTTTGTTATCTTCTAAAAAAAAAATACATGCTTGCTTAATTCCAAATTAGATTTCTTTTGTCTTTTTTTTTCTCTTCTAATTTTTTTTAAATTAATAAACAGGATTTTAAAAGAAAAAAAGAGAGAGAAGAAAGGATTATAGATTTTTTTTTCTTCTCTTCAAAAAAAAAAATATATATATATATATAACCAATGGGTTAAATCTTAACCCATTGGTTCCAAAATTTAGTGCTCAGAGTTAGAGGAAGACGAAGCCAGCGAAGAACAAGAAGGAAAGAAGTAGAGCAGCAACGTACGACAATATCAGAGAAGACACAACAAAAACATGCAGAAAACAGAAACACGAGCGGAGAAACACAGCACACGCACATGCAAAGAAAAGGAGTCAAAGACGCATACAGAAAAAGAACACACACGTACACTTTCGGCTGGGCGCAGAAGAAGCAAAACAGAGCAGAAAAAAACAGCAAGCAACCGGAACACGTACGCATATGCTTTCGGCTAGCAGGAGAAAAGAAACAGAACCAAGGACACACACACGCATGCAGGAGACGGCACAGCAGAGAAAGTAGATGGAACAGCATAGAAAAAGTGAGAAGAAATAGAGGCAGAAATGCAGAAAAAAAGAGACGGAACAGCACAAAAAAAGGAGAAGAGACAGAGGCAGAAACGAAGAAGAAGCAGAGCAGGAGAGTAATTATTCACCTTTTCCATTCTCTATATAAGGAGAAGCTGGGTAACCGAAGAGAGGGGGCTGGGAAAAACTGAAGAAAAACAGGGGCTGGGCAAAAAAAAACTAGAGGAGACGGAGGGAAGAAAAACTGAAGGAGAGAGAGAGCACATGGACGAGAAAACAAAAAGCAGAGCATGAAGAAGGAACAAAGAACCTGGATGACAGTAGAAAAGGAGAGGAAGAAAAGAGCACGAGAAGTAAAAAAAATAGAGGAGAGACGAAAGAAAAAAAAGAGACAGCAAAAACGCGACGAAGAGGTGAGTCCAAGGAAGAAAAGAGAGAGATGGAACGAAACTGGAAAGGAGAGAGGAGAATAGAAACAAAGCATAAAAGAGGGAGAGTGAGGGAGTGAGAGGATAGCGATGGAGTACTCTGATGTGAAGAAACAGAGCATGCATGTGCACGTGGGTACTGAACGAGATTATCTTCTTCTTCTCCCTCAGTTACGTGGGCTCGGTTGCCAGCAATGCACAGATTCTGATTCGGTCCATCAGTTGGAGGAAGTGATATGGCTTCGAAGCACGTCTTGAAGGAGCTTAAGGACTTGCAGAAAGATCCATCAACTTCATTCTGCACAGGTTCTAATACAGGTTTTTCATAACTTCATGCAGCCTTATATTATATCATTTCCTAATCTCAATGTATGCATAGCTTGTTTAAGGTACAGTGATGGATATATCACACTATAGATTTGATTTTGGCTGCCTATAATTAAAACTCAAACATACTTTTACAAATTAGATTCTGTTAAGCTAAAAATCTTGATTATATAATGAATGTGTTTTTGAACAACCCATATCATAAGAAATTTTTTTTATCATAATAAAAAATTTAAATCCCCACAAAATGATCCTTTATCATGGAAATCAATAAGATTTTGTGGGTACGAGGATCAATCTTGTAGGCATTTATATGAGTTTCAAAGGCCCATTATTAATTTTTTTTATATAATAAATATTTAAATCTCACATGAGATTTTAAGAATCTTCGTAGAGAATTAAATTAATCACATTATCGTGTGGGATAATAAATCCTCACGGATATTGTGATTCACAATTTATACGGTAAATAAATAAATGAGTTTTGTAAATAAAATAAAAAACATTTTTTATAATTTTAATTAATTAAATTAATGATTTAAATTATAATTATATTTATCCATTATATCTTTTGGTCATGTGAGATTTTTGAAACTCCGTAGACCTTTAGGATAATCGTACTATCGTGTGATTCAATAAGGCTTCACAGGTATAACGATTAAGATTTCTATCTTTAAAAATATGTGTTGTATAATTACGCATTAAAATATATTCAAAGCGAATATTATTTAATCCTTTTATCATGTGAGACCTTGTATCTCTGCAGATATTTAGGATAATCTCGTATCGTGTAAATCAATAAGGTTTCGCAGATATGAGAGTAAAACTTATATGTTAATATGGGTTCAAAAGGCCCATCATTAAATTTAACTTTCTTTTTTATAACCCAAATTAATAATATATTTAAGTCTTATGTGAGATTTCAAAAATCTTCGTAGAGATTTAAATTAATCACATCATCGTGGGGATAATAAGTCCTCACAGATATAGTGATTATCAATTTCTATAATAAATAAATGTTTTTTGTAAATAATCATGTAATACACAATTTAGAAAAATTAATTAATCAAATTAATGAATTTAAGTAGTAATTACATTTACCGATTATATCTTTTAGTTATGTGAGATTTTTGAATCTCCGCAGACTTTTAAGATAATCGTATTATCGTATGAGTCAATAAGACTCTACAAATATAATGATTAAATTTTTAATATATATATATATATATATATTATAATTAATTAAATCAATTAATTAAATTTAATTCCTAAATTTAAGTAGTAATCACATTTACCGATTATATCTTTTAGTTATGTGAGATTTTTAAATCTTCACAGACTTCTAAGATAATCGTATTATCGTATGGGTCAATAAGACTCTGCAGATATAACGATTAAATTTTTAATATATATATATATATATATATATATAATTAATTAAATCAATTAATTAAATTTAATTCCTTTATCGTGAGAGATTTTAGAATCTCCGCAGATATTTAGGATAAATCATATTACCGTATAAGCCAATAAGGCTATACAGGTATGACGATTAAAATTCTTTAAAAACATATATACATACTTAAGCAAACTATTATTAACACTTAAAAATAAATAAATTAAATTGTTAAATTCTTTTATCGTGTGAGGTTCCAGAATCTCTGCAGATACTTAGAATAATTGCATTACCGTATGAACTAATAAGGCTCTGCAGGTATACCAGTTAAAATTCTCAATCATAAAACATAAAAAAAAATATGATTTTAAACCCTTTTATTTCTTTATTCCAAAAATTCAAAAATAGAGAAAATAATTAAAATTAAATCACCTTTTGTAATTTAAAACATACATATCAAAATTTCAAAAATTGTTTTATTTGCAAAATGGTGAATTATTTTTAATTAATTTTCCTTCAAAAAGTATTTTCACCAACAAATTTTTAAGCCCGAACTACGTGGACTTTGATCCCCATCACAGGGTACGTAGGCCTCAGAGTCAGATTCTAAGTCAAGTGCGTCCTCCCTCGTAAATAAATAAATATTTCTCATCATTTTTATCAAACACATGAATATAAAAGTGATAATTAAAATAATTATAAAACCATATTAATAGAGCACAGCAAACTTCAGGTAACCGTTCTGACGAACGAGTGTTGTGGGGTGCCTAACACCTTCCCCACACTCAACCGACTCTCGGACCTATTCTCTGATTACGCAGATCATCCTTATCCTCCATTTAATCGGTTTCCCGAGATTTACCTCAAAATCTTGGTGGCGACTCCTCGTTCGATCCGGTTCCCGCCGTGAAAGCCGGGACCTCCGTTTATGCGCCGTCCGCGTCGCATTTTTTCGAGTGCGACAGTTGGCGACTCCGCTGGGGACAGGTTAGAGAGTGAAGCCTACATAAGATTGTTGTGCTCAAAATATAATATGGTTTTTCTTTTATTATTATTATCCCTTTTAATTTGTGTGGGCTTTTCCCCCTTCTTTTCCTTTTTTCTCTCTCTCTTTTGATTCTTATAACATGTCTTAGGATAGATAACACGCGGAACAAATCCTACGATAAAAGACTTTTATTTGTACATATATTTGTCTCTGTGTTTGACCTGATTAATAGTTGAAGGTTGGGCAGCATATGAGAATAAGATAACATGCTTGCATGCTCTTATCACACACTGTGCACTTACACAATTTGACACACACATATTTTAGGCCTTATACCCGGGTCTGTGAGCACCATAGGTTAGTAGAGGTTAGTAGTGGTTTCCCTGTGGAGTTTTTAAACTTTCGGAGGTTACCATGAATACCTCACCCAAGCGGTTACTTACTCAATAAATTCGGTCCCTATAGAGCTTATGTTCTCGGAGGGTCAAAATTACTAAGTAAGGTCTTCACCATGTGGTGAGGGCATCTTGGGAACCTTCTATCTATCAGGACTATGAATCTACCCTAGAGCTACACGTTTTACATAAAAGCTAGTAATCAACCATTTTAGCTCATACCTGATGATTATAAAGATAAACAGACTTAAGCTTCCTTAAATAGGACACAAAGTGAGAGCATGTTTTATTGTATCATTATCATCATCATGACATATCATTTGTGCATACGAACTTAAGGAAAACAACTGTTGGATACCTTATGCTAGAGCAGGTATTGAATGTCATTACACTAATCAATGTTAATGTGTCACAAGGATGGCACTAGCATTAAATAACTAAGCTTTGCCCATGGGTCTTTAACCCCAGTGACTATAAAGTCATAACATTAAAGAGTTGATGCATTTTGTTAGCTAATTCTCGCTAAACAACTTCTCGTTGTAGGGTAAAATAACACATTTCATTTTGAAAGTAAAACATTAGCCATGTATTTTTTTTGACCATTCATAGGCTAATTGTTAATCCTTTCTCCCTATAGTGCAATAAGCACCTAGAGGAGATTGGAAACTTCTCATTTCCAAATGATAAATTAAGCTTTATTTAACAAGAATTAGTTGACTCTTGTACATAAATGTCTGAAAACCAACTATCCTTTTTTTTTCTCTCCTTAAAAAAAATTATAAGGCTACTACTCTTATGACTTTAATCATGTAGGGATTTTGGTTCCTTGTAGGTTAATAGTCATTTCCATTTCCCTATGATACAATAAGCACCTAGAGGAGATTGGAAATTTTTCATTTACCCAAATATCAAATAAAGCTTTGTTTAACAAAAATTAGTTGATTCTTGTGCATACATATATGAACACCAACTACCCTTGATTATTTTTTTTCTCCCTTAAAAAAAAAACAATAACAAATTATAAGGCTATTACTCTCATGACTTTAATCATGTAGGGATTTTGGTCCCTTGTAGGTTAATAGTTATTTTTGATTTTCCTATGATGCAATAAGCATATGGAGGAAAGGAAATTTTGTTTGGCATAAATGAGGTGGCCTTGTAATCACTTATAAAAAAAACAATAACAAATTATGAGGCTATTACTTTCATGACTTTAATCATGTAGGGATTTTGGTCCCTTATAGGTTAATAGTCATTTCCATTTCCTTATGATGCAATAAGCATATGGAGGAAAAGAAATTTTATTTGGCATAAATGAAATAGCCTTGTAATCACTTAAGAGAATGTGCAAAATTATAATATTTTTGATACCCAAACCCTTTTTATAGGGATTGCTGAATCATTTTGTGCTTTCCTTAGCATAAAGGTTTAAGGCACAAGTAAGCACACTTGCTTATTTAACCCTTATTACTAATAAGACAACAATGGAAATGATATTCAAAATTCTTCCAATTCAATCACAAACTCTACGTCTCTGAGTGAGATTCAAAATTCTTTCAAATTGGTCCCCTACACCAATGCAAAATTGTAAATAAATAAATTGATATATCTTTTCATCTCGACCCCCCACTTGATTTTGCAATAATCATCAATTAGAGCAAGGCCATACATAGCAAACAGATGCATTTGCATCCATGCATTTTCCTATCACATGCCATGATAAAAAGACCTTGAAAATTTTGAAATATTAGATTTTTAGGTCCTTTACATAGGAAGGTCATGGTCCCCCACCTTACTTGCCACAATGCCAGTCATTTTCTCACTCCTTGCCTATTACCATTATCTCATCCATTCAAAGCACATCAACATTTCACAATATACTTTCATACCCTTGCCTTGACCATAAAAAATGATATGGTAGGTGTGGATGCTAGCATTCACTTGGGGCACATAGTTTTCCTGATCAAGTTGTGAGGTTAAAAAACTAAAGAGGGGAGATAAAGAAATCAAGCCCAAATATCACATTCATCAATAAGGTCATTCACCATTGAAGAGAGAATTCAAAGATATTGTTTCTAACATGTCTTATCTTCATTACATAATGTCTGTATGGTCAAACTCTATCACTGGAAATGATTTTGTTTAACTTTGTCAATGTTGTAATCATACTTTTCCATTTGACACCCCTGTTTGCTTGTTTTATCCCTTGACCATCAAATTTCTCTTATCCCATCCATTACTTCCTCAATGTTTGGTATTCCCAATGAAAAATCACAATAGATATGGAAAAGATCAATTTGAGAAAAATGCCCTTAATTCATGAAAATATGAAGAAGAGTGAATGAACTAAAGAAAAAAAAAGAGAAAAAGAAATAAAGATAAAAAAAAGACTGATTAGATAGATAAGATAGCATGCTCCATTAACAAGTTAAGTCAAAGATATGAGGCATTTTTTTCTTCTTTCCTAAATCTTGAAGGAGTTTTCCCTAGTCACCCATATTGAGCCAGGAGTAGTGTTTCTTTCATTCACCTGTTTACAAATATCACCGGGGTAAGGTACTCAAACATATGTTTATACTGAATTTTCAAATTCCAAAAGAGGATCAAGACTTTCTTTCATCCCATTGAAGCCTTTTTTTAACCCTCCAGATTTATCCATTCAGATAATTTCTTTCCATTTCCAAACTCATGAAAGCAAAGCTCAAGAGCTAAGAATAAATACAAAAAAAAGAGAAAAAAAAAGAAAAAAATACTCCTACTGATGGAAAATAAAAAAAAGAAGATTATCCCTCCACTAGCATTCACTCATTGAATGGGACATGAAGAGGAAAATTGAAAAAGAAAAAAAAAGAAGAAATAGAAGCAATAGAAGAGAATTTTTCTTCCTCTCCCACTGATAACTCCATTGAAATGTCAAGTCTTGCAAGATCACATGTCTAAAAAAAATTCCATTGTGATTTTGCACTTATGTTTAGACCATCACTCCTTTCCATTTTCAACCCACAATTTTATCTTATTCTGCTATATCACAATACCTGAATATCCTCTCTTGTTAGGTGAATTTTAGCATAATTTTATGTTAGAGTAGAAGAAGAAAAAGGTTGAATGAAGAATTTACATAAGGGGCATAGAACTTTTGAGTCAAATATCCTTATAAGCCAATTTACCCAAGCCACATTACAAACCCCATAAGTCCTCATTGAGATTTGACTTGTTTGAATATAATTGGGGTAGCTTTCTTATTAGAGATCATTCCAAGATGCAGATTGTTGAAATTGGGACAAGCTTATATCTCAACATAAGATCTTTTACTCAAAAATTGTGTCATTTTCAAAGGGACATACAAAACGAAGAGGGGACCCTCTTTTCAATTTCCATATTTATTCCCTTTTATCTCTATACTATCCAAAGACACATCATATAAAAGTCGGGTTCTCAATTTTACCATTCCATCACTTTCCACTTCACAGTTTGGCTTATCCACGTGATGCCTATCCTTCATACATTTCTTGCACCCAAATGGAGATGCCTCTAAATATTCCCAACATTCCATTGATTGGCCACTCCATTTCATTTTCAAACACAGCCTTTTGTTTACGATGATTGTTTACATTGACATTGTTAAATAAAAATCAGTGCCAATTTCACTTATTGACTATACAAGTAGTGATGATAAAGATAGACAAGATGTAACATCCATGTCCAACAAGCCTTTCATAGGGGCAAACAAATTTCCTTGAAAATGCTCAATATGGGAGGAATAAACAGTTTTAAATATCTAAAAGTGTGACCGCTTAGTGTCCAATTCTTGTGGCGAAAGTTGTTAAGTCATTGACTTGCAATTTCATTGGGGAGACCAACAACTTTCCTATTACAAATGACCAAGAGAACCCTAGCATTTTGCTAATTTCAAGTGTTGTTTCCCTCTTGCATCAAAATCTTGCAAACAAAAAGAAATACATTTTACAATTTCAAATGCATTGAGGATTCCATATCTTCACATGAATGAAAAAATTTCATCTTTCACATCAGAGTGAGCCCCAATTTAGATTGGGGTAAATGAGGAGATGAATTTTTTTTTTTAAAAAAAGATAGTCAATCATGCATTACATATTTCACATAAAAATTGCCACAATTTAAATTGGGGGCAGAAAAAGAATTGAACTTTTGAGCAAAAAAAAACAAAAGAAAAAAAATCAGATATCATCCATCCATTACATGCTTAACATGAAAATTTGCCTCCATTTAGATTGGGACAAATAAAAAAAATCATGCGTTATGCATTATCCATTTAGTACATGCTTAACATAAAAATAAAAAATCATGCATTACGCATTATCTATCCATCACATACTTAACACAAAAATTTGCCTTCACTTAGATTGGGGCAAATAAAAAAAATCATGCATTGCATATCACTCCATTGCATGCATTGCCACAGAGAGTATGCCCCATTTGGATTAGGGCGAACCAAAATTTACAGAACCCAAGGAAGTAAGAGAAGAAATAACAAACCTCACCTGTGAGTTTCTCATATTTTTCACATGAGATAGAACCTATTCTCACACCCAAAAGCCCAATACCGGCTAGCACAATTCTTTAAAACCCTGTAACGGCAGGCACCTTTAAAGCCCTGTAACGGCAGGCACCCCAATGCCCTGTCACGGCAGGCAACCCAAAAGCCCAGTACCGGCTGGCACAATTCTTTAAAAGCCCTGTTACGGCAGGCACACTAAAGCCCAGTACCGGCTGGCACGATTCTTTAAAGCCCTGTAACGACAGGCACCCTAAAGCCCTGTAACGGCAGGCACCTCAAAGCCCTGTAACGGCAGGCACCTCAAAGCCCAGTACCGGCTGGCACGATTCTTTAAAAGCCCTGTAACGGCAGGCACCCTTAAAGCCCTGTAACGGCAGGTACCCCAAAGCCCAATATCAGCTGGCATGATTCTTTAAAGCCCTGTAACGGCAGGCACCCTAAAGTCCTGTTACGACAGGCACCCCAAAGCCCAGTACCGGCTGGCACGATTCTTTAAAGCCCTGTAACGGCAGGCACCCTAAAGTCCTGTTACGGCAGGCACCCTAAAGTCCTGTTACGACAGGCACCCCAAAGCCCAGTACCGGCTGGCACGATTCTTTAAAGCCCTATAACGGCAGGCACCCCAAAGCCCTGTCACGGCAGGAAACCTAAAAGCCCAGTCTCGGCTGGCACAATTCTTTAAAGCCCTATAACGGCAGGCAACCCAAAAGCCCAGTACCGGCTGGCACCCTAAAGCGCTGTAATGGTAGGCACCCCAAAGCTCAGTACCGGCTGGCATGATTCTTTAAAGCCCTATAACAGCAGGCACCCTAAAGCCCTGTAATGGCAGGCACCTCAAAGCCCAGTACCAGCTGGCACGATTCTTTAAAGCCTTGTAATGGCAGGCACCCCAAAGCCCTGTAACGGCAGGCATAATTCTTTAAAGCCCTGTAACGGTAGGCACCCCAAAGCCCAGTACCGGCTGGCATGATTCTTTAAAGCCCTGTAACGGCAGGCACCCTAAAGCCTGTAACAGCAGGCATCCTAAAGCCCAGTACTGGCTGGCACGATTCTTTAAAAGCCCTGTCACGGCAAGCACCTCAAAGCCTAGTATCGGCTGGCATAATTCTTTAAAAGCCCTATCACGGCAGACACCTCAAAGCCTAGTACCGGCTAGCACGATTCTTTAAAAGCCCTGTCACGGCAGGCACCTCAAAGCCCAGTACCAGCTGGCACGATTCTTTAAAAGCCCTGTCACGGCAGGCACCTCAAAGCCCAGTACTAGCTGGCACGATTCTTTAAAAGCCCTGTCACGACAGGCACCTCAAAGCCCAGTACCGGCTGGCACGATTCTTTAAAAGCCCTGTCACGACAGGCACCTCAAAGCCCAGTACCGGCTGGCACGATTCTTTAAAAGCCCTGTCATGGCAGGCACCTCAAAGCCCAGTACCAGCTGGCACAATTCTTTAAAAGCCTTGTCACGGCAGGCACCCCAAAGCCCAGTACCAACTGACACAATTCTTTAAAGCCCTATCATGACAGGCACCCTCCAAGCCTTGTAAAGGCACGCATCCACCAAGTCCTTTGCAACATAGGCAATTCATCTCCATTGAGGTTTTGTTTTGTTTTGTTCCTAAATCACATTTCATTTTAAACCCTTTGTTTTATTTTATTTTGTTTTGTTTTTTTTTGTTTTGTTTAGTTGTAGGTACCTAAGAGTCTTGCCCTTCCAAACAAAATACATGTTTCTCTCTTCATTCATTTCTAAGATAAAAATATCATCTCATGAAATTCTCACTTAGAAATCAAATGAAGAGGGGGCATCTAGTCAACATATATTTTGTTTGAATCGTTGTCATTTAGTTATTTTCATTTGTATCACATTACTAAAACAAAAAAAAATTAAATCAAAAATTCAAAAAAATTATTTTACTGTTGTTTGGTTATTTTCATTCACATCACATTGCTAAAAGCAAAAAAAAATTTTATTATGTTATAGTGTTTGTTATCCAATAGTCTTGCATCATTTGATCATTTTGATTTGTGTCATATTGCTAAAAAAAATAATAACAAAAAAATTATTTTACTGTGCTTGTTATTAGTCTTGCATTCTTTTATGTTATTTCATCATTTTCATTTGCATCACGTCATCTCATCACATTATTAAAAAAAATCATGTTGTTGTGTTTGTTAAGCAATGGTCTTGCATTTAATCATATTTTGTCGTGTCAGGGGCAATTAGGTCTTTTCATAGGTATTGCATGGCCGTCCAAAATACATGTTCTATCTTTACTTGCCACTCATGTAAGAATTCAAAAAACACACTTTTTCATATACTTACATAAGAAACAAGTAAAGAGGGGCAACTGTGAACACCGTATTTTATCCGGGCATTTTTTTTAAATTTGATAATAAATAATCAAAAAAATATAAAAATGCAAAAATAAAATTTAATCCTTTTTAGGATTATATTTTAAGAAAAAAAATCTTGTTTAAATCTTCTAAAATCCCTCTTCAAATTATCCCAACCATTCAAGATATTAGGAGCTAATTTTTGAGAATCAACTTCTTTTGAATTTCTTCATTTAAATTTTGTTATCTTCTAAAAAAAAATACATGCTTGCTTAATTCCAAATTAGATTTCTTTTGTCTTTTTTTTTTTCTCTTCTAATTTTTTTTAAATTAATAAACAGGATTTTAAAAGAAAAAAAGAGAGAGAAGAAAGGATTATAGATTTTTTTTCTTCTCTTTAAAACAAATATATATATATATATATATAAACCAATGGGTTAAATCTTAACCCATTGGTTCCAAAATTTAGTGCTCAGAGTTAGAGGAAGACGAAGCCAGCGAAGAACAAGAAGGAAAGAAGTAGAGCAGCAACGTACGACAATATCAGAGAAGACACAACAGAAACATGCAGAAAACAGAAACACGAGCGGAGAAACACAGCACACGCATATGCAAAGAAAAGGAGTCAAAGACGCATGCAGAAAAAGAACATGCACGTATACTTTCGGCTGGGTGTAGAAGAAGCAAAATAGAGCAGAAAAAAACAGCAAGCAACCGGAACACGTACGCATATGCTTTCGGCTAGCAGGAGAAAAGAAACAGAACCAAGGATGCATACACGCATGCAGGAGATGGCACAGCAGAGAAAGCAGATGGAACAGCACAGAAAAAGTGAGAAGAAATAGAGGCAGAAATGCAAAAAAAATAGAGACGGAACAGCACAAAAAAAGGAGAAGAGACAAAGGCAGAAATGAAGAAGAAGTAAAGCAGGAGAGTAATGATTCACCTTTTCCATTTTCTATATAAGGAGAAGCTGGGTAACCGAAGAGAGGGGGCTGGGAAAAACCGAAGAAAAATAGGGGCTGGACAAAAAAAAACTAGAGGAGACGGAGGGAAGAAAAACTGAAGGAGAGAGAGAGCACATGGACGAGAAAACAAAAAACAGAGCATGAAGAAGGAGCAAAGAACCTGGACGACAGTAGAAAAGGAGAGGAAGAGAGGAGAGAAAAGGAGGGAGCACTGATTTAAAACTGAAAAAAGAGAGCCAGAAACGAGAAGCAGAGCACCGAGAAGAGGAGGAAGAAAAGAGCATGAGAAGCAAAAAAAATAGAGGAGAGACGAAAGAAAAAAAAGAGACAGCAAAAACGCGACGAAGAGGTGAGTCCAAGGAAGAAAAGAAAGAGATGGAACGAAACTGGAAAGGAGAGAGGAGAATAGAAACAAAGCATAAAAGAGGGAGAGTGAGGGAGTGAGAGGACAGCGATGGAGTACTCTGATGTGAAGAAACAGAGCATGCATGTGCACGTGGGTACTGAACGAGATTATCTTCTTCTTCTCCCTCAGTTACGTGGGCTCGGTTGCCAGCAATGCATAGATTCTGATTCGGTCCATCAGTTGGAGGAAGTGATATGGCTTCGAAGCACGTCTTGAAGGAGCTTAAGGACTTGCAGAAAGATCCATCAACTTCATTCTGCACAGGTTCTAATACAGGTTTTTCATAACTTCATGCAGCCTTATATTATATCATTTCCTAATCTCAATGTATGCATAGCTTGTTTAAGGTACAGTGATGGATATATCACACTATAGATTTGATTTTGGCCGCCTATAATTAAAACTCAAACATACTTTTACAAATTAGATTCTGTTAAGCTAAAAATCTTGATTATATAATGAATGTGTTTTTGAACAACCCATATCATAAGAAATTTTTTTTATCATAATAAAAAATTTAAATCCCCACAAAATGATCCTTTATCATGGAAATCAATAAGATTTTATGGGTACGAGGATCAATCTTGTAGGCATTTATATGAGTTTCAAAGGCCCATTATTAATTTTTTTTATATAATAAATATTTAAATCTCACGTGAGATTTTAAGAATCTTCGTAGAGAATTAAATTAATCACATTATCGTGTGGGATAATAAATCCTCGCGGATATTGTGATTCACAATTTATACGGTAAATAAATAAATGAGTTTTGTAAATAAAATAAAAAACATTTTTTATAATTTTAATTAATTAAATTAATGAATTTAAATTATAATTATATTTACCCATTATATCTTTTGGTCATGTGAGATTTTTGAAACTCCGTAGACCTTTAGGATAATCGTACTACCGTGTGATTCAATAAGGCTTCACAGGTATAACGATTAAGATTTCTATCTTTAAAAATATGTGTTGTATAATTACGCATTAAAATATATTCAAAGCAAATATTATTTAATCCTTTTATCATGTGAGACCTTGTATCTCTGCAGATATTTAGGATAATCTCGTATCGTGTAAATCAATAAGGTTTCGCAGATATGAGAGTAAAACTTATATGTTAATATGGGTTCAAAAGGCCCATCAATAAATTTAACTTTCTTTTTTATAACCTAAATTAATAATATATTTAAGTCTTATGTGAGATTTCAAAAATCTTCGTAGAAATTTAAATTAATCATATCATCGTGGGGATAATAAGTCCTCACAGATATAGTGATTATCAATTTCTATAATAAATAAATGTTTTTTGTAAATAATCATGTAATACACAATTTAGAAAAATTAATTAATCAAATTAATGAATTTAAGTAGTAATCACATTTACCGATTATATCTTTTAGTTATGTGAGATTTTTGAATCTCTGCAGACTTCTAAGATAATCGTATTATCGTATGAGTCAATAAGACTCTGTAAATATAACGATTAAATTTTTAATATATATATATATATATATTATATAATTAATTAAATCAATTAATTAAATTTAATTCCTAAATTTAAGTAGTAATCACATTTACCGATTATATCTTTTAGTTATGTGAGATTTTTAAATCTTCACAGACTTCTAAGATAATCGTATTATTGTATGAGTCAATAAGACTTTGCAGATATAACGATTAAATTTTTAATATATATATATATATATATATATTATATAATTAATTAAATCAATTAATTAAATTTAATTCCTTTATTGTGAGAGATTTTAGGATCTTCGCAGATATTTAGGATAAATCATATTACCGTATAAGCCAATAAGGCTATACAGGTATGACAATTAAAATTCTTTAAAAACATATATACATACTTAAGCAAACTATTATTAACACTTAAAAATAAATAAATTAAATTGCTAAATTCTTTTATTGTGTCAGGTTCCAGAATCTCTGTAGATACTTAGAATAATTGCATTACCGTATGAACTAATAAGGCTCTGCAGGTATACCAATTAAAATTCTCAATCATAAAACATAAAAAAAATATGATTTTAAACCCTTTTCTTTCTTTATTCCAAAAATTCAAAAATAGAGAAAATAATTAAAATTAAATCACCTTTTGCAATTTAAAACACACATATCAAAATTTCAGAAATTGTTTTATTTGCAAAATGGTGAATTATTTCTAATTAATTTCCCTTCAAAAAGTATTTTCACCAACAAATTTTTAAGCCCGAACTACGTAGACTTTGATCCCCATCACAGGGTACGTAGGCCTCAGAGTCAGATTCTGAGTCAAGTCCGTCCTCCCTCGTAAATAAGTAAATATTTCTCATCATTTTTATCAAACACATGAATATAAAAGGGATAATTAAAATAATTATAAAACCATATTAATAGAGCACAACAAACTTCAGGTAACCGTTCTGATGAATGGGTGTTGTGGGGTGCCTAACACCTTCCTCACACTCAACCGACTCCTGAACCTATTCTCTGATTACGCAGATCATTCTTATCCTCCATTTAATCGGTTTCCCGAGATTTACCTCAAAATCTTGGTGGCGACTCCTTGTTCAATCCGGTTCCCGCCGCGAAAGCCGGGACCTCCGCTTGCGCGCCGTCCACGTCGCATTTTTCCGGGTGCGACAACCACACACAACATAGATGGCCAATCATATCATACAAATAACTATTCATACTCAAAATGACCACCCAACCCCCGATTCTTTACAATACATAGGGGTGGATAAAATTTAACATAAATCTCATTTTGGTCATTCTAGCTCTTAATTAACACAATAAATTACTTGTACTAGTATTTTGGCCATTCACACTCACTTAATCACAAGAATCATAATTTTAGGCCGAGATTCGTAAACATTATAAAGAGTTTCATACAAGTAATACCAAAATAATGTAATGATCCTAAGTTGGCATTACAATAAAGCATATTCATTACAAATAAAGCTCTTCACTCTTCAGTCATCCTTTCCTTCCCTTTGCCCTTATCGGAGCCTTTATCTAAAAAATATAATTATGAGGTGAGATAAATATCTTAGTAATAAAATAATTCACTACTATCAATTAACATACACAACCAACTAAAAGCGATTAAAGTTTATATACTTCAAAAATACTCTTTTATCATATTCAACATATCCTTTACAAGAACACAAGTTATTTACCACTAGCATGATCATTCTACCATCTAAACCTCTATATCATAAAACTATAGGCTCTTGGACCAAGTGCACATTTATAGTGGCTTGAGATCACCTTCAGTGGTAAGATCACTCAATCAAAGGTGTCCTATCCCACTTTCGAACTATGGTCTCCCCCTATTGCACACGAATTAGGGTGTTGTTACTTCAACACCGTGCCTCACTAGGCACTGAGAGATACATGCCAAATGAACTTTCGCTACTCCTTCCTATAAGTGAATTCTCACCCCCTATCATGATCATGCTCACACTTTCCATACATATCCCACACTTGAAATAAACTACAATTTTTCTCACAAAAGGGCTAAAAAATATTTATCATTCTAAAGTAATTTCTAATGCACAAGGAAATCATCTTTTACGACATGCTAAGCTTTTGAAACACATTTAAACAAATATATTTATCTACTCACAAACAGTTGAGCAATATAATCAAATAATATAAATTATTCCGTTATCTCAACCCTTTTGTCACAAAAAGGGTTACCATGGCTCAACGTTTGCCCCACATGTCCTATATGCATGATAAGACTCAAGCAATACTCAATCTACGTAATTTAGAGAAATTGTCAATTATCACTTCGCATAAACCCTGAATTCACTATGTTTCAAGTACTTATAACTCTCAAATTCCATATTTAACACCATCCACCCTTCCAAAACACTCCAACAGTCTTATTAAGCATCCAAACATACCAAAATAATTAACCTACTATCCATATTGTTTAAGAACTCTCAAATTATACTTAGGGTTCGTCTAAGCCCTCAATAAAAATTTCAAATCCAAATCAAACCCATAAACCTAGGTTTAGAGGTTTGATTTAACTTTCCAAGACCTTAACTAAGTTAATGGGTTCATCTATTACCTGAGAACAACCAAAAACAAGCCCCCTAACACCCCAAAAGTTAGACATTTTGCATAATGATGGAGAAGAGGGATTAGGGAACTTACCTAATGATTATTCAAGTTCTAAATGCCTCAAAATCTCTCCCACTATTGAGCCCTAGCAGGCACCAATCATCTCCCATTGCCTTGTTGCTATTTCCTAATAATTTAATAATGTCAAGTGGACGTTATATATGGCCTTACACACACATTTTTCACTTTCAAGTTTACATACATGTACTTGCAGCAGTATCTTAGCCTTCTATGTCACTATTCACTATGTTACACATTTACACACACCAGGGCTAATATACACATAATAAATTCATATCCATTTTTATAAAATTATTTTTACATACTAGCATGATCATCCTATCTCTCTAATCCTCCATATCACCCTAACTGAATCTATAAGCTCACTAGACCAATCATGTATACATTGATCTAAGCACACCTTCAGTGGTAGAATCACCTAGCTAAAGGTGTTCTACCCTACTTTTAGACTATGGATTCCCCCTATCACGCCGCATTCCACATAGCTAAGGAGTATAAATCTCTAACACTGCACTCACATAGGTACTAAGGAGTCTCCAATACTATACCTAAATAGGTACTAAGGAAAGGAATTCTTCAATACCGTATCCTGTTAGGCACTAAGAAAAATAAATGCCATATAGTTTTTTACTACTTCCTACGGGTGAACTCCCACCCCTAATATGATCATGTTTTCTTTTTTCACAGAACACAAGCACATTTTCTCTAATACATTACACATATGAACAAAGTAAACTACAAAAACATTTTAACTTTCCAAAACAAATCTCTTTAGTAATATACTTTATGAACAAATTCTTTTCAATACAAGTCTTAAAATTGTTTAAGAACGTATACATTATACTACATATTCACTCATAAACAATTAAACTAATTAATAAACAGAATGAATTATCTAGTTATCTTAATGTTTCTATTACTATAAAGGGTTACTTATGGTTTCTCTTAAGCAATTAAATTCCACAACTCTGGTATACACACACAATTACATCAACCTACACAAATTAGCACTATTAATCAATTACTAAATTGACCACAAGTACTAATTATCACTATTAACCATCGTTAGCCTTTTAACCATTCTCACTTAACCCTCTTAGGTCTTATTCACCCTTTTAAATTTGTTTATCACTTTTAAGAGTTTTTATTCACCTTACATCAAGCTTTCATCCTCCTTCAACTTATCAAATTAGGCTAAATTAAGCTTTGTAACATCTTAAATTTTTAATCCATGTAACTAATTACTAATTAGGGATAGAGTAGTAATTAATAGATTAATCATAGTTTTGGATGATGGATTGATGTTTTATGTTGATTGTCTAGTGTGTTAATAAGATCAAGTGGTGGAAAGTCAATATGAAATGAAAAGCATGAGCAGTAGTAAGAAGTGCCTCACTGTGCCATACATCGCGACATGTGCCGCGATGCATGGCATAGAATTTCGATAAGTCAAAATGCGAATCAGCCTTTGGCTCTAAAGGAAAGGAAAGGGAAAATGCATAGGAGAGAGGGAGAAGAGATCTTCTATGTCAAGGAATCAATTTTTAGGAGCCTGGGAGTTAACTTTAACTAGTGACTTTTTGGGTAAGTTTCATAGGATCCTGTACTTCATTTCTACCATAATTTCTCTTGGCTTGGGCTATAGAGAAATTGAATTAGGATATTTCAAGGGGTTAAATTCTAAGAAGAAAGTTAGAAAAGGGCTATTGGATGTGAAACTAAGGTTTTGTCAGAGGTTTAATAGTTGAGTCTTAGTGATATAGGCTCAAATTAGCCTAAATTATTAAGTTTAAAAGGGCTAAGTTTTGATTAAGTGTGTAAAAAGGGTGTTTTGGTCATTTAGATAGCCAAAGGGTGAGTGATTTTAGTGAATAGGCCAACTAGGCAAAAGAAGTGCTAATGAGATTGTTATATATGCTATAAGATATGGCTTAGCCAAATTAATACTTTATATTGAGCATTGGGAACTGATCAAATGCTATGATTATGTAGATTAAGCACTTGAGAGATTTCTTGTGGGAATCTATACTTTTAAAGTAAGTTAGTGAAAATGGTAACTTTTAGTAGTAAGGGTGAAAAGTAAATGGATTAACCCTTTTATCTATTGTCTTGTAAAATTATTTACAAGTATTTTATATAAAGTATACATACCATCTTTTATAAAATGATAAAGTAATAATTTTCATGAAAAGTGGTGCATATGTGTGTGAGTAGAGATATTTAGAATATGTGTGGTGGCATATGTGCATTTACATCTACAAGTATACCTTGGTCTAGGGTAGGGGGTTGTAGTTCTACTCTATATAAGGATAGAAAGTATTGGTGGTCTAAATCATTGATTTTGATCCACTAGTAGGGCTTAGGAATGCATCTATGAGTGTACCCTAGTCTAAGGTAAGGGGTTGTGGCCTTACTTTGTGTAAGACTAAGAAGTCTTGATAGTCTAAACATGGATTTTGATTTGTTAGTAGGACTCAGAAAGAGCATAATCACCCATATGTGATACCCTAGTATGAGGTAGTGGTTAGTGGGCCTTGTTTTGTATAAGGCTAAGAAGTTTGAGTTTGTGTATCGCATTGTTTATGTATAGGTTATATTGAAAAATAATGTTGCTCTATCTATTGTGACTGATTTTACTTGCTAATCAATATTTAGGGTTTATCCAAGTTATTAAGACATATATCTTACTTTGTTACTTCTTGTGTATAGGTGAAAAGAGTTCTTAAAGGTTGGGAAAGGAAGCACAAAAGGAATAGCTTCATTTTTGGTAATGGTTTAGCTAGCTTGATTTATAACGAATGTATAAGTGTATTAAGTATTATGGTTGCCAACTAGGATCCATTTATGTGTTTGTGATATTCTAATGACTTGCTTGTATAACTTGTATTGCATCTTGTTGAGTGTATCACAATAATGAATACATGGGTAGGCCTAGATGCTATTCAAATAAGTGTGTAGTTATGATGTGATTAATGTGTTCCATTAGTATATAAATGTAATTTTTGTTAATAATGTGTATATGTGTGAACTCTGATTTTATGATGAGGTTTGGCCCTATATGTGCAAGTTAGATGCGTGAAAGTGGAATAAATTTGATTATATTTATGTGATTATGTATGTAATGTATAATATAAGTCTTCAAGTGTTAAAGGTAGTGTTAAGAGGTCAAATTATGTATATGATGTGTGATATGTGATTTTGTGTCCTAATCAGGTGTATTTGATCCTTTTGGACTTAATTCAAGGCTCAAAATAATCTAATGAGGTTAAGTGCTGAATTTGAATAGTGTTTGTTTTTGAAAGAAAAAGTGATTTTATACACCCTAATATCTAAATTAAGATCAGATCATTAGATTATGTCCAAACTTATCTCATTAGATAGCTTGTCTTGTGAGTTTCATGTTGGCACTTGAATCACTCCAATCAGACACCATATGTAAAATGGCACATGATGAAAGTTCACATCAAATTGTTAATATGATAGCAAATTTTGATACATGTGCCACGGCGCATGGTGACAGGCCATAATACATGACACAAAGCTAAATTTCATGGCTCTATACCACATCCCACAGCACATGTGGTACATGCCATGGTGCATAGTACATTTTTAGAAAAAATATTATTTTGAATCTAAATTTTAGGGTATGGGGCCTATGTTTCTATAGCCCCCTTTCATTGTGAAATATTTTAGTATTTTGAAAATAAAGCCAAGTTCCTGCGTTTTCTAAACATTTCATGAAAAATTTATGATTGCTTACTATGTTAGGTGTAAGCAGTGTAAGTTTGTGGTAAATTGTAGGACTTTATAAGCTTAAAGCTTCAAAGCTTAGTTGTTGATTCCTTAACTAGTCATAAAACTTTTGTTTAACTCTCAAGAGTCACTACTATAAAAAAGACATTTCTACTACCCTAATTCATGTCCCATTTTAAAAATTAGACTTAAAAAGAATACAATCCATGTCACCCAAATGAAAAGAGGACGTGAATTGAAAAGAATTATTTTTTTAATTTTAATAAGCCACGTCCCCTTATAGTTTGGGAGGATGTGGCTTTATCAAAATCCACGTCCCCCTCCTCATAAGGGACGTGGATTCGAAAGAAGTTGCGTCCCCTCATATTAAGGGACATGGCTTCTACAAAAGCCACATCCCCCATTAAGGAGGGGGATATGGCTTTTACAAAGCCAAGGGATGTGGATTCTGAAGAAATAGCATCCCCTCATATTAAGGGACATGGCTTCTGTAAAAGCCACATCCCCTATTGAGGAGGGTGATGTGGCTTTTAACAAAGCCAGCTGGCTTCTGAAGAAGCCATTTCCCCCTTGTGGAGGAAGACGTGGCTTCTAACAAGAAGCCACATCCCCTGAAGAGGAGGGGGGATGTCTCTAGTCAACCTCAATTTTTGAGCCCCATGCTAGCCTTTTGTTTTTCAAAACCACACTTAAAGTCTACTACTAGCCTGCTCTCATCTCCAATCAATCTCATCTCTTTGTGTCTACTGCTCAGCCAAGCTTCTCAACCTCTTGATGACTCTCATCTCTCTCAGCTTCTCGGCCTCTCAATGCTTCTCGTCTCTCAACTTATTAGCCAAGAACAGCTACTCTACCTATCATCTCTCTCAACTCAGCAATCTGTATCTCATGTCTAACAGCAGCTCTCTGCCTCTCATGTCTCTCATTTTCATCCTCATCTCTCAAAGCTTAGCTTAGTTTAATATATCTTGGCTACTCTATGTTAATGAAAGCTCAGCCACTCAAAGCCTAACCCCAGCTCAATGTCTCTTCTTGCTGCTCATCTCCTCTTCTCTTCTTTGCTAAACAATGAAGCCCCAGGTACTGCTTCTTTCTTTCTTTGTTTTTTTTATTTGAAGTTATCTCCATTGTGTCTTTCTAATTTATTTTACCATCTTGTTGTGAAGAGTTTGAAATGCTTGGCTGTGAAGAGTTTGGAATTATGTTTGTGGTATTTTGCAATCTCCATTATGATATTTTTTTCTTTAAACAATGCACATCCAATCCAATTAGAATTAAGGACTATATCACATGTGGTCAGGTTTAATTATAATATGCTAAATTTACTTCTCTCTTTTGTACAATGAAGTTAATATAATATACTAATTAAAATGTGTATACTGATAGTAAGAAATGAAATAATAGAAATATTTAAGGACTAAAAACAAAACCTAATTAAAGTTAAAAAAAACCTTAGATGAAAGATAAAAATAATTATATATATATATAATATTAAAAGTTTAGTGGTTTAATTTGTGTTTTTGTTGGAGAGGTGAGGAGTTTGATAAATACGTCCAATCTAATTATATATATATATATATATAAATTTTTAGAAGACTCTGCTGATTTTTTTGTTTAGAAATTAAACTTGGATAAGCTTAAAGTTTGATATTTTCTAGCTTTAATAGGTAAATATTTATTTAACTGTTTGTTGTTGGTTCTATTGATTTTTGGTTGTTATAATTTTAGGATTCTTAATCTTTACTCTATTGATTTTTTTAATAGAAATGAGTCTAATTAAAGTACAAGTAAGGTAGTGAATTGTTAATTTGACAGACTTTGTGATGATTGATTTGGTAAAAATAGAATGGATCGTAGTTGGATGAATGCTAGTAGAATGACCAAGGAGTATGAGAATAGTGTGGATCACTTTCTTGAATTTGCTAGGAAAAATGTTCCTAGCAAAAATGGAAAGTATTGTTGTCCTTATGTCAACTGCATAAATAAGATTCAATTAGGTATTGACAAAATAAAAAAGCATTTAATTTGTGATGGGATAAATTTAAGGTATACAAGATGGATATGGCATGGGAAGGCAAGAACAACTTCTATGTCCCAAAATGAGTGAATTGTGAATGACTAGGATGATAGAATAGAGGATATGATTCGTGATGTTGGGATGATGTCATTTACACAATTACATGTATATGACAACTTGTATAATGATGCAAAGAAACTCTTATATCCGAGGTGTACTAATTTTATGCTCTTGACAACTATGTTGGGATTGGTTAATTTAAAGTTTTACTTGAATTCTTGAGTAAAATGCCACCAGCCCATAATTTGCTTCCAAAATGTATGTATGAGGCAAAGAAAATCTTATGTCCAATCGGTGTGGATTACAAAAGAATACATGCTTGTCCTAATAATTGCATACTATATAGAAATGAGTATGAAGGGCTGCACAAGTTTCCAAAATGTGGGACTTCACAGTACAAAATAAAGAAGGATGATGATATTGATCATGGTGATGAGATCATAACTAAAAGGCCTCCTGCAAAAGTGATGTAGTATCTTTTAATAATACCACGGTTTCAACATTTGTTTGCTAATCCAACAGAAGTAAAGAATTTAAGATGGCATTTTGATGCAAAAATATCTGATGGGAAACTTCAACACCCAGCTGATTCTCCTTAATGGAAGATATAGATCACATGTTTCCTCAATTTGGAAGCAATCCGAGAAACCTTCGACTTAGACTCTGTACAGATGGAATCAACCTATATGAAAATCTTAGTAGCATACACAGTGCATGGCCAAAACAGCCAGGAAACAATATTGATATCTACTTGGCGCCTTTGATTGAGGATTGAAAATGTTACAGGAGGAAGGTGTAGATGTATTTGATACTTATAAGCAAGAACATTTCAAGTTGTGTGCCATGATTTTTACAACAATATATAATGTTCTTGCTTAAGGAAACTTGTCAAGATACTATATTAAAGGCCATAATGCATGTCATATATGTGAAGAAGGCAGACACTACCACCAACTTAAGCATGGAAGGAAAGCAGTCTACCTTAGTCATTAAAGATTTTTGATCAGTATCATCCTCACTGTATGTTGAAGAAGGCTTTTAATGGCTCACATAAGTATGAAATGGCTCCAAAGGCCTTAACTAGAGACCAAATTTATCAATGTGTGGAAGGAATCAATTTCATTTTTGGTAAGAATAAAAGGAATACAAATGAGAAGAATTTGTGAAAAAAGAGGTCGATTTTTTTTATCTTCCATATTGGCAAAGTTTAGATATGAGGCATGGTCATGATGTGATGCATGTGGAGAAAAATGTATGTGATAGTCTTATTGGTACGCTTTTGCACATAAATGGCAAGACTAAGGATGGAATAAATGCTAGACTAGATTTAGCTAAAATGAGAATAAGAAAATGCTTACATGCACAATAAAAAGAAGGGAAGAAAGCTTATTTACCCCCAACAATGCAGACATTATCTAAAGAGGAGAAAATGTTTGCATGCTATTAAAGTGCTGTAAGGGTATTCTTCTAATGTTAAAAGACTTGTCTCGATGAGTAATTTGAAATTACTAGGCATGAAATCTCACAATTGCCATGTGTTGATGCAGCCACTGGTTCGAGGGATTATGAAAGATGATGTGAGATGCATGATAACTAGATTGTGTATGTTCTTCAATGCTATATGTAGCAAAGTCATAGATCCTGACAAGTTGGATGAATTAGAAAATAAGGGTTATATTGTTTTATGTTAATTAGAAATGCACTTTGCTCTAACATTTTTTGACATTATGGTGCATTTAATAATTCATTTCATTAGAAAAGTAAGACTTTTTAATCCTGTTTATCTTGAAGAAGTCTTGCAAGCACATATGTATATCTTGAATAACATGAAAAAAGTTCAACCTTATTTAGATGCTCATAAAATGTTGTTGAAAGACACATACCCAAGAAAAATCAATTTGGATTTTTGTGTCTGGCTTCTTTGACATCAGCTCACAATGATATTAGTGATAGGATGAGATACGTGGGTAATACTATTTTAGAAACAAAATTGCCATGTTATCTAGCCCCAATTCTTGAAGAGCAAGTTCTTTTATATTCATTTATATATATATATATATATATAGTTTGATAATTTTTGTTATGCTTTCATGTATTGACTTCTTTTGTCTCTTTGTAGTTATTAATGGCCTCTTTGTGTTATATGCCCGTATTTGCACGAGATCTATTGGTTTTATTCCATGGGCAAGCAACTGAGTGTTGAAATAAAAAATGTATTCAACACGTAAGTTAAGATTATTTTTATAAATATTAGATATTTATTTTTTTAATACTTTGTATTTTATTTAAACTTCATGATAGAGCATTGAAGATATATTATATGGCTAGGGGAAAGCGTCACCTAGCAAAAAATATATCTCAAAAAATCCCTTACCGACTTGGATTTTTCCAAATGTAAGTAATTTCAATTCAATACTTTTTATCCACAACTTTTTTATATATTTTTTTGTTTATACTTATCGTTCGATTCTTAATTTTCAATGCCATCACTAGATAGGGAGTACAGAGTGTGGATATTACATTATTCGTTATATGTATGAGATTATTCAATCTAAAACTAATGAAAATTTGTGAATGGTAAGTTACATTATGATTTATTTTAATAATATTAGTTTTGCGAGACTTTAGAATTTAGATATCTAATGAACATTCGATAAAAATTTGTAGCTTTTTGACAATGAGTACTCATATACCAGTAAAGGCATAACTAACATTCAAAATAATTTAGCAGGTTATCTTTTTCAAAAACTATTTACCTAGTGATTTTATAAGGGCCACGTGGTTTATATGGAAATCACGTCTCTATCTAGTGAAATGGGGAGATGGATTATGTAGAAACTACCTCCCTTGGTATTAAAAGGGACATGGTTTATTCTTTTCCACGTCACAAATATTTATGACATGGATAAGCCATCATTTTAAGTTGCCTAATATGATGTACCCTCCAATTGTGACATAAGAGGTTATTAAAAAGGCTTAAAAATGCCACATAAAAAGTTTATTTTGCAGTAGTGAGTCTTTTTATAACTAAAGAGTAAGAAAATAACCCTTTAAAATTCCTCAATTTAATTTCTATATACTCTAATCCAAGAGAAATTGGGGTAGAATATGAGTTTAGAGCAGTACGAAACTTACCTAGCAAACTAAAATATCTCCCACTACTCCAATATTCAATGCTCTAGCAGACACTACTTCCCTCTCTTTCTCCTTTGACATTTCCCTTCTTTTTCTTTCTAATTTCATGAGCTGATTGACAAAATAAAAGTCAACTTCTTGTACCATACGTTGCGAGGCAAGCAGCCTATGCCACAACTCATGGCACAATGAGTGAATTCTCACTGCAGCTTCCATGCTTCAATCCAAATCTCAATTATTCCACTCAATCTTGTTCATTCATTCATTCAATAAGTCAAAAATGTCAATTCACCATCCAAAATCTGAATTATCCAATTAATCTACTAATTTATTAATTTTCCCAATTAGCAACTAGTTTCTGGATTAAGAACTCAAGATGTTACAAGCACCCTCATAATTAAACACAGGGTTTGACACATTACATACATCTTTAAGAGGCACCCTATTCTCAAGCTGATTTTCCTACCCTCTCATCTCAAGTACAATGACTCTAGAAGATTCTCCCATACCCTCTTGTTCCCTTTTTTCTCTTCTGAACACTCTCCAATCCCTCATTTCTTCCTCCATGAAATTATCACTTCCCTATTCTTATTACCACCTAGCCATGCATGTAACATCCAAAAACTTCAAATATGGAAAAAATTGATTAATTAAGGGATAAATTAGTTAAAAATATGATTAATTTATTTAATTATATTTTTAGGTTGCCAATTAGATTTTTGGATCATATTTGGCTCTAAATTGAGATAGGATGAAAGTCAGATCAAGTCGGGAGGCATCGGGAGGAGCAAAATCATCTTGTTGCTTGCTACGTCGTGAACCACGGCTTGTGTGGCATGCACTGTAGCGCACGGCACAACAGGCAACTTAAAATTTTGAAAATGATTAGAAAAAGTTAAATTTTGTGGTGAGAAACCTAGAGCACGAAGGGGACAATTTTAGGCATTGCTAAGGCATCATTTTAGGAGGATTTTGAAGACAAATTGAGCCTTCAAACTCTTGAGTAAGTTTCCTACCCTTCTCCTCCACCTTTTCATCTCATTTTCTATGGGATTTAGAAGAGTGAGAATTTGGTCTGATTGGATTAAGCCATGAGTCAATATTTTGAAAGTTTCTATTGACTCTAAAGGTTTAATTTAGGTTTATTGATCTTGAATATGTGGTAATATGAAGCTACTTTATTGTTTCATGGAAGTTGGATCAAGCTCTAACTTGATCATGGGATTTCGAAGTGTGATAAGTTGAGATATAGAGTTTTATGTTGTAATAGAGTTAGAACGAGACTTGAAGGGATGGTGTGAACAAATTCTAATCTTAACAAGCCTCTTTGTTGAGAATATGAGTGAGAAGTGAGAGAATTAAGAGGTTATTGGTAGCTAATAGTGCTTGTGTTAATTGAAAATTAACATATAGTACTTGTTGATGTAGATTGTGGTGTGAGAAGATTTACTTTGACATAAGAAGAAATTTAGTACCACGGGTAACCCTTTTAGTAACAAAAGGGTTGAGGTAACTAGATAATTTGTATTATTTATTACCTTGTATAAGTTATTCTCAAGTTGTTTTTCTATTATTTGTTGAGTATATATGTATAAATTCTTTAAAGGTTAACTATTTTAGAAAATGAGTGGAGTATTGATTTGTGAAATTCTATATTTTTAAAGTAAATGGTAAAATTTGTTATATTTGTTTGGAAAGTTGTTTATGCATGGTCAAGTGGAGATATGTAATGAATTATGACATATTAGAGGGTGGGAGGTCACCCTAGTGGAGTTAGTGAAGATTTAGTCCATATGGTATTGCTGGCACCTCAGGATGCCAGGTGCAGCATTTACTCTCTTTAGTGCCCGAAAATGGATGCGGTGTTGGAGACTTACTCTCCTTAGTACCCAAAAGGGTGCGGAGTTGGAGACTATGCTCCTTAGCATCTGTAGGATGCAGTGTTAGAGTAACGACACCCCAATTATTTGTAATGGGGGAACCAGTAGTCTAAAAGTGGTTTAAGACACCTTAGTCAGATAGTCCTACTATGGATGGTGAGCTTGGGGACCATACATATAGTTTGGTTCTGTGAAAAGCCTACCAGTTCAGTCAAGAGTATTAGAGGACCGAATGGTTAGGGATCATGCATGTGACTTATGGTGATTTTATATATTGTGCTTATTTTACTTGATTTAAGGCTTGTCTATAACTTAGCATGTTAATCAATAATGTAGATTATCTTAGTTATATAGATTTTTATCTCACCCCGTGGTTATCATTTTACAAGTTCTACTAGTGAGATTGAGCCAAGGAGAGAATCGAGCAAGGGTTAGGATACTTGCTACATTCTTATTGTAAAGCCCAATTTCATTTTAAGTCATGTACATAAACTTATATGGATGAGATTATATGTTGCCAACTAGGAATGCATATTATCTCGATGGGTTGCACTTGTTTCACACTATGTTATTTTGTATTTTAGCCCAATATTTTATATGATGTGAATATGTAAAATTTTTTATGGTGATGGGCTAAAATGCAAAACAAGTGCAAGGAATGTTTTATCTATATGGTGACAATGTATTTGTAGTGTATTATGTGGCAATAGAGGCCAAATAGTTTATATTGTGTTGTTTTAGTATTTTGACCATATTGGGTGAAATAGCCATTGAGTGGCCAAATTTTATGTTTGGTATGTTTTTGTGTGTTTGAATGTTCACTCAAGTGCATTTTGGTCTATTGGACTTGGTTCAAGCCTTACAATGGGTTAATGGTATAAGTTATGAGTTTTTGGTACTTGGATGCTTGAAAATCGCTTTAAAAATTAACTTTTGCATCTGAGTATCTAAAATTCTCATACAATGTTGGATCATAATGAAACTTATACCATTAGTTAGCTTATTGAATAAGCTTCACATGGGCGCTTGAATCACTCTAATCGGACATCAGATGCGAAAATGGCTCGCGTTTAAAGTTCATCCAGAAAAGCTATCATGACAGCATTGACCATGCGCCGTGGCGCATTTTGTGCAAGCCATGGCGCATGATACAGTGAGAAAACTTGGCCTTCTATGCCACATGTCGCAGCGTGTAACCTCTAGAAGTTCATATTATTTCATCACATTTTTCTTAGATTCTAGTCCATTTTGGTTTATTTGTATATGTTTTTATTGCCCATTTTAGGAAAATGTGCATTTTGTTTTGGGTTTGTGTTCTTGGCTTTAATTTGATATTTTAGCCTAATTTCATGTTATATTGATTAGAAACATTTCTGGAGCTTTGTGGATGTTTTTGGAAGGCTTTTGGATGAAGAAATCAAGAGCAAAATGAATGATTTTTGTTAGCTGTAAAAACAGTGCAAAACTGCCAAAGTCGTCTCAAAGTCGTGACTTTCATTCGCGACTTTCGTCGTTGTCAGAAAAATGTTGCGTTTCATTTATCAGAAATTAGTTGGCTAGGACACATATAAGCTGAGAGCTCGACCCAGAACGCATTCTTCAGACTTTTAGACACTTTTGGAGCTTGATTGTGCTAGGGTTTGGGCATTGGAAGAGTTGGGATCAAGAGATTGAAGCTTTGAAGACATTTGGAGCTCATTTTCTTTGGTTTTTCTATTCCTCTTCCTCTCTTGTAATCTAAAATGGGTCCACTTATTTTGTATATTTGTAGCTTGTGGATAATTATGAGTAGCTAAACCCTTTGTTCTAGGATTATTTGGAACCCTTGTATGGATTAACACTATATTTCTCCTCTCTTTTTGTGATTAATGATATATATGTGTTTATTTTATTCTTTCCTTAATGCTTCTACTTGATTGGCCACCATTTAGATGTTGGGTTCACTTAATTGATGCTTGAGAGGGCTAGGTTGAGTGTAGAACTTGGGTAAAATTGTGTAAGAACTTGATATTTGCATGTTGAATGGATGGTTTTGCTAGTAAGATAGAGATATACTTGCTAGCCTTACATAGCCACATTAGGGTTGGTTTTTAAAATTGAGTTTTATTAATTGTAACAAGAGATTGTGCAATCAATTTAACTAAACACTTGTTCATGACTTGAGAGAGCTTGTCCAAGTATTTTTAGAACCCTAGGTTAGCACTTATTTTCATTAAAAGCATTTATGAGAGGAGGTAATTTTGGTGTTATGAAATGCAAGGGGGACAATTAATCCTAGGTCCTAAATTGTGTTGGAAGTTTGTGAATCGCTCACTTTTCTTTATTTTCTAGAGTTAATTTCATTTGCAAAATCATTTTCACCTAACTTTGTGTAGCTCAACTTGATCAAATTTACTTAGTCTTTTGCTTGGTCATTGTTTTTGAACAAATCCTCGAGGGAACGATACTTTACTTTCATTATATTACTTGCTACAATCCGTACACTTGTGGTAAGTAACAAGTTTTTGGCACCGTTGCCAGGGATTTGCTTTTGAAAATATTTTGATCAACCTTAGACTAGTAATATTAGATTTCGCTTGAGCTTTGTAGATATTAGTTTTAGATTTTTATTTTGTCTTTGTTCAGTGCTTTTGTTTTAGTTTGATACTTCTTGGGTTGTTTTTTCTTCAGGTACCCATTTGGCATATGCAAGTCATAGGCCCAAAAGGATTGGAAGTGATACTTGAAGGATTGATAATCTTTGAAGAAACCGAGTCTCCTAATTCTGAAAGAACTCCTGAAACTCAATCGGGAAACATGGCAGAAGACCAGTATGACACCGCCTCAGTCAATGACTTTGCTAACTGGAATCTGAGGGGTACTCAATCTTGTATTCGAATGCCGAAGTTTCAAGCACATACTTTTGAGATCAAGCCTGCCATATCACAATGCTTTAAATGAATGGTGTGTTTCATGGTCTATTCAATGAAGATGCTAACAAGCACTTGATGTCTTTTGTGGAAGTATGTGATTCTTTCAGACAAAACAGGGTGCCTAAAGATGTCTTGCACTTACGATTATTTCCAATTTCTCTACAAGACAAGGCTAAAGAATGGTTCAACAGTCTTCCTGAAGGTTCTATTGGTTCATAGGAGGATCTTGAGAACAAGTTTAGAGCCCGATTCTTCTCTGATAATAAAACGGTGGAAGCAAGAGATGAATTTCTTAGCTTTAAGCAATATCTAGAGGAACATCTCTATACAGCTTGGGAGAGATATAAGATGCTGATGAAGAAATGCCCTAATCATGGGATGGACAAGTGGGTAGTGATTCAGATCTTCTGTAATCGTCTGAATCCATCTTCGACGGCCATGGTTGATTCTATCACAAATAGGAGATATCGAAATGTGCCTATCAATGAAGTTTTTCGCCTCTTAGACCAATTGTCTGCGAACAACACTCAAAACACGGATAGAAGGAATACATCAATGGTGACTAGTGCTAAAGGTGATTCCTCTTCCCAGATTATATCTATCTTGAATGCAATGAACAAGCATTTTGATGTGTTGGAATCTCAAATGCAAAGGGAAAATTCTCATAATGTGCATGCTGTCCAAGCCATTCCAACTGTGTGCAATCAATGCAATGACATGCACATGCCCAATCAATGTCCTCTTTATATGACCACTGAGTCTGTCAACTATATGGGCAAGTTTCAAAATCCTCATAATAACCCTTACTCTCAAACCTACAACTCAGGATGGAGGAATCATCCTAATTTTTCATGGAGTCAAGGGAATTCTTCAAATCAACCTTTATCCTCTAATGTCAAGCCACTTCACCCTCTGAGTTTTAAGCTCCACCAAAGCTAATGTCAGTTAAAGAAGAGGAGTCTAGAATAGAAAAGATGCTAGCATAAATCTTGAGTAATCAAGAGTCTGTAAGAGTTGAAACTAAGGCAACTCTTACTCTTCATGATACCGTAATCAAGAATCTCAAAGTACAAATGGGGCAATTGGCTTCACAAATGAATGTTATGTCAAGAAGTAATCTAGTGACACTATTCCAAATCCTAAAAGGGATGGTAAGGAGGAGTGTAAAGCAATTACTTTGAGAAGTGGGATGCAATTACCCGAAGTTCTTATGCCAAGTGCAAGTGATGTGAGTAGTGGTGCTACTAAGGTGGTTATTGATAATGAAGTGATTAATGAAGAAATTGTGGTTGAAGAGTGTGACAACTCGAAGAATAATCAAGAAGAGAAAAAGAATGAAGATCAAGCCAAAAAGGTTAGCAATGAGAAAAAGCCACAAGAGGCTAAGCTAAAATATGTGCCTCCACCACCTTTTCCTCAAAGGCTTAGGAAGCAACAAGAAGATGGCCAATTCAAAAAGTTTCTTGATATGTTTAAACAATTGCATATCAACATTCCTTTTGTGGAAGCTTTGGAGCAAATGCCCAAATATGCTAAGTTCATGAAAGATGTGCTCTCTAAAAAGAGAAGGTTCAATGAGTTTGAGACGGTTACTCTAACCAAGAGTTGTACGGATATCATTAAGCAACTACCTCAAAAGTTGAAGGATCCCGGTAGCTTCTTAATTCCGTGTCATATTGGGAATAAATTTTTGGGTAAGGCATTATGTGATCTTGGAGCTAGTATCAATCTTATGCCTCTCTCTATTTTCAATAAATTGGAGTTGGGTGAAGCTAGACCAACAACCATGACTTTACAATTAGCGGATAGAAGCTTGGCTTATCCATGTGGTGTTATTGAAGATGTTCTTGTAAAAGTGGATAAATTCATTTTTCTGGTTGATTTCATTATCCTTGATTGTGAGGTGGATCGTGATATTCCTATTATCTTAGGAAGACCATTCTTGGCAACCGCTAGAACCTTATTGATGTTGAAAAAGGTGAGCTTACTATGAGGGTGGATGATGAGCAAGTCACTTTTAACATGCACAAGTTGATGAAATCTCCCAATGATCTTGAGCAATGCTTCTTTGTTGATATGCTTGATCAAGTTGCACAAGAAGAATTCAATGAGGCAACTCCTAATGATTTTTTGGAAGCCTTGTTGCTAGGAGCTCAATTAAAGACTCAAGATGGAGAAGAGTGTATGGCTATCATGAATGCATCACCGGTTTATCCTACAAACCATGTCCAATTTGAATCTTAGATTTATCTTCTCTTGGTAGACCATCTTTGAAATCCTCTATTGAAGAGCCACCATATCTTGAGTTGAAGACATTACCTTCTCATCTTCGGTATGTCTATTTAGAAGCCAACAACACTTTGCCAGTGATTATTGCTGCGGACTTGAATGAACAACAAGAAGAGCAACTTGTGGAAGTCTTAAAAGCTCACAAGAGAGCTATTGGGTGGACTATTGCTGACATAAAGGGTATTAGCCCTTCAATTTGCATGCATAAGATTTTTCTTGAAGATAATCATAAAACTTCTGTGGAACATCAAAGAAGGTTGAATCCTATTATGAAGGAAGTTGTGAAAAAGGAGATCTTAAAATGGCTTGAGGCGGGCATTATCTATCCTATTTCTGACAGCTCTTGGGTGAGCCCAGTTTAATGCATTCCAAAAAAAGGAGGCATGACTGTAGTGGCTAACACCCACAATGAGCTAATTCCTACTCGCACTGTTACTGGGTGGAGAGTATGCATGGATTACCGGAAGCTAAATGCGGCTACTAGGAAAGATCACTTTCCTCTTCCCTTTATCGACCAAATGCTTGACAAATTAGCTGGAAGGGAATTCTTTTACTTCCTTGATGAGTATTCAGGTTATAACCAAAATGCCATAACTCTAGAGGATCAAGAAAAAATGACATTTACTTGTCCTTATAGAACTTTTGCTTTCAAGCGCATGCCTTTTGGGTTATGCAATACACCGGCCACTTTTCAGAGGTGTATGATGGCAATTTTCTCTGATATGATTGAGCAAACTATGGAAGTCTTCATGGATGACTTCACGGTTTTTGGAGATTCATATGAAGAGTGTTTGATCAACTTGGCCAAAGTATTGAAGAGATGTGAAGAGACCAACTTGGTCTTGAATTAGGAAAAATGCCACTTTATGGTTAAAGAGGGTATAGTTCTTGGCCATAGAGTCTCCAAAAATGGCTTGGAGGTAGATAGAGCCAAAATTTCAGTGATTGAGCAACTTTCTCCACCTACTAATGTTAAGGGTGTGAGGAGTTTTCTTGGTCATTCCGGATTTTATCACCGCTTCATCAAAGACTTCTCCAAAATAGTCAAGTCTCTTTGCACTCTTCTTGAGAAAGATGTTGAATTTAAATTTGATGATTCATGCTTGAAAGCATTTGAAGAGTTAAAGAAAAGACTTGTGTTTGCGCCTATCATGATAGCTCCTGATTGGAGTTTGCCTTTCATTGTGATGTGTGATGCTAGTGACTTTGCTGTGGGTGGTATGCTTGGCCAAAAGAAAGAAAAAGTGCTTCACCTAATTTACTATGCTAGTAGAACACTTGATGATGCTCAAGAAAACTACACCACGACTGAGAAAGAGCTTCTTGCAGTGGTGTTTGCTTTTACCAAGTTTAGATCATATCTTATGGGTACTAAAGTGACAGTTTACACTGACCATTCAGCTTTGAAGTACCTATTCAGCAAGAAGGAGTCTAAAGCAAGGTTAATTCGATGGGTACTACTTCTACAAGAATTTGACTTGGAGATTATTAATAGGAAGGGTACTGAGAATCAAGTGGCGGATCATCTTTCTAGGTTGAGTACTGATACTCAACTTAAATATAATGTTATTATTGATGAAGCTTTTCCTGATGAGCAACTCTTTAAGGTTGATAATATTCAAACACCGTAGTATGCGGACATTATCAACTATCTTGTTTATGGCATATTGCCCTTTGATTTGAAGTTTCATCAAAAGAAGAAGTTTCTCCATGATGCTAATGTGTTGGGAAGAACCTTATCTGTTTCGCCAATGTGCTGATCAAATGATCGGAAAGTGTGTTCTTGAGTGTGAGCAACAAGAAATTCTAAGATGTTGTCATTCTTCTGACTATGGAGGCCACTTCGGGGGTGACAAGACAACATCTAAAATCTTACAAAGTGGTTTCTATTGGCCCTATTTATTCAAGGATGCATATGACTTTGTTTTAAAGTGTGATAGGTGCCAAAGGATGGGTAATATCTCTAGAAGGAACGAAATGCCACTCAACAACATGCTTGAAGTAGAATTGTTTGACGTGTGGGGCATAGACTTTATGGGACCATTTCCCATGTCTTTCAACAATCAATATATCCTTGTGGCTGTAGACTATGTCTCAAAATGGATCGAAGCGGCGGCATTTCCCACTAATGATGCTAAAGTAGTGCTCAAGTTCTTGAAGAAGCATATTTTCACCCGCTTTGGAGCACCAAGAGCAATTGTGAGTGATGGTGGTACTCACTTTTGCAACAATCAATTTCAATCTCTCTTGAAGAAATATGGTGTCAAGCACAAGGTCGTACTTGCCTACCATCCTCAAACTAATGGGCAAGCTGAGATTTCTAATCGAGAAATTAAGAAGATACTTGAAAAGACGGTAGGAGTGGCAAGAAAAGATTGGTCCACTAAACTTGACGATGCATTATGGGCTTATCAAACAGCTTACAAAACTCCTATCGGCATGTCTCCATACCGGTTAGTTTTTGGGAAAGCATGTCATCTACTGGTAGAGCTAGAACATGGTGCTTATTGGGCTATTCAAAAGCTCAACTTTGATTTTAAAGCCATGGGTGAAAAGAGACTTCTCCAACTGAATGAACTTGATGAATTTCAGTTAAATACATATGAGAATGCTAGGCAATACAAGGAGAAGACAAAGAGATGGCATGATAAGAAAATTTTATGCAAAGCATTTAAGCCAGGCCAAAAAGTACTCTTGTACAACTCTAGATTGAGATTATTTCCTAGCAAACTCAAGTCTAGATGGTCGGGACCGTTCAATATGGTCCAAGCATTCCCTCATGGTGCTATTGAGCTAGAGAGCAGTGAAGGAGAAAGATTTAAAGTCAATGGACAATGAGTGAAGCATTACTGGGGTGGTGAGGTAGATCGTGAAGCAATCACCTTGCCCTTATCTGATGCCTCTTGAAGAAGAGAAGAGTCAGGCTGAACGATTATAAAACAAGCGCTACTTGGGAGGCAACCCAAGCACTAAACCTTATCTTTTGATTTTTCTTTTGTAGTTTAGTTGTTTTGTTGAAGTTATATGTGATCTTGTCTCTTTTGTAGGTTAACAAGAAGATATGAGGAAGTATAAGCCTTTGGAGAAGCAAGAAATGTGGCCAAAGAACAAAAGAGCACAAAAGGAAGGAAAATTTCAGGGAAGTCAAGCTATTTAAGTTGTTTTTATGCTTATAAACTTGTCTTGACAATTATTTTGAGCTTATTGAAGTAAATGCAATTTTTTGTGGTTTGATTCCCATGAAAAATGGTTCTTTTTGGGGGTTGATTGCATTTAAATTGAAGGAAATTGTGTATGGTTGATGAATGATGGTTAGAGAATGATTTTGGAATGAATTGAGTGTTTGGAAGAGGTTTTAAGGGGTGAACAAATCATATTTTTGAAAACAGAGTGCTGCAGAATTTTTCTGTCAAGAAAGTTCTGACACAAGTCATGACTTTAAACTCACGACTTTGAGATTCCAGAGAAGGTCAAAATCGTGACTTTCATTTCAGTCTTAAATCCAAAGTCACGACTTTCATCTCCTTTGAACCCATTTTAAAAAAAAATATTATATATATTATTATTATTATATATAAAACAAAAAAAAATCCAAATTTTTTTCTTTTCTGTCCTTTTCTTTTCTTTCCCTTATGTGTTATAAAAATAATATATATATATATATTTATATAGATATAATAAAAAAAAATTTCTTCTTCTTCTTATCCTTCCAGTTCTGCAACTCTCTCTTAAAAAAAAAACATATTCTCCCTCTCCTTTCCATTCCAGCGTCTGTAGCTGGTCTTAGTTTTTTTAAAAAAAAAATTTGGTTTAATTTTGAAAAAAAAAACCCTCACGTGTCCACTCTTTCTCTCTCCAGTCTCTTGTCTCACCGCCCTCTTTACTATAATTTAAATATTCCTCTCCCTCTACAGCCGTCCGTCAGTGTTTTTGCCTTCTCACACGTCTTACTCATTAAAAAAAACAAAAAAATAGAGAAAGCTTCGGTCCAGATCACATGTCCTCTTTCTTTATTTCCCTGTCCAGTTTTGTCTCATTCACTTCGTCATTCTCTTCCAAAACTCACGCCGCCCCCTTTACTTCTCATACACTGTGCAGCCACCGCTTCTTTTCTCACTCCTTCATTTCTGGTCAAGCTCCTATCACGGTTTTTTAGCTCTTGCCGGTCCGTCCTTGCTTCCTCTTCACGAGCTTCAATCTTAGCTCAGAAGCATCTCATTTCACAGCCATTTCCATTCTGCTACTGTAGCTCCCTCTCTGCTATAGTTATTCGTGGAAGCTTGAGGGTGTCTCTTCGCCATTCGTCCCTATTTCTCCTCCCCAAGCTTAAATCACTACTCCAGATCTGAATGCTGATGACCCTGAGTAGCTTCAATCACTATTACACCATCGCCTTCCTCATCTCTAGTCCATAGCTGTCACAGCTTTCACTCTGTATTCTCCTTGTTCAGTTATTAGCTCGAGCCAGTACAGCTGATTCTCTTCTCTCATTTCACAGCATTTCCTTTCCTTGATTCGAAAAATCTGGCTGTGTAAGTTTTTCATTTATTTTTTTTTCTTCTCTTTCTGTGTTTTTCTCCTTATGATTACTTCAGATTGCATTTTCAGTTTTGAATGAAATTTTATATGGCAAATTGCTAGAATTGGTCTGGCTTGGGATTTTATAGCTGTGCAAATTTTAGTATTGAATGCCCATTTAAAGCGTTAGTGAAGACTATTTTCCCAAGCAATCATGAAACTCAAGAGTGATTCATCAATCTATGGCTAGCTAGATTCATGTTCTGATGCTAGGGTGTCAATTTTGGAATTTTTGTGGTCTTGACAAATTGCTTAAGTATATGAGCTGCTGTTCATTGAAAATGCTCAAGGTGATACTATTGTTAGTTTTTGGGTCTGGACATGTTATCGTGGCTAGTTAAATTTTTGAATGGGATAGGATTGATATTGCCTTGCTGGATATTTTTCCTAGTTGAATTAGACCTATTGTAAAATGGCTATTGGAAGATTCAACTTGATTGAGGCATCTTTTGTAAGTGCTGTGATTCAAATTGACAAGAATTATGCAATCATGTTGCTGTTTGGTTCTAAATTTGGATAGTAAATAAGTGTTTTGCATTGATTTTTAAGCTCTATTCCTGGCATTTTTTTTTCTTCTCATAGTTTTATGGGTGTGATTGGCTATTCATGTATTGATAATTCCATTTTTGGCTTACTTAGAAAAAAAAAAGTGATATTGTTGGCATACTTGTACAAGTTGAATTTGGTAAGCATAACTGAGCTATATTTCTTTGGTTGAATGCTCTCGTTATGAAACTTGAGCTTATGATTGTAACTTGTGCTCAACACTCACTGTCATGCTTCTTGACTCTGAACTTGGCTTTGCTCTTCATGTTTTGAATCCTTAGTTCAAATCTGTTATATGGAAGCTAGACCTTGTTTAAACATGTTATGTAAAGTGCCATTTTGTGCTAGCTTCATTTACTATTGTTTGCTTTAAGTTTGAACCTTTATTCTTCCTTATACTAGCTATTGCTCATTGGTATTGCATTAAGTACTTTCTTGTAGGCAATGGGTAAGAAAAGTGTTCCTCTTTCCAAAAAAGCTAAGGTCATTGAGGTTGGTGAAAGTTCTAAGGGATTGGGATGGGATAAAACTTGATTTGCCACTGCTGCGATTCAAGATTATTTTGAGCAAAATTTGAAGGAGAGAAAAATAGTTCAAGAAAGACCCTTCCCTTTGAGATAGTCTGAGCAATTCTATAATGATTTGCATGATGTGTATCATGCCACTAGCCTCATCCGTAAACAGAGCCATGCCTCTTAGCCGCTTGTGGAAGCTTACTATACCTACGCTGCTTGCAAGGATACCTTGCGATGTAAGGTACAGGGAAAATGGGTAGAGATCACTGAGGACACATTTCGAAAGGTGTACAACCTTTCTCCCATAGAAGAGTGTCAATATACTGTCTACAAGAATGATAGAACTCAATTTCCATTTGATGATGTAGTCCGAGTGCTATGCCTTCCTGACAAAAATATTTGGCAACATGACACCCATGGCAATCCCAAGAGTATCCTACGCTATAATCTGAATAGAACAACTCGTATTTGGTGGCACTTCTTGGCATCTAATGTGATCCCAATAACCCATATGAGCGATGTGACTGTTGATCAAGCTGCCCTGTTATATACCTTGATGATGAGGCAACCTGTTGACTTTCCAAAAATCATGTTTGAGTATATGCGAAAGTTGCCTAGAAGCAGATATCACAAGCAGCCATTTGGGTTCCCACACTTGATTACTCAAGTGTGCTTAGAGAAGAAGGTTCCCACTTATCCGAAGGATCTCATGCTCCCTCCTTTATCAAAGTTCAATTATAGAGAAATTCGATATGCTGAGGGACCAAGAGGGGTACCAGATCAAGCTGTGGATGGTAGGAGGCATATTGATCCACCTTATGTTGAGCCTACACTGAGCAACCTCATAGCACTCATCCAGAATATACATGAGGGCCTCCAGAGCCAGCTGGATCGAATTGACTTCAGGCTCCACCACATTGAGCTATTCTTGCATCAGAGATTTCAAATGGACTTACCCGAGGAAGAAGAGGCGGCCAATACTGATGTTGGCCAAGACTCGGACACTCACGCTGACTAGCTTCACCCCTCCTTACTTTACTGCCTTTTATTTCTATTTTTAATTCTAATTAGCTATTGATTAGTTCTTTTTGGGTAAATATGGTTAGCCATGATCTTCTGATATCTTTTGTGCAGGGCTAACTTTGATCTTTTTGTAGCTAATATGTGATACCTTGACTAATCTCTTGCAACTAATTACTCTATGATAACTTGTGTATATACTGGTGTAGTTAGTTGTATTTTTGAATTGCCTGTGGATATATCTCAACTATACTATTACAGGTTTCTATTTTTTTGTGCCTCTCATGCACCTTCTTTTTGGTTGTTAAGTTGCATAAGAGAGGACTCTCATTTTACCCTTTTTGACAGTGTGGACACTGTTCAATTTAAGTTTGGGGGTGAGGGTATTATTTTGGTTGATTTGACATGAATTTCAATTTTAAAACTTAGCTATTTACTGTTCCTTTCTTCTGAAATTTAAGCTAGATTGAGAAATTATTTGTTGAACAGAATTCGTGATCCAATGATAGAATGTTGCTTAAACTGTATGTTTTATAAAAAGTTGTGATAAATATTTTGGCATGCTTGATTTGCAGGGTTAAGGCTTGCTTTCTAATAATTTGTGAAATTTTCTTTTGCACTTTTGAACCAGACAATGATTTGAATGCCTCTATTAGGAAATTTGTGGCAAGTTTATGTGCATTTTCTTTCTCAATTGAGAAACTCTAGAACCTATCTTGGAATCTCTTGAGGCATTTTAATCACTTTGCATGATATTAAAATATAATTTGGGCATTCTTTCAAATGTGTTTGAGCCTTTCAAGCCTACCTATTGCATCATTTCCACTTGAACCCCTTTTTGAGTCTGGAATTGAAAATCTTATGTATTTTCTTTTTTTTGAAACCTACATTAGACCCTAACCTTTACAACTTGAAAAACCATGAACTACCTTACTCTTGAGACAAGTGATAAAAAAAAAATTATTGTGCCAGTGGGGAAGATTGGTTTAGTTATTCAAGGAGGTGTTGTTCTTGTAAATTTGGGTGTAAGGAATAGAAATAAAGTTTGAAATTCTACTAATTGTGCTCCTAAAAAAAGTATAAAAAAATAGAAATATACATGAAAAAAAATTGCAATGAAAAAAAAAAGAGAGTTTCAATATCAATAAATTTAGAGTACAAGGAATGTATTTGGGATAAGTTTGGGGGAAAGTATTTGGCTAGCAAGGATAGAATGGTTAGCTTTTCATTGTCATTTATCTCAAGTTCTTTGAATTCCATTTATCCTTTCATTTCAATAAGCCCAAAACCTTCAGCCACGCTACAAGCTTACAAAGCCCCATTGATTTTGAATTATACGAAGTGATCTTTTAGTGGAGAGAGAAGAAGAGTTTAGGCATATGAATCTTGATATTGAGCTTGTTCCATGCATATTGAGTTGTTACATTTTGACTTGATAGTTGTAGGAAAATCATTCTCTAGTCTCACACACACACATTTCTAAATTGTTGGAAAGCATGATCTTAATTTGTGAATTGGCCATTCCTTTATATTTCACTGCATTCCACTTTAATATATATTTGGAGCAACTAGTGAGGATATTTTCATGCATGCTTAGTAGATGAATAATTGGTCAATCTAGTTGTTTTATTACTTGTTTTACTCGAGGGCGAGTAAAAATCGAAGTTTGGGGGTGTGTTAAACTCTAGAAGTTCATGTTATTTCATCACATTTTCCTTAGATTCTAGTCCATTTTGGTTTATTTGTATATGTTTTTATTGCCCAATTTAGGAAAATGTGCATTTTGTTTTGGGCTTGTGTTCTTGGCTTTAATTTGATATTTTTAGCCTAATTTCATGTTATTTTGATTAGAAGCATTTCTGGAGCTTTGTGGATGTTTTTGGAAGGCTTTTGGATGAAGAAATCAAGAGCAAAATGAATGATTTTTGTTAGCTGTAAAAACAGTGTAAAACTGCCAAAGTCGTCTCAAAGTCGTGACTTTCATTCGCGACTTTCGTCGCTGTCAGAAAAACGCTGCATTTCATTTATCAAAAATTAGTTGGCTAGGACACATATAAGCTGAGAGCTCGACCCAGAACGCATTCTTCAGACTTTTAGACACTTTTGGAGCTTGGTTGTGCTAGGGTTTGGGCATTGGAAGAGTTGGGATCAAGAGATTGAAGCTTTGAAACATTTGGAGCTCATTTTCTTTGGTTTTTCTATTCCTCTTCCTCTCTTGTAATCTGAAATGGGTCCACTTATTTTGTATATTTGTAGCTTGTGGATGATTATGAGTAGTTAAACCCTTTGTTCTAGGATTATTTGGAACCCTTGTATGGATTAACACTATATTCTCCTCTCTTTTTGTGATTAATGATATATATGTGTTTATTTTACTCTTTCCTTAATGCTTCTACTTGATTGGCCACCATTTAGATGTTGGGTTCACTTAATTGATGCTTGAGAGGGCTAGGTTGAGTGTAGAACTTGGGTAAAATTGTGTAAGAACTTGATATTTGCATGTTGAATGGATGGTTTTGCTAGTAAGATAGAGATATACTTGCTAGCCTTACATAGCCACATTAGGGTTGGTTTTTAAAATTGAGTTTTATTAATTGTAACAAGAGATTGTGCAATCAATTTAACTAAACACTTGTTCATGACTTGAGAGAGCTTGTCCAAGTATTTTTAGAACCCTAGGTTAGCACTTATTTTCATTAAAAGCTTTTATGAGAGGAGGTAATTTTGGTGTTATGAAATGCAAAGGGGACAATTAATCCTAGGTCCTAAATTGTGTTGGAAGTTTGTGAATCGCTCACTTTTCTTTATTTTCTAGAGTTAATTTCATTTGCAAAATCATTTTCACCTAACTTTGTGTAGCTCAACTTGATCAAATTTACTTAGTCTTTTGCTTGATCATTGTTTTTGAACAAATCCTTGAGGGAACGATACTTTACTTTCATTATATTACTTGCTACGATCCGTACACTTGCAGTAATTAACACAACACATGGACCAAAACACTCAAAAATGACATTTTTGGCCCTGTTTTGAAGTGTTTTGCTTCCCAAAAATTTTCATGCTTCCAATACCTATATAAATTGTTAAATTTGAGCTCAAACTATCAATTTAAATGGTTTTTATGGGATCCCAAATATTCCACAATTATTTCTGAAAGATTATTAGTTTTAGTCCTTATATAGATAATGTGAGCTTAGGAGCAATCTTTGCTCCTAATTATTATTGTTTGTTGTGATTGTGTGGCGAATTTTGGTAATGTCAAGATGGACATTACAATGCACTCTTTGGTACTTTCCTACCTAAACTACAATTTTCCTTTAAATGCCTAAAGCAACAACAATTTAGACACAACAATCCTAAATTTTCATATTCATTTAGTTTTGTCTCTCCCTTAATATCATATTAAGGAAGTAATGGTTGAGTTAAATCCACTTCAACATAGATATAGACAAACATTCCAAAGGCTTTCAATATAGTGTTCACATCAATTTTAAGAACCCTACAATAGCATTATCAACATTCCAAAGAAATTTCTTATAAAGTTACCTAAAGGAGATGCTTAGAAGCCTCACCTATACTGCCTTTTTTGTAATATCTTACTTCCTCAGGTCAAACTCTGGCCACTACCGCATAACACTCAAATAGGGGGCCAGCAATGTCCACAATCCTCCCATAAGAGCATCCATATAGTCATCTTCATTATGAAAGCCTCCATGAAGAACTTATTCTCCACATCTAAGATTGAAATCTTACCTTGTTTCCCCTAAATAATTGGCAATCTATGCTTCAAGAAGGTTAAGCTCACTAATTTATCCACTAGCTTAACTGATCACACAAAGTTTGCACAAATTAATCACACAACCTTTGATGCTCCTCTTTCAAAAGATAGAAATTAGGGCGAAGATGATCAGATTTATCCACAAAAATCCACTCTTCATGATTCTTCATTAATTCAATGCCAGTCAATCATACCCTCCCATTCCACCCTAAACAACTTAGCATGATCACTTCCTCTTCCAAAATACCCCATCATCAACTCCTTATACAACCTCCCAATATTTGCCTCTTTACCTCCTTCATCAATTTGAGAAAACATCAAAAAGTCCTTGTCACTCAAAGCTTGACCCGCTTCCTCACCTTCTTATGACTATGAGCCATATGATCAACATTCTCTGCCTCCTAAACCACATCTATTACATTCACTGCCACAAGTATTTTTAAATTCCTTTCTTCTTACTTTTTTTTCCCTTAATATTGAAGTACATTCTTATATTCTTAATCTATTTAACTGTTTTAAATTATGTGTTTATGTTTTGGTACAATATAGTTTTAACCCAAACCTCTAAAAATAATGCCTAGAAATTGCAAAATTGCTCTTACAAAAGAGAAAGGAGGGGTTAGAGAGGGAGAGTAAATATTTTGGAATAGGAAACAATGAAAATTTAAATTAAATCAAATCTAGAGAAAAAATAACAAGATACAAGAGTAAATGGCCTCTAAGTTATAGATCGAGAAGCATCTGAAACTTTAAACTTATTTTTGATGTAAAGTTCCCCTTCAACTTTTGAAAATGGCATAACCTAAGCCATACTATTAATAAAAGTTAACTTTGACTATTAATCAATTAAAAAATAATAGAAACAAGATTTAAAATTACAAAAAATGACAAGAAAACTACAGAAAATTTTAGCAATCCTTTTCTATAATTTTTGAGGTCATTTTCTAGCTAATCAATGATCAAAGTTAATTTTTATTAATGATAGGGGTTAGATTACGCTATTTTTAAAAGTTGAAGGAGAATATTATATTAAAAATAAATTTAAGGTCTCAGATGTTCCTCAATCTATAATTTAAAAGCTAATTTTCTTTTTGATCCTATTATTCTTTCTAGATTTGATTTAATTCAAATTTCCACTGGTTTTCTATTCCAAAACATCCCCCCACTGTTTTATCTTCTTTTCTGCTCCTCTTCAATTCCTCCACATGTTACGGTTCCGCTTTCAATATAGACATATATATATATATATATATTATCATCACATTCACTTCTTTTATCTTTTCATTCTTCTTTTTTATTTTTTTTATAATTTCCTTCAGAATATTAAAAAATAATATGAATCCAATAATCAATCTTGTATGGGGAAAAAATATCTTATTATACTTATGTAATAAGAGAAGAAATATAAAAATTAGTTAAACAAGTATAAAATACTCTCACTATCTATAAAGCATTTTTAAATAAAATTAAATATATCATTAAAGTTCATTAAATACTGTTTATAATATTAATTTTTTATAAAACTCTTAAAAAGATCATCATTAATGAGAGAGAGAGAGTTGGAGAATGAAAGAAATTTATTTAAAGAGTAAAATACAAGCTACAAAACTTGGGCCTAATGAAGATCTGGTACAAGACCTGAACTATGGAGGCCGAAGCAAATACCCAGATAAAAATAACGAAAAGAACTAAAGACTTAAGCCCAGATTACAATGCAACTTAAATACCTGCTAATTCGATCAATTATTGTGTTATGTAATTTTGGGATGATAAATTAAGGAACTTTAGGGGCCTTTAGGGGGAAAAATAGAAGGGCAGTACTAATGATATGAGATTACAAGGAGATCAAAACCGGCCCGTGACCTTCCACTTACGTAGGAGCATGCATATCTACAAGGCCATTAGTGACAATTTCGGGGCTTTTCATTTTGATATCTGGTTGAATGCATGATTTTGCCTATCGTTCTTCTAGGGGTGTTACATTAACTATTTCATGATCTTTTCCATGAGTCATAATAAGGTTGACCATGAGAAAAAAGAAAAGATTAATGCTCCCTCTATTTCAATATGACGATTTGAAATAAGATTATGTAGATCAGAAAAACTCAATAATGATAGTTTACAACCTTATTTTCTTAAAAATTAAAAATATAAACTTTAAAAATATCTTTCATTTAATATAGTTTTAAATCTATACGCTTAATCATTACGCTACAATCAATTTAATTTCTCCTTTAATTGAAGGGTAATATTAGAAAAGTATTATTAATAAAATTTTATTCCTATCAAATTATTGTCTTATATTTAAAATAATAAAATATATATTTAAATTATCTTATAATTTGAGATGAAGAAATTAACTTTAGACTAAAGGAGAAAGATCTTTAAGATCGCAGATGCATGATGTGATAAATGTGTGACTTGCCTTATTGAGTATAACTATACTTATACATAGTGTTGTGAAAAATTGTATTTGACAAACCCTCTAAACGAACACTATATGCGATAAAAATTATCAAACATGTGGGAAATAACTTCAGAAAGAAGTCCTGCCCATTATCTAATACTTCCCCCTGAAATCATATTGACCGATATTTGTGAATAGTTGAGTATCATTTCCGTTGTATTGTCCACACTCGATGGATCCAGCCCAATATAGAAACCCATTTTATATAGTGAGACCTTTATCAGAATATAAAGCGAGGCACTTAACTGTAACATTCATTTTGCATTTTGAAGTGTGGAGGTAACAAAATTTAAATTTAATAAGCGACCTAAGTTCATTCACTTAAATAAATATTTCATATAATATGATGACAATCATTTAATTAATTGAATGATTGTAATAAATTTTGTAATATAATATTTTGAAATTATCAAATCTCAATTTTTTGATAGAACAATATATGTAAAGAGAGTTTTGATTGTGATATTTGTTTTAAATATTTAAAGGAAAATATGTCTTGATAATTTTTAAATATTGACAAAATTTAATAGCTATAATTGAAACATTCATTCAATGAAAACTTAAGAATTCAAATCCGGAGGTAACTGTTGTACCCGAACAATTATGTTCGTATGCCAAGGAGGAGTTATGAGACCATGGTGCGTAAACTGACCCTCTGAACCCAGAAGAAAACTCCCTTATCTTTCTCTCTTCTTTATCTGTGTATTTGTTGTGACTAAAGAGCTGAATTCGAGCGCGTAACCTCGTTTCCACGTAGAGAACCCACCGGGTCCTACAATACTTTTTTTTTTTGCGCCAAAGGTCCTACAAGATTTGAACGTATCCAAGAGCCACTAAACCTTAAAAGATACCAAATAATTAAGGAGATGGTTTACATATAACGCACTTCCATCTGTCCTCCACTAACAGAGAAGAATTTAAAAAAAAAGAAAAACACACTGATAAATTGTGTGCTTCTATTTGAGGGAGAAAAAGCAAACTGATGGCTACTGATAAATTGATTCGAAGCAGTCCGTGAAGATTTAATTACATGATACTGGAAGACATGCAAAATCTTTATCATAGTAGCAAATCCATCCACTAATTAAATTAGAAAACTCTTTCTAACACTACTTCCGAATGGGTGGGTACATCTTGGCCCCAGAGAATAAAGAGAAATCAATTCGAGTTTCTTTGTTTTTTTTTTCTTATATAGACTGGATGCACTATGTTACGTTTGCATCAATTCAATAACCTAAAATATGACATATCATTTGTTTTTAATGATTTTATTTTTGAATAGTGTGCCTCTTTAATTTCTAGGCTTCTTTCTCTCACTTATCTTCAATAACAAAATTAATTTATATTTATAATTATTTAACATGGCATATTTTTATGGGTTTAAAGTTCAATTTTGCCTCTATATTTAAGTGGAACAATTTTACTTTTGAACTAATTTTTGAGGAGCAAAAAACTTTCTCTGTTAATTAACCGTTAACTTTGTCATTATATGCTGACGTTGTATGTGCATGGGGCCCACGTACAGTAACAGATAAGATTATAACCATGTTTTTTGTGCTAATTTGCTCCTGAACTCTTTTTTTAGGAGTATTATGCACCCTAAAGTCTTGTTAAAATAAAATTTAATAAATATTATTAAAATATTAAGTATTTTAATATTTAATAATTTAAATATTATTATTTATAACATACATTACTTAATTTAATATTTTAATATTTTATAATCTTGTATTAAAAATGAAGGGAATGAACCTCCAAAATAACGAAGGGATTTTTTTTTTTTCATCTTTCCATTTTTTATTTATTAAGTAACTTTTTTTATAGCATATTAATGGAATAAGTGAAGTCTTTTAAATAAACATTTTTGTTGTCATTTTATTGGTGCTAATTGCCATATTTTCGATTTTACTTTGAACACTGCAACATATAGAGAGGATTAAATTTGGATAGTGCAATATTTTGGAGGAAGATCATTAGTTTATCGATTAAAGAACTTAACAAATATTAAAAATATATTTAAGTTCCAACACATACAAAAATCGTAATGATGTTGGTACTGTCTCAGAAAGAAGATCTGAGATCAATAAATAAGAAATCATCTATAAATTTATAAAATGCTAGTTTGAGTTGTTAATATTTAAAAAGTAATATATAAATTTTGAATGAATATATATATAATAATAATATTTAAATTATTAAATAAGATGATAATATTTAATATTTTGACAATATTTATTAAATTTTATTTTAATAAGATTTTAGGGTATCTAGCGCTTATAGAAAAAAACTTTAGGTTGCTCAGCACTCTTGAAAAAAGAATTCAAGGACAAATTATCACCAAAAGACATGGTTAAAATCTTACCTGTCACTTTATGTGGGCCCCCACACACATGTCACATCAACATAAAATGAAAAAATTAACAGTTCATTAAATAAGAAGTTTTTTGTTTTTTGAAAAAATAATTCAAGAATAAAACTGTCACATTTAAAAATATAAAATATCTAACGTTTTTAAAAAATAATACAGTAACAAAATTGAACACCAACCTTACTTCTATTGGACATACAAAAATTTCTCTTTGCAAGAACAAAATGCAAAATTCCATCGTCAAATCACCACCTTAAAAGCATATCTAATTAATCTCAGGGAGGGAGGGGGAGAGAGTGAGTGGGGTCACAAATTGATCGGCACGTGAAGATATCTTTTCTATAATTGGTTCATGTACATGTAATCTGTGAGATGATTTAAGTTGAGTTTGATGGAAAATTAATTTGGCTCCTAATGTTTGTTAAAGGGGGAGCAATAATCAATATAGTGAAATCAGAAAAAGACAAGGTGTGAGATTCTGTAGTGGTTGGCGTGGCGAATAAAAGAGTAATAAGAAAATATAGAAAAGAAAAGATGGCATAATCCAAATCTAGCAACTGTTTTTTTTAAGTATGAGGTAAAAAGGGCAGACACTTCACCCTTTCACCCTTTTTGGAATTTGCATTAGTTTTCGTTTTTGGGTAACGTTCTTTTCCAGATTCAGACAAATGACACCATTACCGCTCGCAATTAATGAAAAAAATTAATTTAATAAGTAAAAATTTGACTCATAATTAAAGATGAAGTCAAATTTCACTACCAATGACAGAGCCACATATATTTGACAGGAGCGTATGCCCCCTTCAAATGAGAAACAGTACTTATATGAGGATGGAGGTATATGTATTTATATTTGCACTCTTTTTTTTATATTTTACATTTTAAATGATTTCACATTACTTTTTAACTTAGGTCCAAGATTAATTTTTTTAACTAAAAAACCCAATAAATTTTAACCTATAATTTCAATATACCCAAATAGTAATATTATTTTATAAAACCTTAACATTTATTAAATTAAACCTTGAAGAAAATAAGAAAAAAATAATCTGGCCCACGTCGTTTGAAATCTCAAATCAAATTTGTAAAAAAATTAGTTGAAATTGAAATACATATTGTTTATCTATTGGTTTATCTTCTCTTGAAATAAGCAATGGTATTACCTGTTGCCATAGTAACAGTTGAAAGAGCTTTTTCTACTATAAAGTTGTAAAAAATTAGTTGCACAATTGAATGAAAAATTCTTGGATGAATGATTGTCTTATAACTTATATTAAAAATTATGTATTTGAAAGTATTGATAATGAGCTAATTATTTAACAATTCTAAAACATGAAACCATGTAGAGAAAATTTATAAAGTATGTAATTATTAAATTATTTTTATTATTTTTTTAAAATTATGAATATGTAAATGATTTCGTCCCTCCTAACCTAGGATCTTGGTTTCGCCACTACTCACTACCAATGAGATAATTTTATTGATGGATAAATTATAAATACCTTCATAAGTACTTTTTGAATATAAAGACATACATTTATCTTGGTGAGATCCCAATATCTAATTTACCTAAGCTTTTGTTGATAAAATCAAACAATTGATAATGCTGTCTGTTCTTAGAAAAGGAAAGCTGGAAGCTTGAAACTAACGAAGGTTAATTCAGTTGGTAAAGATTTGACCCATAATTGATAAATTGTGGGGTTAAACCTCACTACCAATGAGATAATTTTATTAATGGGTAATTTATAAATACCTTTATAAGTACTTTTTAAATCTAAAAATATATTTTTATCCTAATGAGGTCTCAATATCTAACTTATCTAAACTTTTGTTGATAAAATTAAACCGCTGATGACGCTGTCTGCTCTTCGGAAAGGAAAGCTGGAAGGTTTTCTATGGAATCTCAAACTACGTAATTGAAAACTTCGATTTTTTTTTTTTTTTAAAGATGACAGTCAGTCAGTGAATTTCTTGTTTGTATGGTAAAGTTTACCTGAGTTGGGTATGAAAGATAATTGAGATTTATGTAACTTTTATCGGATCCATTGTTCAAAGAGATTTAAAAGTAGTAAAAAAATTACTCCGTGATTTGGTGGCTTAAAACATAAGTGTTTAAAAAAAAATTTCATTAATAATAATTGTTATAATATTATTCCTCAGTATTTCACTTTTCAATTAAATTTCCCTTCACCTCTCTCTTATTAATAAAGAATATTTTTAAAAATTTATAGAAAAATTAAGAATATAAAATTGTAATTAATAAATTTTATTGGTAAGTATAAAATTATAAATTGTAATTTTTTAAAAAAATCTTATAGATTAAAACAAAAGAAATATTTATTACCGTAAAAAATCCTCACATTATCAACGGTATCCATCCTTTACCTTTGTTCGGCCGGGTGACTGACGTTTTCAAAATTTCTGTTGACAACTTTGTAATTTAATTTAAATGCATTATAATAAATTAGTTAATTGTCTTAAACATATATACTTTTCATATTTATTTTATTTAATACTTTTCTCCATCCAAATTATAAGGTATTTTTGAAAGAGTTTCTTCATCCACAATATAAGACACTTTGGGTAGATTAATATTTCATTAAATACATTAATTTTAATATTATCCTTTCTCTCAATATAATTAATTTTCATTTGTATTAAATGATGGGTATTTTTAAAATTTATATTTTTATTTTGGAAAGATAAGGTTGTTAAGTATATTTAATGAGGTTTATTATATGTGAAATTTTATCTAAAAGTATTTTATAATTTGGGATGGAGGGAGTAGAATATTTCAATTAGAAAATCTCATTATTTACACCCCTTAATTGATGGTATTTTTAGAAAAACCCTCATTAATTGCATTTTAAAAAAGACTTAAAATGTCTTATATCTTTAAACATATCTTATCTCAAAAAAAAAACCTTATAATTTGAAATGATGAAGCAAATATTAGTCTAATCTTTTGAAATTTCATTGGGTTAGGTGGCTTTTGCCAAAAACAGTGAACTCTATGCTGCTTACAATTATACTTTGGAAATTTAGGGAAGAAAACTATGTGAACAAGTTATTGCCCTCAACAAAATACAAATACAGATAAAATAGTAAGTTTACATCATCATTTTGAGATTCAGTCCCGTATACCACTAGCTCTTACAATTATACGTGATTAATTATGCATAAACAGACGCTATTTTGAAATTAAAAGTGGGGAAAAAAAAGATACAAGAGACAGGATATGTCGGTAATTGCTCCATGTAATAAGAGAGATGCATGATCCATGTAGGAACTTGTAGCTAGTGGAAAGAGAGCAACACCCTAGAAGAAGAAGAAGCAGCAGCAGCTTTGGGGTTCTCTTCTGCTCTCTCACATGCGTATTTGTCTGCAATTATATCACACATGCACGCACGCACAATTTTACAGTACTCCAGAAAACCCTAATCACAAGTTTCTGCCTGCGTTATTCCCAGCTTTTGCATACAACCTCAAGCTCCAAGAACATCGACAATGATACTATCGTAACGTTCCAACGTTCTTTTGAGATTTATAAATAATTTTGCTTCAACCAGCATTGATCTTGGACCTATAACTCCGGCTTGGAAACTGTGTGAATCCCATATGTAGGACCTAACTGAGATCAGTCAACATTTGGAAAGCAACAACTTTTCACCAAAGAGAAAAGGGTTAAATATGATTGTTTCCCTTAAATTTCTTTTTTAAGAACCCTAGGGACTTTGTATTGAAAGGTTGGACAATATTTTCCAAAACAAATTTCTTCAAGAGCAAAATCACCCTTTCGTGAAAGACCCATCATCTTTTCTGTTACCTGTTAATGTTGAATAATTGTGGGGCTCACACATAGTGATAATAATGCATTCGAACCAATTTTAACCATTTAATATGGGCCAAAGAAGCTAGTAGTGGTAGGAAATGGGGCATGAATTTAGTAGTAAAATGATGGCAAAATGGAATAGAATGCTTTGCTATCATTATACATAACTCTACAACTATTCCACATTCACAGATAATAAAGAATATAATGGGTACAGGTCTCTAACATAAGAGCGATTTGCTCTTGAAACAATTGTTGAGGAGATATTACCCTACTCTTTAGAATAGAGCATGCTCACCCCTCAACGCTTCTAGAAAGAACGTTTAGAATCTTTAACCCAAAAGAGAAACAAGTGTTATTTATATCCCCCGGGCCCCTCATAGATATTATGAATGAATGAATTACTTTGATACATACGAACCTATTCCAGCGAAAACCTTTCTGCAGTGTGAACGACTAACTGAAAAAGATTTCCGCACAAAGAAAACTGAAAAAGATTATTTGTAGCGAGCATAAAGTTATATTAGCATCAATAATAGTGTTAAATATGTGTAAGCATGCACAAAAAGATAAAATGTGTAATGAGCATATCTGAAACAAAAGTTGATGTGGCATATCTATTGAGGAGATGATGATAGAAAATTATTTTGAGATGATTTGGACATATATATATATATATATATAAAGCTCTAGAAGGCCCAAAAAAGAAGAGTAAACCTATGAAGTAAGGTAGAGAAAAATAAAAAAAAATACTCATAAAAATTATTGAATGAGTGACCTTTGTTAATAATATTTTCAATGACTTAGTTGTTGATAGAGCACAATATAGTGTTGTGCAATTCATATATCTGATTGCACCAAGAGGGATAAGCCTTATTGTTGGTGTACATTCATCTCCTTAATTAGAGCATCCAAAGGATAAGATCATCAAAAGATATATATGAGCCAAGATTCATATCATCCGCTAGGTTCAGTACTCAGTATGACAAATTCAATCCACTGAAGAAAGAACGTGAGATTAAAATAAAGGGATGGATATAGCACACATACACACTCACATATACAGACACACACACACACACACACACAAAACACACACTTACAGTGTGTGAGAGGGAACTTAAAAGGAAAGGAATAAAAGGGAGCTCCCTTCAGTCCAAGTATAGGAAGCATAAGATTCAATTTGTCTCCCGCTTCATTCACTCATTTACTGAGCAGCATCTAATTCTATTATTCTTCCCTTTTGGTTCACTCACTCAGTATTTGTATGAATGACTCGGCAGCTAATTAAATCATCCTGTCACCCATTAATGGACCGAAGAAAGCTCCCTTGTTCTTACCCTCAACCTTGAATTCCTCCTTCATCCGTCCCACAGTCAAGACCCACGATTTCGCCACCGTGACCGTGGCAATTTCCCTTATCTTCTCGGGCCGTCTCCATCATTACAGGCTCCTTCAAATAGGCTTTCTGCAATATATATATATATATAGAGAGAGAGAGAGAGATATCAGGGTTCTTTAATTAGTTTGATTGGAGGAAAGTTGAAAGTGGGAAAGAAATTCTTACAGACGAAGGAACTTGAAGATTAGAGAGAGAGATCCATTATTTGATGCATACCATATATCTCTAGCCTACTTACTATATATCTACCTTATTGATAAATCACAGAGATGTGGGAGAACCAAGGCCATCTTTATAGACTTGCAAAAGTAGAGCACGGTACACGTATACGTACTTACAGCGTTTAAAATATGGATTAATATTGGAGAATAGACCAAAAATGAGTGAGAAAGAGGGAGCTATTCATATTCCTTTTTGCTATTTCAGCAGACCTACCTATTTGTTTTTCCATCAGCATCGATCTCTTCCGATCTACTTAAATATATATATATATATATATAAAGCAAAAGAAGTTCTCTAGAAAACAAGAAAAAGAAAAGAAAAGAATACAAAACTATACACACATATATGCCTGTGGTGTACTGATTTGGTTGCTAAGTGTATATCTTTTTTTTTTTTGTTTAATATATTGGAAGGGTTTGAATACTTAATCTATACAAGTACCCCACTTCACGTTTAGCTTCAGAGGTGGCTCTTAATGAATATATACACGTGAGATTGAACATAATTATAGCTAAGTTTTCTTCAGTCTCAACTATCGATTTAATTAACATACAATATGGCATAAATTTTCCGAGATAAGGTCCTAATTAAAAATCTCTATATTTCGTTTTTTTTTTAATTTACAGAAATTCTACTGATCTTCTCAAATGGATACTGCTACCCAAGCTGAAAAAGGAGGATTCTTTTTGGACCCTACGTTAAGAAGATTAGTTTTGTTTCTCCTTTTCTTACTTTTGAAATGCATAGCTAGCCTATGGTTACAATGGGAATTAACTGGGAACATGTTGTTCATCATGTGTGTGTGTGTGTGTGTGTGTGTGTTAAGTGAACATAAAGTTAACTGTGTTTGTTAAGTGAACATAAAGTTAACTATTAGCTGGTACATTAAAGGAGGAGCATCAATAATCAGTAATCTTGTATACTTGGTGTTCATGTGGTATTCCTAGTAGGCAAATTCTCTAGATATTTGATAATAGAATACGTACATGACAAAATCAGTTCTTTTGCCATTAAAGTTTTACCAAAACAATATATATATATATATATATATATCCTCCAGTCCAATTCATATGACGCTTTTTTCCTTCCAAGCTTGGTCAAAATATAGGACGCTTAGTATTTTTTTAAAAAATATTTTTTAAAATTTATCCTTGTATTTATCAATGTAATTTTTTCCTTTTTTTTCTTTTTTGTGTAGTATGAGAGAAATATCATCTGCTTCTTACTCTTCATAATCTCTTTCTAATTCATTTCATTAGATAGTAGCTGGGGTCAAGGACAAAAGAGAAATGATACCAAATAAAAAATTCCTTTTTCAAAAAAATATATTTGCAATATATTAAATATTAATTAATTCACTATTAAAAATTTTCTCATATTGGATGGTTATGTTAGCTTATATTGAATGGTCATGAACTGTCCAATATGTAGCTATCATATGTTTATAAAACAAATATTAGATGGTTAGGAGAATTGTCTAATATTTGGAGCTCAATCTTGGACAATTCTTAGACAATGTCCTATATGTGGTCCAATATATTGTGTCTACTAGGAGGGGAGAATATATTGGACGATTATGACTACAACCATTCAATATATATGGTCATAATCATCCAATATGTTGTGTGTTTTTATTTTAATAATAGGGGCTACATTTTTAATGGTCCCTAAAACAGTACAATGCAAATACAATAATCCAATCCAGTCTAAATATCTAGCAATTATAATAAACTAACAATTTTATTAAAGCTATAATAACCAAAATAATTTGATGCACAATTTCTCCAAAATATACCAACTTAAATAAGAAAAACTATATAAAAAAAGTCTCATTTATTTATCTTTTGCCTACAGTTAAAAAATATACTCACACTATTCTTCCATGATTTCAGTGATGTTAATGTACCCAAATTTTTGACAATAAGAGTCAAGCTAATATTGCAATAATGTAACATGCTGACAAAATTAGTTAAGTAGTCGTGTAATTCATTATCACCTATAATTAAAGTTGAATAACATACATACCGTGGTAGGAATTAGGGTCAGCCCATGAAAGATAATTCATTACCACCAACAAAATGATTTGACACAAAAGAAAGAGGTCATGAGTTCAACCGTTAGAGAAAATAATTTGTGAAATGTGGTAAACTAGCATTACTTTCTAATGCTCAATATTCAACAGTGACTATTTAGTTGCCATTGATGTATGTCACCGATAATTCTCAACTTTCAGTGATGACATTAGTTTTCAATTTTTGCCACATATAGAGTTATTGACAAGAGCTCTCATAGCAACATTTCGATGACCTTTTGTTGTCACTGAAAGTCAATTTTTTTATAGTGTTAATAACTCTAAAAAATTAACTTAGTATGTAGAGAGGAACAAGTGTTGTGATTCGGTAAACAAGTCTTCATTCGAAAAAAATAAGTCTCATTTTTTAATAATAATTAGTTCATTTATTATCAATTGCAAAATATTAATTTGATAGATGAATTGTTATAATTTGATGAACAAGTATCTATTTAAGGAAAAAAAATTTCATTCTCATTTTAACAATAATTAATTCCCTCATCACAACAAAAATACATCACGATAGTTTTAATTGTCTTCAGGACCGATAGTTTTAATTGTCTTCAGGGGTCCTTATCTTTTCACAATAAATTTTAATTACATTTAAATCTTTTGATCCGGTAAAGTAATATCAGAATCTTTTGATCTTCTAATGTAATTAATTGTCTTCAGGGTCTTTAATTGTGATTTTCCCATATATAAACCAAGGGTGAAAGGAAATGGCTTTGGAGAGGTATCAACCTATTGTGACAAGACATGGATACCACTTTGTGTCTGCCATGTAATATAAGAAAAGTGATCGACAACAGTCATATCTTATGATGATCTATGTATATAAATGATATGTGCGTAAATCCTGGAGGAAGGTTATATTAAACAGAAATATGGACGATGAGAAAAGTTGAAAACGATCGACATAGTGAATATATGCACAGGATCACACTCATTAATTTTTGTACCCATTATTGCAGTATCGAAAGGCTTTATTTCACCAAAATTAGGCTTTGAAATCAATATAAAAAATATATACAGATAATTATATTATTCACAAGGTCATACGTAATATTATAATGTATATGAATATATACTCCATTTGTTTTGGCGCCCAAATATAAACTCGAGTTTGAAACGCAATACGATGAAGTTTCGTCTTTCCATTTATATCACTTTTGTAAGAAATTGTTCCCTAAATATAATTTTAAAAGCAAAACTTGTATACTTAATTTTATATATTTAAGATGTTTTTTTAATTAAATCAAAATATATAAATCTTTTAAATATTATTTGTATAACTTTTGCTAAATATTAATCCAGAAAATTAAAATATTTAATATTTTTATGTTGATTATTGAAAAAACAATCTTAATTATACTAGTTGTTCATATTTGAAGGGACTTAAGCGTGAAATCTTATATTGGAATATGTATATGAATGCAAAAAATGCTTTTAAAGAAACTAATTCCAATCATACTAAATAATGCTCAAATTTAAATTTATGATACTATATATCAAATACTTATAAATAAATATGATTTTTTTTCTTAATTTTAATACCCCAAGAAGAATATAGGACTAGAGTGGCAATTTAGAAAAATCGTCAATTGACAGATTGATATATTAACATATTCTCATTTTTATTACAAACACACACACACGCTATCAATATAAAATATATGAAATAAAATTTATAAAATATATGCTCCTTTTGTTAAAAAATATAAGATATTTTTAATCGATTTTTATCATTTAATAAAATAATTACTTACTTTTAAACTAACTTTATTTTTTTATATTTATTCCTATTAGATACCCTACAATAAATATAAAGTCATTCATTAATAGAGGCACTTTTAAAAAAAAAAGACAATGATTACATCTTGAAAGATTAAAAATGCCTTACATTTTTAAACATATAATTTCTTAAAAATGACTTATATTTTTAAACGAAGAGAGTACTATTTATAATTAAAATATTATAAAATTTAGTGTTAAATTTTATGGAATCAATTTTTTTCGGTAAAACTTATATGTAAGAGTTTGATTAATTTATGTTAATTATATAATTTTTAGTGATTATATCATAGTATAAATTATAAATAATACTATATATTTGAAACAATGGAAAAAAAAAAAAACATGCGCAATCAAATCAAAGAAAAAAAATAGAAAACAGAAAAAAGAAGCTGTCATCTCATCTCTGTTGGTTAGCATTTCCTTTCTTGTTGTCTAATCATAGCGCTTCGATTGTCACCTATCGGCAATCCATCCACCTATCCCGCGTGGTTTCCTTTCAAGTTTCAACGGTCCATTTCTTTGGGTTTTATTTTTTATTAAGAAAAAGTTTAAGTAGGTTCGTATTTCCGAAATATATCAAGAGTAGCACATGTTTTTAAATTTAAAAAATATTCATAAAAATATTTATAAAAATATTTATAAATAACTTATTAATAAAGTCTTACATTAAAAGTGAAATTTGAATTCACAATCATGTAGGTTGTAAATTAAATATTTGTCAACTGAAACAACATTCATTGATTTCATGATCCATTTTTCTTACTTCTCTATGATAATAAATTATATCTAAAATAAGGCTAAGAACTCTTCTAACAATTGAACCTTAATTGACCATCTCATGAGAAATTAGTCCATTGAGTGGACTCAACCCCTCATTTGTTAAAACTTATCTTTAATTCTCCCATTTCCACCCTTTATATTAATTTTTCTTTTTCCAAAATGTTTAGAATCTTTTCTCATATTTTATAATATAAAAAAGGTATTTGTGAATATTTTAAAATTAAATAAATTGATCGAAAATAGAATGATGCGGTATTTTTTTAAAATATATTATTTTAATGAATAATTATGAATAAACAATAATAAATATTTATACTATATATACAACTTATTCATGGATTTTTTTTCCAAGTTAAAAGTCACGCTATAAATAAATAATGATAAATAATCTTAGTTTTTATCAATTAAAAATAATATTTAACTTCAACATTATCCGTTGCTTAAGAAAAAACCATACTGCTCATGGTGACTTCATTTTTTTTTTTTGGTTGTGTCAAACCATTCGGTATGCAAAGTTGACAGCCTCAACTTGAAAAACTAAAGATGTTGTGTGTGTGTGTGTGTGTGTGTGTGTAGTAGTATTATAGATTTAACAAAATGAAGCTTTTAACGTTTTGAATTTCAAAATTCATATGAAAGTTACAAAGGTCATTAAAAATTTCAGTGCCAAAATTTATAGTGCTTTCCTTATAATTAGATCATATAAAATTGGGGAAATCATAATTAGCAACCTTATAAGAACATTAATAACAATTACAGACATTAAATTATTAAAATCTCAATAAAGACCATGATTCTTATTTGTAGTTAAAAAAAATATAAATGCTTAATTGGAAAATCTACTAATTACATCTGAAACTATTTGTAATATTAATTAAAAATTTACAAAAGTTAGTTGAGAATTTTAATTTTTTTACTGTTAATATGCATATAAACTACTTAAAAAATTAAGTAAATATACTTTAAATTATTTGTAAAATTAGTTAGGAATTTACAAGAGCCGGTTAAGAATCGCAAGCTAATTACTTATATTTTTTACTTTTAATATATAGATAAATCACTTGAAAATCTACTAAATGTGAGAATTTGCAAAAGTCAATTATAATTATAAGTCAATCATTTATAATTTTTTGCAGTAACTTAAAATTAATAAAATATAATTGAAAATTATTGTAGCATTAGTTGAAAATTTATTAAAGTTTGTTGTGAATTTTAAATCAATCAATAAAAAATAATTTATTACAAATAAGAATCATAATTTATTATTAAAATTTTAATAATTTAGAGCTTGTAATTATCATTAATATTTTTACAGAGTTCCTAATTGTTGTTTCGATCCCTATAAAATTTTACTTTAAACATGATAAAAACAATATGGGATATCTATATGATAATATATTACCTTTATGACAAAGGCTCTAAAATTTATAATATAACATCTTTGTGAACTCTTGTAAGAAACTGGTCTAGGGAATGATGACAACGCGATTATTATTACATGATAACATGTTTAAAACTCATAATAACATTTCTGAAAATTTTGTTGTAAGAAAGTATTCCTCAGAATAATTCTTTACCTGTAAATTTAAATGACATTCTTAAAAATAGATATTAGCGCTCTTAAAAATCATCATTACATTTTATAGTATATTTTTTCATATGTTCTTTTTCTATAGATAATATTATGAGGTTCATGTCTAATTTTTTTTTTAAACTTGAATTTTTATCCATAATTTTTTATTTTTAAGAGATTTTAATGTGATTAACATATAATTGTGCTCCTTTTCTCTGTCATTTCCCCTCTTTTACCAGGGATAACAATCTCTTACCAATTAACAGGAAACTGGAGAGATCACTCTGAATAGAGTTTGATAATTTAGATTTAATTATTTTTAAAAATATAAATCTATTGTTAAAATTTGATTTGAAGGATTCAGAATATTGAAAAGGAGGCTATGTCTAGCAAAACAAGTATCAATGCCAATGTGAATCATAATGGTGGGAAATGAATTTTCGCTTTCCTTTTGAATTATGCATATATGGATGAACGAGGCTGTCCCATCAAATTACATGGGAAAATGACATCAAAATCCTTATGAAATATGTAAATGACAATGTGAACTTGTAAAATATGATAATTATTTTTAAGTCTGTCATCTTTTTAATATTAATATCTTTTGTAAAATGACTTTAATATCTCAAAATTTAACTTGGGATCATTATAGTCATTTCACAAAAGGCATTGAGCTCATTTGGATTTCAATTGTATATAATTGATTATAAAAATAATTGATTAATGTGATTGATTTCAATTATAATTAATTATGTTAGAATACAATCTGTTTAGATAATATTTTTTTAAAATTAATTTTAGCAAAATCAAAAATATTTGGGTGATTTAGTTAGAATTAATTCTAGATGTTCACATTTCTTTAGGCATTTACAATTTTCTCTCACTATTTTTTTCACTTTTTTAAATTAAGGGGTATTTTATTGTTTAATTAAAAACTTTGATGACAATTAAATCTTTCCAAACTTAAAAGACATTATCACATTTTGTGAGATTAAATTATCATTTTTCTATTTTAGAGAAATTTATTTTTTATTCTATCAAAAAAAAAATCCATTATGTTCGTATGTGGAGGTTTTAATATTTAATATATTTGCATAACATGAGATGCACTGTTTAGTACTTTTTCTTGCAGTTCTATTTCTTTTTAGTTCTCCCCAAAATTGATGAACAAAAGCAGCCAAGAGAAGGTTATTAAAAAAATCGATTCTTGCCCAAATAATCAATTGAGTACAAAATGAGCTGTTAGGATAATTGTCTTTAAAATCAATAATTTTTCCTAAAAAATCGATTATCCCTTGAATCCAAACACACATTAATGTTACAAAGGTCTCAATGAATTTGCGGAACTTCATTGTCATTTACATGTTTTATTAGATTTTTTTTATTTTTCCAAATTACATTGTATTCCAATGTTATATAATAATAATAATAATAATAATAATAATAATAATAATAATAATAGGAAAAATGATAATAAAATCTCTCCAAATTATATAAATGACAATTTAGTCTCTTGAAATGCCATAATTCTAATGAAGACTCTTGAGACTTTTTTGTCGATAAATTTTAAATTAAAAAGATCATTTTACCTTTATTAATAGTTTTTGACTTCTTGTTCAATTCTTATAATTCATTGAAAAAATCTTGTGAATGAGTTTTATTATTTTGAGAACTTATTTTACAATATAGAAATTACATTTGATAAATTATAATTTTTTATTCAACTCTTACGATTCACAGAACAAAAATTGTTATTCCTCAAATAAAAGTTGTGATTGAGGTTTGTTTTTCAATAACATAAACTACAATTGATAAGTTATAATTTTTTGTTCAATTCTTGCAATTTATAAGACAAAAATTGTGATTTTTTAAACAAAAGTTGTGATTGGAGTTTGTTATTTTTAGTAAGGATAAACTTGTCTTTTCACTAATAAATTTATTGATAAAGAGGTCCTTAGAGACTTTATTAAAATTATAATATTTTAAAGGATCAAATTATCATAAAGATAATTTAAAAAAATTTTATTATCATTTTCTCATAATAATATTACCAATGTTACCAAAAAGTAATATATATATATATATATATAGCATTAACATTCCACCTGGCGTGCGCGCACAAACACATCATTGTTTGTCTCATCCCCCCCCCCCCCAACACACACATCATTATTTGTCTCATTTCAAAAAGAATTAAATTTGTTTCCTAAGAACCAGATAATGGAATTTCAGTTGCAAGTATACATTGCAGCCACAGGAAAACACGCATCCTTATTGTTTGTTTAATGGGATAAAACTCTACCTCACTAAATCTCAATGTCGATTTGGGGATTTTATTAAGGGATGATTTGTAAGTATATTTGTAAGTATATTTTAAAGGATTAAAAGAAACTTTAACCTCTAAACTATAAGTCTAGAGCATTTGAAATCTCAAACTTGTTTTTGGTGCAACGTTTGCTTTCAACTTTTAAAAATTATACAATGTCATCTAGACTATTAATAAAAGTTAACTTTAATTATTAGTTGATTAAAAAATGACAAAAAAGGAGTCGCTATTGTAGAGTTTTCAAATGTTGAAGGGGAACATTACACCAAAAATAAGTTTAGAGTTTTAACTGTTCATAGACCTATTGTTTAAGGGCCAAATTGCCCTTTTACTCTTTTTTTGAATATAGAGATATGTCTTAGCCCTAATGAGACTACACAACCCAATCCACCTAAATTTTAAGGATCAAAGATCATTTTCTACCTAAACTTTGTTTTCAGGAGCGTTGGACACCCTGTATTGAAAGGTAGGTCAACATTCCCCTTAAATAATTTTTTATAGAACAAAATCACCTTTCCATCAAAGACCCATCATCTTTTTTATTATTTGTTGACATGGGATAGTTGTGGGGCTCATGCACAATGACAGTAAGGCATTTTGATGCACTTTGACGTTTTGATATTGGTCATAGGGGTTGGAAGTGGTAGTGGCAATGGCAGGAGTTAGCTTGATTTTAGTGGAAAAATGATAACAAAATGGGTCAAAATTTTTTATTGTCATTGCATATAGGCCCATTGTAACACCTTGAATTTCAATTCAAGAAAACTAGTTGCTAATCAAGGCAAATTAGTAATTAGTGGGTTGATTATGGTTTGGATGTTGAATTAATGTTTTGTGTTGGTTGGCTATTGTATTGATAGGATCGGATGGTAGAACAGCAATTTGGGATAAAACACGCAAGCATAAATGAGATTGAACTCACTGTAACATGCACTGCGGTGCATGGTACATAATTTTTACTTAAAAGCTAAGTCAAATCGTGAAAATAGAAGAAGAAAGTGATAGAAATGAATGTGAGAGGAGAAAAGAGTTCTGATCTGCTAGGGCATCGAATATTCGGAGCTCGGGTGTTTGCTTCAACTAGTAACTTGTCGGGTAAGTATTGTATAGCTCTAAGATTCATTTTTACCTCATTTTCATTGAATTTCATCTGTTAAGAAATCGAATCAGGGAGTTTTAAAATGTTGAAATCTAAAAGAAAGGTTTAAAATGGGTTATCGAATATGAAACTAAATTTTTGTGACTTGTTTGGAGTTAAATGGTTAAGCTTTGAGAATTTATGCTCAATTAGCCTAATAAGTTAGGTTGAAATGGTGAAATTGGAAAATAAATGGGTTAGGAGGTTGTTATGGTAATTTAAATAGCCTATAGGGCCAATGACTATAGATAGTGGACTTATGAATTCAAAAAATGTTAATTAAACCGTTTTATGTGTTAAGGAATTTGGCTTAGCCGAATCAATGCTTGTGTTAAACTTTAAAAATTGACCTGAGGACATTATGTTATGTAGATTGAGCATTTGGAAAGTTTCTTGTGAGAATCTGCACCTTGGAATTCCTTTGTGATTGGTAACCTTTAGTAGTAAGGATAAAAGGTAATTAGAGTAACCCTTTTACTTATTTGTTTATGAAATTATTTACAAATATGTTATATAACTATGTGCATTGTAATTTATAAAATGATAGAGTAGTAGAATTGTGAAAGTATATGCATGCGAGTACGTGAGTAATGTGTGAAATGAATTGGAAGAGACATATGCATAGACATATGCATTGCATCTGCAGTATCCCTTAGACTAGGGTAGGGGGTCACGGCCTTACTCTGGGTAAGTCTAGAAAGTTCTGAAAGTCTTAAACATAGAGCTTAACTCCATCAGGAATGACTTAGGAGATCCTAAAGATCCTAAACGTAGAGCTTAACTCTGCCACGACAGACCTAAGATAATTATCCATGAGTGTACCTTAGACTAGGGTTGGGGGTCGTGGTTCTACTTTATACAAGGCTAGGAAGTCCTGAAAGTTTTGAGCATAGAGCTTGACTCCGTCATGATGGACCTAGGAGACCACCTTTTTGCGAAGAGTATACTTGGTCTGAACAATGATATGGTGGGTGCTGTTCTATGTGACCAAAAGTCCTAGTTTGAGCGTAAAGATTGCTCCGCTAGGTGAAACCAAGAATGCATGAACATGAGCATATTGAAATTGATGAAAATGAATTCTTGTATATACTTACTGTATTGTTTTTAGGAAATACTTGCTACTTTATCTTTTATTTATAATTTTTCCTTCTAACCAGTAATTGGGGTTACTTTCAAGTTACTGAGATGTATATCTTACTTTGTTACTTTTGTACACAGGTGAAGAGAGCATGAGAAGATCAGGAAAGGAAGCAATGAAAGAGTAACCTCAAATGGTAATGGTATGACTACCATTAGTGCATGTGAATGTATAAAGTTGTATTTAGAATTTAAGTTGCCAACTAGAATGCATAAATATATATATGAATATGAAAATATGAATGTATATCTAAATTATGGTTGAAAATTTGCTTGTATATATATAATGTTGCATCTCGCCAATGATACTAGAGTGATAGGTACGTGGGTAGGCCTAGATGCAATTCAAGCAAGTGTATGTTATTTTGTAACTTGTTCCACCTGCGTATATATGAGTTGATGTGATGAATTGTGTATATATGAGAACTTAACACAAATAATGAGGCTGAGCTCTATTTGGAAGAGTCGAGTATATTATGATTCTCGACCATATGGTGAGGCGAAGCCCCTTATGTAAAAGTCAGATGATTGAAGTAGAACAAGTCTATGTGTATATGTGCTTTTATGTGTATTTTCTCATATAAGTCCACAAGTGTGTATGTGACATTGAAAGGTCAAGATAAGTAATTGACATGATATATGCGATTAGAAGTGTCAATAAGGGGTAAATAGTCCTTTTGAACTTGGTTCAAGGCCTGAAGTGATTTAATTGGACAAGGATTGAGAAATAAACACTTAGGGTGCAAGTTTTTGAAATAAACGTAGCTTTTTGCACCCAATTATCTAAGTTTAGATCATACTATCGAATTGTGTCTAAACTTATCTCATTAGATAGATTATGTTTTAAGCTTCGTATAGACACTTGAATCACTTCGATTGGACATCGGATGTGAAAATAACACATGGCAAAAGTTCATTTTCTAAGTTGTCATATGACAGTAAATCATATGCGCCGTGATGCATTGTGTGCCACGCCGCGACGCATGGCACAAGGAAGAATAGAGCTGTGGCTCTGTACTATATGCCACGGCACCTAGCACTTTTCTAAGGGGAAAATGTTGTGCTTTGTTGAGTCATAGAATGGTGTTTATGCTTTCGTTAGCCCTCATATTTGAACATATGTTTTACGAAATTGGGATCTCACATTTCGAAAATGAAACAAAGAGCTTTTACTTTGATATTGTATTATGATTGTATTGTGATGTTTGTGATTGTGATGGTAAAGTTTAGATTAAGTAGGGACTTTACACCCCACAATTATTTCACATTAGTATATAATGGAGAATATGGTGGGTCTCTGATAGAAGGCAATTTTTGCTCCTGAAAAAGTTGTTTTGGGAGATATTACTCTACTTTTCAATATTTGGTGTCCAATGCTTTTTTTAAAAAAAAATTTAGGGAGATAAATAGTCTTTAACCCAAATGTTAATAAGCTAGGAAAAAAAAAGCTCAACTACCTCACTTTTTATATTTAGCAAGAAATCAACTTTCATATCAAGTTTAGACGCATCGGTTGTTTGCGAAATTGAGCCTCAAGTTTTAATATTGTGAATAAATTAAATAAAATTATGTGCATATGAGAACTTCATATTCTATTTAGAACATTACTCTATTTGAATTACTACTACAAAATAAGCCTTTAGGAGTGCCTTTTTAGGAGCGCTTGTGAAGAAAAGCACTCCTATAGTTAGATGCGAAAGTTAACGGAGCACTTTTTTAAAAAAGCGCTTTGATTAAATAGACATATGGGAATGCTTTTATAATAAGTGCTCTTATATATTGAAATAAAAAATTAACAAAAATTAAAGGTGACATATAGGAGCGTTTATCAAAAGAGCACTTCTATATGGTGCAGTAAATAAAAATAAAAAAATAAAATCAAACAAGATATCAGAGTGCTTATAAAATAAGTGCTCCGATTAGTTTACTAATAACAAAAAAAATTATCCTTTAGGAGCACTTATTCCCTAAGCGCTCCTAAAGACTTAACCTATGGGAGCACTTTTAAAATAAGCACTCCCATAGGTTACTTAAAAAAATTAAAAAAAAAAAACCTGACCTTATAAGAGTGCTTTAAAAATTAAGCACTCTGAAATAGTAGTTTTTTCAACTTAGCCTTATTAGTATACCCTTTTCAGATTTAGTCAACTTTCATTGCGTCTTAAAAACATTTTCAACTATCTTGCTTTTCATTCGCACCTCATCTCTTTCTCCATCGCTGCTTCACGCTGTAGAGTCTGTCGCAAGTCCACAACTTCAAGCCACAAGTTTGCCATTGCAGATCTATTTCCCTCCTCAAGATTGCACCGCGCATCTATGTTGTTCATCAATTTGTACTGTCTCTACTGTTTGCCACTGCAGATCTATTCGTCGATTGTGCCGTCCTTGTTGTTTATCAATTTGTTGTTGCTGGAGCTGTTCGAATTGAGTTCTTCTCTTGTTGTGCAGCTACTGTTTGTCTCTTGCTGTTCAATCTGTTCGTCTGTTGCTGGAGCTGTGCGTTGCCAGAATCTAAATTGCTCCATCGCCGTAATCGTGTGAAGCTTTGTTCATTGCTAAAGCCACATAAAATCTATTTGTCCATAGCCGAAATCACCTATAGCAGGTTCTTTTTTTTAACTTATATAATTATTTAGTTATGTTGATAATTTTTATATATATATATATTTATTAGTAATATTGGTTAAATTTTTATTGATATTAAACTACTCTCATGTTAGTTAGAATTGAACTTGAAATTAATTGTAATTGATATATGATTGAGTTGTTAAATAAATTAATTTTGATTTGGTTATTTGAAAATTTAATTTATGTTAGTTAAGAAGTTGAATATAGTTATTATTAAATTATGACTATAGTAACATTAAGTTAATAGATAAAACTAAGACAAATTACAATTGTTTCATAGATTGTTTATTTTATACTCTGAAATTTTTATTTGGATGAATTTGTATACTGAATTATTGGATTTGATTATCTAGAATGCTCAATTTTTAAAGGAGACTCTATCGAATTTTTATGAAAAACATTCTAAGTCTTTGTCTTTTGAATTTTTATGACTATATTAGTGATATAGACCGTAAATGGATATCAGCTAATCGATTGTCTAGAGAATATTAGGATGGGGAAAATAAGTTTATTGATTTTGCATTTTCTCGTGATCAAGACCCCTATGGAGTCATATGTCCTGTTTAAAATGTTGTTATGGAAGATGAGTGAGGCCAATAGAATTGAAAGATCATTTGGTATGTAATGGAATTGATCCAACTTACACTTGTTGGACCATGCATGGGGAGACAAGAAATTACATTAGTGATTGGAGAGATAATGGAAGCTACACATCATTTGATCATGATAGTGGGATATATGATATTGATCATCTTAATGAGATGATTGATATGGTTGAAGAGGATTTTAAAGACTGTCCTGAGTTGTTTGAGAGGTTGAAGATTAATGCTAATAAACCATTATATCCCGATTGTAAGAAATTTACAAAATTGCAATTGTTCTAAAATTGTACAACCTAAAAGCGGCTAATGGATAGAGCGATAAGAGTTTCACATATTTGCTTGAACTTTTGTATGAGATGTTGCTAGAGTACAACAAGCTTCCACCTCATACTTATGAAGCTAAAAAAGTGCTATGTTCTATTAGGATGAGTTATGAAAAGATACATGTATGTCCCAATGACTATGTCCTCTTTTGAAATGAGTATTCAATTTCAGATAAGTGTCCAAAATGCGACGCGTCATGGTACAAGAGAAATGGGTGTAGTCCAGCTAAAGCGTTATGGTATTTTCCAATCATACCAAGATTTAGACGCCTATATAGTATTGCAGAAGATGCCAAGTACTTATCATGGCATGCTGACAAAAGAATTAGGGATGGCAAGCTACGGTATCCTATAGATTCTCCTTAATGGAAAAGTTTGATCTTATATATCTCAAGTTTGGGGATGAAGATAGAAACCTATACCTTGCATTAGCCACTGACGGAATGAACCCTCATGGCATGCAAAGTAATACTCATAGTACATGGCCGGTGATTTTGATGATCTATAACCTCCCTCCATGGTTGTGTATGAAGCATAAATTTATAATACTTTCATTGTTGATTTTTAGGCCTCGACAACCAGGAAATGATATAGATGTGTACTTGGCACTGTTAATTGAAGATTTAAAGCTATTATGGGAGACTGGTGTAGAGGTATATGATGGGTATAGAGAGGAACATTTCATCCTGCGAGCTATGTTATTTGGCACTACAAATGACTTTCCTGCTTATGGTAACCTGTCAGGATACAGTATCAAAGGGCGAGATGTGTGCCCTGTATGTGAAGAGCACACTTATTTAATGCAATTGGAACATTGTTGGAAGAATGTCTTCATAGGTCATTGTTGATTTTTGCCTTAAGCAAATTATTATAGACAGTTGAGAAAGGCCTTCAATGGCCACTTAGAAAAAGGTAGAGTTCCTTTGCCTTTAACTAGTGAGCAGCTTTTGAAAAGGTTAAAGATTTGAATATTAAATGTGAAAAGCCATTTGTAGTTACAAATGGCTGGAAAAAGAAGTTCATCTTCTTTGAATTGCCATATTGGAAGTCCTTAGATGTGAGGCATTTTCTTAATGCGATGCACATTGAAAAGAATGTTTGTAATAGTCTCATTAGAACATTACTCCACATTTCAAGAAAAAGCAAGGACGGTATCAATTCAAGGATAGATTTAGTTAGTATAGGGTTAAGGGAAGAGTTCACACCAAAGGAAAACGTACTTTTTTTACCTCCAGCAGCTCACACTCTTTCTAAAAAGGAAAAATTAGCCTTTTATGAATTCTTACATGGAGTTAAAGTACCAGAAGGTTACTTTTCAAATATCAGTAGCCTTGTGTCCATGAAAGATCTCAAATTAGTGGACATGAAGACTTATGACTACCATATTATTATGGAAATCTATTGCCAGTAGGTATACGCTCCATTTTGCCAAAGAAAGTACGTGGAACTATTACTAGACTTTGTTTCTTCTTTAATGAATTTGTAGCAAGGTGATTGACATAAAAAATTGCCTAAATTAGAGCATGAAGTAGCTAAGATCTTATGCAAGCTTGAAATGTATTTTCCACCTTCATTCTTCAACATCATGTATTACTTGTCATTTCACCAAGTTAGAGAGACAAAGTTGTGTGGCCCAACTTATCTAAGATGGATGTACCTAATAGAGAGTTATTGGAAGGTATTAAAAGGGTATGTGAAAAATTGAAGTAGGCCAGAGGGTTGTATTGTTGAGAGATAGATCATAGAAGAAGCAGTTAAATAGTGGACTGGATATCTCTCTAATGTGGATGCCATTAGGTTGTCAAAGTATATAAAGGATATCACAAGTGAAAGTGGTGGAATCCTTGGGAAAGAACTCATTAGCATAGATAAGGTACAATGGGAACAAGTTATTTATATGTTTTACGCAACACTGAGGAGGTTGAGCTATATTTTGAAGAACACATGGCAATTGTTAGGAGTCAAAACAAGGGTAAGCATGAAAGTTGGTTAACAACATATCACAATCAACATTTTATAGATTGGTTTAGAGATTGCATCTCTAAGGAGTCCTAACCATATGAAAGGTTGAGATTCTTGGCCAGGGGTTTTGGATTCGAAGTATTTTGTTATATAGGTTATGTAATTAATGACATTACATTCTATATGAAAAATCAAGATGCTCAAAGCACTATACAAAATAGTGGTATAACGCTTGTAGCTCAATCAGTGCATGTCTCTAGTTCTAAAGACAAGAACCCTATCTATGCAAAGATGAATTATTTTGGGGTGATAGAGCATATTTGGGAGTTAGATTATATCAATTTTCGTGAACTTGTCTTCTGTTGCAAGTGGGTTGATAATAAAACTGGCCTTCGAATTGATGATGAGTTAGGTTTCATTCAAGTAAATCTTAATAAGGTGGGTTTTAAAGATGAACCATTCATTTTAGCATCATAAGCTTGACAAGTGTTCTTCATGTCAAATCCAGTGTAAAAAAATTGGTCAATTGTTCTTCTAATAAATAAAATAGCTAATAATGAAGATCATGATGATTTCAATGTTGAGGATGATCCTTTCATGCAGACATCACATACACTTGATGCTTTAACTGGGGATAATGCCTTTTACATTAGAGAAGATCACATAGAAGGGATTTGGATTGATGAGGGATCTGTAGAGCACATAAAAGAAAAGACAAAAAAAAAAGAAAAAAATTGTCTCAACAATTGTAAGATATTTGTTTATAATATTTTTGAAAATTTACTTTTACTTTACTCTTTTATTAAGACTGACAAGTTATTGTTGTGTTTAATTTTTCTTATAGGTAAATGGCCACCCCAACTAATTCCTGTGATAAGAGTAATGGTGCTCCACTTACTCCAGAAGACGCAATCAAAGAAGTCAAATAGGGTAAAACCATTATGAAAGCAGTAATACAAGCTTGGGCAACTGGTCAAAATTGCTAGCGTATTGGAATGATAGGGGCCAATTAGTTAAGTCTGCTCAATTGGTTAGTTATATTAAGGTTCTAGCACGTCACTACGTGCCTTGTTATATTGTAGATTGGAGACAGAAAAATGATCCAGAGCTCGAACAAGCAAAAAACAATATTTGGGAAGATCTTATAATATCTTTTGACCTAGATGAGAGCTATAGGCATTATATCATGAGAAAAGCTGCATATGCCCATAGAAAATTTTGAGCTACTCTTACAACATATCATCTTAAGGATTCAAATAGAGAAATCAATCCACATCCTCCTGAAATGTATCTTGAGATTCAACAAGAACACTAGGATGAATTTATTAAAATGTGCCAACAGCCTGAATTTCAACAGATAAGTCAACTCAATCACTCTAGAGCTGCAAATACTCCTTTTCTATTTAGAGTAGGAATAAAGAGCTATTCGATATTGGGCATGGTTTGGTTAGTACTAGTTAATAACTTATGATATTATCCATAGAGAAATGCTTTTTAATCATTTTAATATCTTACCTTCTCTGAATAGAAGGAAGATGTTGGATTGGATGCCATAGTTACTTGTGCCCTTCTATGGAAGACAGCTTGAGAGGATAAGGAAGGCAGATTACTGGATGAGCACACTTGAAATGTTTGGGAGGATTGTGTGAGTATTGATGTCTTAGTATATTAACTTCATTTATTTAATTAATAACCAATTTGCAATTTGGTCAATAGGAAGCATTGTCACAATCAGTATCATAAGATGAGCGAGTGGCCATATAGATGTTCTTGGTAGGGCATTGGGAGCCATAGAAGTCTCCGGTCGTATTAGAGGAATTGGATTCAGTGTTTTCTCAGGGTACTTATTTTGGACGTCGGTCCAAAACTTTTATCGAACAAAATGTAATGACAAAGGTAGCTGAAAGCATGGCAGAAATGGAGGCAAGAATGGAAAAAAATTGCAAGAGCATATGCAAAAGAAATTTGAGCAAATGATTGGATTAATAAATGTGCCACCAATCAGCCCCAGTGAGAGAGATAGCTGCTCATTCCATATTAAGGAAGATTTTCCCAAGGTTTTAATATCTCTATATTTTTTTATCTATATATTTATAAATAATATCTCACATTATTTTTAAAACATTAATTTATGTATTTTTCAGGGTAAGTCACAATGTCAATTGTGATTATAATTACCACATTATCATGTTGTGACACTTGAATCTGTGTATAATGATAATAGTGATACTATACATAGTAGACTGATGCTTGTGGATTACTTAAAGGTGACCATAAGTATGCCAATAGAAAATGATGCTGAATTGCCAGTGCAAATAAGGATGAGGATACATTTATGATTTCTAACACCATTGGCACTTACGTGGCTTGGCCTACAAAGCTTATTAAATCACAGGTATGAAAATTGGTTATTCTTTAAAATATCATTTATGTTCAATTTTGACTTTACTAATTAATTTTATATTTTACAGACATCAAAATCCAAAGGAATAGTACAAAAGCCAATCAAATCAAAAGGAAAATTGTCAAGAGGATCTACCTCTGTAACTAAGGTAGGGAAGACCGATTTAGAATTTGCTCAGTTAAAATATCCTAATCAAAATGCACTTAGAGTGATTATGAGGACAACATTTAAAAATAGTGCCATTTATGAAATAGAAATGGATGAGGGGATTTATGGTGAACCGATTGTTGAAAGATTAGGAGTATAAAATATTAATGATATTTTGACAAAGGATTGGCTACAAACCACAGTAATTAGTTTATACATCAGGTATCTTCTAAGCTTTATTACTTTTTGTGGTATTTATTTATTGTTTGTAATGATCTTTTTTGTTGTTTCATTGTAGGTATTTGTATGATACATTTGTTGTGCTAGGCTCATTGATGGAAAAATTTTCATTCATTAGCCTGCATAACACAAGTACATACAACATTGATTATCATTCTCAAAAGATTGTTGATGCATTCAAGGCTAAAGGAAAGAAGAACATGTTATTTTCAGCTCCTTACAATTCAGGGTGAGCTATTATCTATCTTTAAATCTTTTTGACATTTGATTTAATACAATATTTTATGTTTTCAAGCAATATTGGGTACTTGTTTGTGACAATACACTCATCCCTACGATTTATTATTTAACTCATTAAAAGATAATGAGCTCAAGAATAGATCTACGAGGATATTATTTAATCAGTAAGTGTTTTATTTTTTATTTTTTACACATGTTTATTATAACAATTAGTTATAATTTTAGTTAGTATGCTTTAATTCTAATAGAGTCGTAGCATGTTATTGAGGTAGTAAAGGTCTCCCTCCAGATACTCAAAAGAGTGATCCTGTTGAGTATTATATATGGAACAAAATAATGGTTTGTATTATTGCTTAATAAAACATTTTTGATATAATGTATTGAGACGATTATTTGATTAATATTTTATGGCTGTTATTCTAAATATGCTGTTTTGGATCAATGTAAAATTGCTGGACAATTCTAGAACATCCAAGTTATAAGGGAGGTACTGCTGGATTTTCTTTAGATTTGATTTGTAGATCCAAATTATATATAATTTGATCTTTAAATATTAATTAGTTACATTTTGTTTTTAACATGTTTGGATATTTATATCTTATTTTTATTATTTTTATAGGTACCTACACAAATCAAAAGTTGGGAGTGCGATTACTATGTCTTGAAGTTTATGAAAAAAGTAATTACGCAACAAGAGTTAATCATTCCACCAAATATAAGTGTTTCAAAATTAAATTCATGTCTTACATATAAAACAGATAATTAATTATTATATGTTTGATTTTTCTTGTAGTATTTTGCTAGAGCAAGATCTTCATATTTAACCATAGGTCAAATAGAAGATGTAATTAGGAGTGGTTAAAATACATAATTGGTTGTTTGTGATAGGTAGGTAACATCTAATGTTAGGAAAGTACCAAAAAAGTATTATTTGTAAAATAGACTAACTTGAGATTGTTAGACAGGCTGAAAATTATCCTAAAATTTGTTTTAATTTCAAATTCTGTAGCTGTATTCAAATTGTTTAGCTTGTTTTAATTACAATGTTTAACCATTTTGTTTATGGATTGCTTTTTTGGAGATTAATATGGAATGGAATATTCATTTGTAATGAGTAGCAAAAGATAGTCTTTATTTGTAATTATCATATTCAGCAAAGTACACAAAAGCATGAAAATTAAAAAAAATGGTATACGAGAGTGCTCTTAAAAAGAGTGCTCCTATAAGGTATTATATAGGAGTGCTCTTTTTAAGAGTGCTCCTGTATGTTAATTATTTTTTTCCATGCTGAAAACATTTTAGGAGCGCTTATTTTAAAAGCATTTTGGTATATGAATATATATAAGAGTGCTTTAAAAGCACTCTTGTATATACGGGAGTATTAAATTTGAGAGCGCTTTTGAAGCACTCTCATTTGGCAAAATTAAGCGCTCCTATAACTCATTTTTGTAGCAGTGAATATGAATTAGCTAAGAGTATCAAATTCTAACACTATTAAAAAGAAAAAGTTCTATCAAAACATGCATATCGGAGTGATTCTAACATGGCTAGCACGGCTTTCACTATGAAAATTATGAATGGGTATGTTTCAAAATTTTGTCCACTTTGGAAGAATTAATTCAGACAGAGAGTTAAATTATATGAATTTAATTAAGTTAATTTTAATAACCTAACTGGAATATTTCTTTCTTCCTCAACGTCATGTTCTTGTTTTTTTGTTTTTTGTTGTTTTTTGTTTTTGGCCACGGAAAATTTGCGTATCCACAAAGTATACAAAGCCAAACACAGTTCTTTTCTGGGATCACTACTTTCTTCCATATTTATAACTTCAAATAAAAAAACTGGGAATAATATATATATATATATATATACATAGATAGTTTTTAGAGATGCTATATTCCGTGTACCTTGCTGATATGACTTAAAGACAAGCTTTATTCACACACACACACACAGTCTATATATTTGTTAAAGATTAACAGATCAGAGGTATCTCTCACAGTTTCAATTCCTTACTCAAGAAGGTATTCGATTTCAAAGAGTTGGAATCAGCAAGTAAAAAACTGGATTAAGACAAGAGAGTCAGAAGTGATCAACGCCAACATAATCTACACAATTCTTGTTCAATGTCAAATCACTACAAGGTATTCGATTTCAGAGAACATGTTGGAATCAGCAAGTAAAAAAACTAGATTAAGACAAGAAAGTCAGAAGTGATTAACACCAACACAATCTACATAATTTCTTGTTCAATGTCAAATCAGAATCGAACTTTTAAAAATAGGGTGAATTATTCGTCTTTAATAATGGGAATAGCTTCATCATCAAGGAGATTTAGGTGATTTAATTTTCTTTATCATGGATTATTTTTCCCATTAAACGTGTGCCACGTTTTAGATTACTAGCTAGTTGCTTTCATAAGCCAACTACCATACTCCACAAGGGAGTTTTTATTTTTTCTGTTTTTGGGTTCTTTTTTACTGATAAAACGAAATCCAGGCTAGCTGGTTACATGCTCATGAAACAGGAATCACAAATCATAAAGGGCAATTAATAACATAAGCTGAACCAAAATAAGAACTCACATTTTCTATTTTCACTTCCTTTTTCTTCGATTCATACCATTCCAATCAAATTTGAAGAGGAATCATCATACCACTAAAGGCGCAAAGAGCGCGTCTGATCAAGCCACTAAGCGCTCGAACGGTCTAGTTAGCAGAAAAGACACCGAGCATGAGTATGAAGAACAAGAGACCTCAGTGGGACTGAATTTCTAAGGAACACGTAGCATGTCAATACTCACGGACTTTTTATAAATCGTGGAGGTGTAGATGTCATTAAGGACAACATTAAAGATGCCAATTGCTCCAAAATTAACTGAAGACACTTATTGGCCCAAAAAAACTCAAGTCACTTGAGTAAGAGGGCCCCTGCGACCCCTCTGCATTTGTCCATTCAATATAGTTTTCTTTATCATGTTTGCATTATGTCTTTGTATTTCCAGTGAGCAGGGTTCAACCCGCTTACATGTATATTTATAGTAATTAATCTAATTCCTTTCCATTGTGACTACACTATCACAAAAAAAGAAAAAAAAAAAAAAGCCTTACTTGATAGTTATTTTTGGCTTTACTTAGCAGTTTTTTAAACATCATAAGTCAAGTAAAGGGGCCTTACTTGACGGTTATTTGGCAACTAGTGGAAAGGTCCGTGCATTGCACAAGTAATATAAGAACCAATTTTTGAAAGATAATTGATAATGCCATATTATTCTATTATTTTATTATTCAAATAATAGATTATATATATTTGTATGTGTGGTGCTCTGAAAAAAAATTCTTTGATTTTCATCATTCTTGCTCATGAAGCTCTTTCTTCTTCCTCTGCAAAAGGAGCAGTGAAATTTAAGAAAATTTAAATGAAAAATAACAAAATGCAAAAGCATTTTTAAGGATACATGCATTGTGTAATACTATGAAATTACTTTGGCATATTTTAGAGCATGTCTCCATTTGAAATAAATTAATGAAGGAAAATTTGTCATTGTCAAGAATTCTTAAGATTCAATAAAATTCAATAAACCAAATATAAACTATAATTGATTCACAACAACAATTACTGTAACATATGCTATGTAGTTCACCGAACTTTCACTTGAACTCATAACTATAACATTGTAAAAAAATGTCATTGCTTTTTTCACATATCCATTGCACCCTAGACATATCTTTATAGTTTCAGAAGTCTATGTCAATTCTAACAGCGAAATGTTTTAGACCTTAGAAATAGGGAGACAAATATGATAACTAATTCCTATATCAAATTTTATTTATCATATGGCTTGGAACGAAAACATCACTGTCAAATTATAACAACTTGAGATACAAGAGGCTGTAGACAAGAAATTAGAAGTGTGGATGACACAAAAAAAAAAAAAGTGATAAAGTTGTCTTCTTAATTAGATACAATGAAAGTTTGTTTACATATATATTCAATTTTAAGATACAAGAAACATTTCATGTAGAATTGTGTATATATATATATATACTTACAGAAAATGGTAACAATTTCTTCTAATGGGAAGATATTCAATAGAATTGTATCAATTAATTCAAATACACATTTATGCCCATATGTTTAGAAATCTTGAACAAAATTTAAATTACGTACATGAAATAGCATCAAAGAAGTTGATAAAAGTTATTTAGGATCATTTAAACGTTTTTCTCTCATTTAGTATCATTAGCCACACCCTGCATCTTCTACCTTTTTGCGAGCAGATCTTTACTTGGACCAAGGTCCTTTCCTACTTGTATTCTTTCACTCTTTACTTGAACCAGTATTGATTCCACAAGAAACATTGAAGTATATTTTACTCAAAAATAGAACCATGGCATCTTTTTTGTGCCGAAACTATGGTGCTTTCAGGTACCTCAATATTTTCAAACCTCAGAATCCCCTGTATTTATTTCAGCCAGTCAGCCCCTTCAAATGCTCTCTCTCTCTCTCTCTCTCTCTCTATCTCTCTAACATCAAAGGCATTTGATAATTCATAATTTGGCTCCTCCAGTAATCCGATACCAGCTCCACTCCAGATATTTTTACCAAAAACAAGGAAGTTGATGCATGACAGGATCCCTTCCATGCATGCATATGACAAATCACAAGATAATACAACTAATGTAGTACTACTAAGATTTAACTAATAATCCTGATGTTTATCCATGCCACAGTTTTTTGTTGCTCTAGAATAAACAAGTTCATTATATTCAAATTTGGAAAAAATAGTTTTACCTTTTAGCCCTAAAATTGACGGTAGCAAACTATATTACCTATTTTAGGAGATTTTAAGGATAAAATAGTTAAGTTAATACTAATATAGTACTAGTCGCAACCTAGGTCATTGATTGCTCTCGCAAGTGTACGAGATCACAGTAATAAATTACCTAGAGTATTCCAGGTGTCGAACACATAGGGAAGTTACACTTTTACTAATTTAAATAATTAATATTCAAGAAAAATAGATAAAATGGATAATTTTGATAAAATAATAGGAATAAAAAAAATCAAGAAAATAATGATGATAAAAACACATCACTTTGAAGCGTCGGGATTTAGAATTCACCCTATAGGTTGCTAGTTTCTACTCCTTGAGTTGACTTAGATCAATTATAGTGACAATTATTCCTAAAATGTTCTAATATTCTCCCGAATTATTAGTCCCTTTTTAATTAGTGTTTGAATTCGTTCCCACGCTTCCCAAGCAATTAATTTAAAACCTTGAAGCTATAGTTAAGTCATCATAAATTTCTAGAACTGTTCCTAGCCTAGTTATTTATGTTTATTTCTCTAGATCTAGGTTCTCTCTTCACCTCCCAGTCCATCAAGATTACCCATAGACTTGATTAAATGGTGGCCAATCATTAAATCAATATGAAGAACAAGAGAAATATATATAATTGAGAAAAAGAAAAAAAAAATATTCATAAATATAAATGCAAGGAGTCAAAACAAAAGGAATAGAAAACTAACTCTCTAATTGGGCTACATCCTTACCCCAACTGGGTAATTTGGAAACACATAATAAAAATAAATAAAACCATTCTAAAATTCTCAATCATGAAAAATGATTACAGAGAAAATTAAGGAGTAGAAGAGAAATAATTATAATTTGTGAAACTCTCAATGATCTTGCTTTTAGCCTTCAGAATGCTTCTACGAGCTCCAAATCTCAGAGAGAATTCTTGAGGTACTCAGATAAGTGATTGAATGCCTTCTCTCTTAATGGAGGGAGTATTTATAGTTAAAGTGGAGGCTCCTTCTTTTGTTCCTTATCGATGTGGGACTTTGATATATATATATATATATATATATATTTCTCTTTTCCTTCTTTCCTTCTATTTAGTTTATTCTTTTTCTCTACAAATATATAGATAAAAAGATATAAGTGGATTTTGTATTAAATTTCTTTTTATCTTATAATTAAGTGATGAGGGAAAAATATATAAATATCAATTAAATAGATATGAAATCTTAATAAAATTAATCAAAATTCAAACTAAAATCTATACCCATTTAATTAAAAAATATGCACTTATCAAATTCCCCACACTTAGCTTATTGCTTGTCCTCAAGCATTATTTCTACGTTTAGCCTTATTCCTTAAATAGTAATATCAAATATAGAAACTTTACTCAAAGTACTAGTAAAATTTAACTGTATAACTAACCTACAGAGCTTTAATGTGAGAGAGAAAGCTAATAATTATACTAGTACCACCACAGGGAGTGAATTAAATTCTTATGAGCACTTATCTATAAAATAAATTTGTCTATGCCCTTAGACCTTACCTGTTTCTTTTTCTGAGTTCGTGCAATGGGGTCACCATGCATAACTATTCATGAATTGCCTTTCTTCTTAAATACGTCTTAGGTCCTTTGACGCGAACCCTTATATTGGTGATACAAGGGCTTGGTTACTTAGACTTCAGAACTTTATTGGCACACTCTTGATACTTACTAAGCTGTTTGACGCGAAGGCCAACATTGGTGATGAAGGTCCCCGGTTACTAGGCCTAGTTGGCATTAGCGGAGTAGGTACTCGGCAATTTTTTTTCTCTCTCTTTTTTTTTTTGTAGGATCATTCCCCTTTTTAACTACTTGCAAGGTGTTAGATTTTTAGGCATAGACATAAATAATTAGGACAGATAATTAATGCATTAATTATATTTTTGATAAACTCCTATGGAGTATTAACAGTTTTAAATTCTTTCTCAAACATATAGTTGCCCTCAATAGTTATATAGCTAAATAAAAAATAGTACAAAAGAGCAAAAAATTAAAAAAAATCAAAAATTTTCAAAATTAAGGCTAATTATATCATGTAAATTGCTAAGGAAATATAATAGCATAAGCAATAGAAAATTATCATAATATTCCCTCCCCCACACTTAAATTTCACATTGTCCTCAATGTTTGCAGAAAAGAAAAAAGTTAAAGGAACTGAAACTCCCTGATTTAATTTATTTTGATATGACTTTGATAACCTTTAAGAAGCACCCTTTTAAGCATTGTAATCCTGCAATTCATCTTAGCGAGGGTCTTAGTGATCAAATAAAATTTTATGGGGATAACAAACGGTAAAAAGAAATTAAAACAATTAAAAATGACAAAGAAAAGGAAATAAAAACAAAATTGGGTTGCCTCCCAATAAGCACTACATTTAATATCTATAGCTAGACACTGCTGTAAAAATCAAGAGATTCCTTCTGAGTATGGTAGAAATCCTTGTCCTCCTAAATCAAAAGACACCTTCTTATCCCAACTAATATTCATCTTCCCCTTAGAGAGGGTTCTTGTTAATGAGCAAGGGACTTTCCAATTTGATTCCAATATATGAGTGCTAGAGCTTTTGTGAGGACTAGTGAGTAGATTTTTAGGTTGCCTTTATAGCTCCCTCCCTTCTCCATTGCTAATTTTCTCCTCTTATTTTCTAAAGTATGTAAGGGAGGGTCTTCTGGGTGTTTCTCCTCTTCTTGTGTCACCTGTATGCTACATAAAGATTTTTCAAGAATAGAGAGTTTAGTAGCTTTAGTAAATTTAAATATCTCTTTTTCCTCACCTACCTTGAATATTAATTCTCCCTTAGGCACATTAACTAAGGCACCTCCAGTGGCTAAAAATGATCTTCCTAATATAAGTGAGACATTCTAATTATCTTCAATGTCTAAAATAATAAAGTCTGCAGGAATATAAAGTTTACCAATTTCACTATGACATCCTCAACTACACCATATGGATATCTAAGTGATCTATCTGCGAGTTGAAGAGTCACATTGATCGGCTTGATATCTATTATACCAAGTTTCTTGCATAGAGAATAAGACATTAAATTAACACTAGCACCTAAATCACATAAACAATTTTCAATAATATTACAACCAATATCACAAGAAATAGTGAAACTCTATGGATCTGTCAATTTGGGTGGTAACTTTTTTTGTAGAATCGCACTACACTCCTCTGTAAGTGTAACCGTGGCATATTCTTTTAACTTTTTCTTGTTTGAAACCAGCTCCTTGATGTATTTGGCATAAGCAGGCATCTTTGCCAACACCTCTATAAAGGGAATATTAATTTGAATTTTTTTGAACATCTCAAGGAATTTTTGGAAGCCTAAATTTGGATCTTTTTTTGGAAGGTGCTCGGGGTATGGAATAGGGGGCATATAAGGTTTGGCTTCAGAGGGAGAATGCCCACTTTTAGCTCCACTATCGACCTCTTGGGATTCCTTATCATTCTATATGGTGACTGCCATAACTTGCTCTCGTGGATTGACTTCGGTATTGCTTGGAATTTTACTTTGACTCTTTCCAGTAACTAAGCTAGCCAAATTGCTTATTTGAGTCTCCATATTCCTCAAAGAATTACCCATTTGAGATTCTATATTCTTCATAAAAGTTTGAGTTGAAGTAACTGTTTGTTTTAGTTGATCAATCTCTTGATTAATGCTCTTCATGCTATTCACTTGATAAGTCAACATTTGAGCCAAAGCTTCCTCCAACTTCGTTGTACGATCTTCAATTGTGTTTCTTTGTTATTGAAAGCTTGGCTGTGCTTGTGGCCCCTGAGTAGAGGAATTCTTCCAAGAGAAATTTGGATGATTTCTCCATCCAGGGTTGTATGTGTTGGAGTATGGGTCATTCCTTAAATTAACTCAATCATTACTAGCTCCCATATAATTAGCCTTCTCCACATAGTCACCATCACAACCTGTATGAAGAGAATTATTAGTAGAAGAAAGGGAATTAACAGAACCAAAATTTTTCAATAATAAATTTAAACTCTTTGTTAAATCCCGTAGTTCATGTGAGACATTTGATGTAGAAACTTCATTAAACATCACCCTCCGTCCTCGAACTACCTTCTGCCTTGAATTTGCTGCTAGCATTTTATAAATCTCCTCCCTTTCTTCAACTGTCATATTACTTGGATCACCTCGAGCTGTATTATCAACTTTTGATTGGCATTTAACATTAAGCCTATCATAACAAAAATCCATCAAGAGTATGTGTGGAAATTGGTGATGGGGACATTGGCTTATGAGGAGATTATAACGTTCCCAGGCCTCATGGAACAATTTACTATTTTGCTATGTGAAGAAGTGAATTTTATCCCTTAATTCTGAAGTCTTCTGAGGAGAATAATATTCCAAAAAAATTGCTCATACATCTCCATCCAAGAGCTTATGGAAGCTTCTAGTAATCGTAAAAGCCATTGATAAGCTTCTCCTTTTAAAAAAATATGGAAAGCAACGCAGCTTTAAATCATCATCCGATAGATTATTTAGTGGTAGTGTATCAATTACCGCATAAAATTCTCGTATAAAATTCAAGGCATCTTCAGTTCAGTGCCCGTTGAAATTAGGTAGTGCATTTAAGTGAACATTCTTAAATTCATAATTACGCACTCTCGTACTCAGTTGGATGCATGACGGATTAGATATGATGAATGGACGTTGAATATCTCTAAATGTAATGGATGGCTCTATAATAGTTTCGTCACCCATCTTTTTTCTTCTTTGAGATCTATTTTTCCTGCAAACCATTCAATTTCTAGATTAATGGGAATCAAATTTAAATCACCAGAACTTCTTAGTTGCATAAAAAAATAATAAAAATAAAAATAAAAATAAAAATAGAAATAGAAATAAAAATAAAAATTTAAAATTTAAAATTAAAATGAACTAAAAATTAAATAGTTAGTAAATTTGTGACTTCCTCGGCAACGGCGCCAAAAACTTGATTGCTCTCGCAAGTGTACGAGATTACAGTAATAAATTACCCAGAGTATTCTAGGTGTCGAACCCACAGGGAAGTTACACTTTTACTAATTTAAATAATTAATAATTCGAGAAAAATAGATAAAATGGATAATTTTGATAAAAATAATAAGAATAAAAATAAATTAAGAAAATAATGATGATAAAAATGCAATCACTTGAAGCGTTGGGATTTAGGATTCACCCTATAGGTTGCTAATTTCTACTCCTTGAGTTGACTCGGATCAATTATAGTGACAACTATTCCTAAAGTGTCGTAATATTCTCCCGAATTATTAGTCCCTTTTTAATTAGTGTTCAATTCATTCCCACGATACCCAAGCAATCAATTAAACTGTGAAGCTATAGTTTAAGTCACCATAAATTTCTAAAATTATCCCTAGCCTAGTTATTTATGTCTATTTCTCTAGATCTAGGTTCTCTCTTCACCTCCCAGTCCATCAAGATTACCCATAGACTTGATTAAATGGTGGCCAGTCATTAAATCAATATGAAGAACAAGAGAAATATATATAATTGAGAAAAAGAAAAAATATTCATAAATATGAATGCAAGGAGTCAAAACAAAGGAAATACAAAACTAGCTCCCAAATTGGGCTACATCCTTACCCCAATTGGGTAATTTAGAAACACATAATAAAATCAAATGAAACCGTTTTAAAATCCCCAATCATGAAAAATGATCACAGAGAAAATTAAGGAGTAGAAGAGAAATAGTTATAATTTGTGAAACTCCTCAATGATCTCACTTTCAGCCTTCAGAATGCTTCTATGAGCTCCAAATATCTCAGAGAGAATTCTTGAGGTACTCAGATAAGTGATTGGATGTCTTCTCTCTTGATGGAGGGAGTATTTATAGTTAAAGTGGAGGCTCCTTCTTTTGTTCCTTGTTGATGTGGGACTTTGATATATATATATATATATATATCTCTCTCTTTTCCTTCTTTCCTTCTATTTGGTTTATTCTTTTTCTCTAAAAAATATAAAGATAAAAAGATATAGATAAAAAGATATGAGTGGATTTTGTATTAAAATTCCTTTTTATCTTATAATTAAGTGATGAGGGAAAAATATATAAATCAATTAAATAGATATGAAATTTTAATAAATATAATCAAATTTAAACTAAAATCTATATCCATTTAATTATAAAATATGCACTTATCAGTCATGCTTTACTAAGGAGGCTAACTAAGGTCAATTAAGGCTAAACTAGTAAGCTAGACTAAATAATTTTTGATTGATTTTAACTAATTAAACTAAATGAACAGATTTAATTAAAAACCTAATTAAATAGTGACATGGAGTTGGGAATGTTTAAACCTTTCTAAAGTGAAGTCCTAAAATGGAGTTCTAGAAGTTAGGGGATGCTATATTCTTTATTTATTCTTTTTAATTGGGCTTAGGTTAACTTCTAACTACTTGCTTAACCAAATTAAACCCCTTATAAAATTTTGCATAAATATGTCTTCCTAACTAATTTAATTAATCAAGTCCTTGCACAATTTTGTATAAGTCCCTAATCAATTCCTTAATTAGGTTCAAAGTGATCAAAATTTTCCTTGAGTTCCCTTAGGTGCAGCTCTACCTAATGCATGTCTAGTGCACAATTTTGCATACAAGACAATTTATTAAACACCAACCAAATATATTTATGCACAGGAAATGTAAGACACATACAATACACATAAAACATATATTTATATGAATTATAATGTATTGGAGAAAATTTTCAGCAACTACACAGAGAATTCAAGTGGAAAAATAGTAAATTATCAAGTTAAATACCAATCTTAATCAATAAAAATAAAATATATTAATGTTCCTGATTTTAAAAATAAGATTACATCAGCCTAGGTTTAATGAAGAGTAGTATCACTACTATAAAAATAATCTTATTTGACACTTAAAATTTCATGGTTAAATAAACAAATGTCATATATGTTGAGGTAGGGATTGGGAAAATACTTAGTAAATTAGATGGTTATTTATAAAACTATCAAATATTAGATAATTAAAATTTGATGGTTGAATACAAACCGTTAAATAAGCTAAACAAAAAGTTTGAAAAATATTTATTTGACAATTATTCATTTAACCATCAAATATTGGTTAAATAAATTTTACGGTTAAATATATAAAACGTCAAATATATGTTATGGAAAATTTAAAATAAAATCAAAAGCCACCTATATCTAATTGCAACTTTGTGAGCCTTGTCGTCACTCCAGATCACACGCTCTCTCTTCTCCTCCATAGCCATTATGCCACTTTTAACCTTGCTTGCTTTCTTCTTCTCCCTCACCATTAATCTCAAGCTCTTCATACTCGACAGTCCAAACTCAATCTTACTATCACCATTTTAAGGCTCAATGGCAAAGTTGCAGTCGATGAAAAATCTAGGGCTTGAAGGCTATGTTGATCTGTGAGTATTTATCATCCATCTATAGTGATTTGTGGTAATTAGAATTGGTATTCAATTAATATTGATTCTAGTTTTTTACAGCAGTTGCGACACCAAACTCTATTTGGGATTGAAACTCCAATCCATAGGTATCCTCACTTCTATTGTGTTATACTTGTTTTCTATCTCTATGTTCCACTAATCTGATAAGAAATTAGTCGCTTATCCTCAAAATTACACTAAAGCTAACCCTAATGCAATATAGGGCCAACCCTAGGTCATCTCCCAAGGAATGGTTTTAAGTCTAATTGAAAGTTATCTAGTGAAATAAATCAACTAAAGTTTGTAGGAATTTAGTTACCTAGCTAATTATCTAAACTAATTACCTAATGTGCAAGTAATTAAAATGCTAGTGAAAGTGAGTGAAATGAACTTCCCTTTTCGCAATAATGGAACCCTAGAGATTAGTTGATTTTGGATTCATTATCTTCTCATGATTAGGCTAAGTTTAGCTTTCCTTTCCTCTTGACTAAAGCTGTCATGACTTAAGAAAATTATCCAAAGCCAATTAACCTAATTAGTTAACCTCCCTAGGTCTTAGATTAAAGTCCCTAGTTTAATTAACCAATTGGTAAAGATATTAGCCAAGTGATTCACTCAAAATCCTCTTTCAACAGCCATGGTCAAACACATAAATTGAGCAACCACAAGATTATGTCAAGCTACTCAACAACACAAGCATTAACACCACAAGATTATGCAATATTAATACAAGAAATTCACTAATTGAAAAACACAAGATTATGTGCCAAACAAAGAGTGGCAAAATTTAGTTATGGCTGTCCAAGGAAGAAATTAAATGAAACAATCCTCTCTCTTTACAAGTATGTGAGCCTTTAACTTTCTTTGAGATACTTCAAGACTCCTCTAGCATCCTTCTCTCCTAGCGCTCTTTATAGATTTAGCCTCGGGTCATTTGGAATCTACTTAAGCACAATTCTTCCACTATGGCTAAATGATACTCATAAACATTTTGAAGATTTTGAAGCCAAACAAAAAAATAAAGCACTAGGGTTTGAAGTGTAAGGTGAGAGAAGAATGGTAGAGTTGGATTAGGGTTTTACTAATTAGATCATAAGTTATGGAGGAGGGAAGGTGAGATGGAAATAAAGAACATAAAGAGGAGAAGGGTAGTTGCCAAAAAGAGGGTAAATCGAAGAGCAAATGTTGAAAATGAAATTAGGATAGTTTGATTCAAGTCTAGGGTAAAGAGGCCTAAGTGTTAAGTAAATGAGTGAAACATGAGCTAAGGCAATTTTATTGTTTACTAGGGTAAAACGGATGAAAATTTAGATGAAAATGGTTTGGAAATTGAATTAAATAAAGCTAAAGGTAAGGAAAAATTAAGAGAGAGAGTGAGTGGAATCAAATTCTGGTACATTGTGTGCAAGACCATACAAGGCTTGTACTTTCACCCTAAAACTTAAGTATTTTGCAGTTGACTCATCTTATATTCCAATCCAATAGTCCTCATGTGCCAAATCCAAGGTGTGTAACCCTACACAAAAAAATGTGACACATAAAATTAATGTTCAAAGCATATGGATAATAATTGTATTTTTCAATTAAAATTAATTTCCAAATATGTGGCAAAATAAAAGTAAATAATAAAAACCAATTATGACATCAAAAAACAGGCTTTAGGGCATGACTTAAAGCCCAAAAATTGTAAGGCATACATGCATAACAATGACCTAGCCTAAGTACAAGAAAACAAGTCAACCTAAAATTTTGACTTTTTAAAATTGTCAATTTGTTAAATTAATTACTCTCAATATAAAATGAATTTGAGAAATATAATTGGATCATTTTTCTTCTAGACTAAAGATGCATCTTGAATAGTTTTCTCAAACATTTTCTCAAAAGTCAAATTTTATGACTAAAATTCCTCTAATGCATAGAATCCTACGCTTATGTAATTTTTCACAATCAATGCAACAAGTGTGAAATTTGGATGTATATAAAATGATTTTTGGAATAATAAAAAGAAAAGTGTGTAATAAATGTGGCTTATCACCTGTGGTAGTCCAAATATACATTTAGAAAGCCTATAGGCCTTGTTTGGTGCACATACCTCAATTTAAAGGGATTGGGATTAGTAGTAGGAGTGAGAATGAGAATGAGGCTTTAAAATTATGTTTGGTATGTAATAATATTTGCAGGGAATAATTATTTTTATTTTATTATATAATTAAACATAAATTAGCAAAAGACAATGATACCCTTTAAAATAAAAAAAATTATAACCCTACCCTTATCTAACCTAAGTTGTCATCTTCTTTACTACTCCTTATCTTGCCTCTGCCTCTGGTTTTTGGCCACTCTCCTTCACCATTCCTCACCATTGTCTCCCCTTGCCTCTGCCTCTGCTCTTTGCCACTCTCTTTCACTGCTCCTCACCGTCGTCTTCTTCCTCTTCAACCTATCAAATCAAATGCCCATGCTCCCTCTTCTACATCCTCCTCCCCCTTTTCTTCTTCTTGTTGCTCTTCTAATTTTTAATCATGCTTTTGTTATTTTTATTGCTATATGGTAGAAATTAATTAAAGGAGCGACAAATCTCTTGGATGTTAAAGGAATGATGGAGATCGAAGAACATTGACAAACTGGGGACTTTATTGGTGATGTAGAATGATGGAATGATGGAGATCGATGGAGTAAGGGCATCACTAGCAATAGAGATTGAGTTTTGTGTGAGGTACAGTGATTGGGATTTAGATAAAATTTAGAGCGGCATTTTTGTCTGAAATTATTTTTAACAACGATAGTTTTGTCTAGTAATTTTCCAATCCTGGGACCAGTTTCTCAATACCAAGGGGGAGGTGGGTTTGCTTAAACCAAAGTGAGACTCAATACCTTGTACCAAACACACTAAATTGGGCCTTTTCCAATACTAGCCCTAGACCCAAGGCTTAAACGGTGTGTACCAAGCATGGCCATAGGGTTTTAAAAAGTATAGTGTGCCAATTGTAACATCCTAAAATTTTAAAAACCTAGAAATTCAAGTACTTAAGAAGGGTAAATTGGTAAAATTAAGTGATTTATGATGTTTTTGGATCACTAATAGGGTTTTTAGACCTTTGGACAGCTTTAAAAATGAGCTAGGATGGTATAGGGGTCAACCAAGTTTAAGAGGGTGGATAAAATGTTATATGGCCTTTGTTGTGCCATGTTCTATGATGCATGCACCTTGCATTATGGCACACGATACATTTCAAAAATAAACAAAATGCAAGATGCATTTAATTTCAGAAGAGGAGAAAGAGGAAACGTGAGAGAGGCGACAGAGGAGCTCTTGGCTCTATTAGGGCTTTATTATCTGGGCTTTTTGAGGGCAATACAAGCTTGGGTCATCATTGGGTAAGCTCCATTTCCCCTCTCCTTCCCCATATTCAAGATTCTTGAGGTGGTAAGGTTAGTTTTGAGTATGATTTTCATCTCTCCTTAGGTTAAAACCAAACCCATTTGCTTAGTTAAGGTCTTGGGGAGTTAAATCAAGCTTTTAAACCTTGGTTTATAGATTTAGTAGTGATTTAAGATTTTTGGTTAGGGTTTGGATGAATCCTAAATGAAATTTGATATAATTGCGGCAATATAGGTGAAGAAATAGTATTATTTAAGTGTTTGGATGTTAAATAAAATTAATAGAGTATGCTGGAAGTGTTGATAGTATTAAACTAGGATTTTAGATATAGTGAGTACCCAAAATTTGGCTAAAAATGAGTTTGATTAGAGTTATAATTATTAATTGATATTTAATCTTGTAGATTAAATATAATCTTGTAGATTAAATATTAATTGAGTGTTGTTGTATGAGTGGGCATTTGTAGAGCTAATATTTAACCATGGTAAACCTTTTTGGACCAAAGGGTTGGGGTAATTGAATAATTCACTCTATTTGATTAATTGTCTAATTGTTTGTGAGTAAATGTGTGCATGTGTGTGTGTGTGTGTGTGTGTGTTTGCATATATGTGTTTTGAAAGGGTGGCATATTGCAAAATGATTTTATTGTGCATGGAAAAAAGGTTTTTCAAACAATAAATCTGTGAGTGTATTTGTATATGAGTAACATATGGTTTGGATACAAACAAGTGGTTTATATAAGAAATTATGAGCATGATCATATTACGGGGTTGGAGTTCACCCATAGAAAGTAGTAGTAAAAGCCTATATGGTATGCATTTTCCTTAGTGTTCGACGAGGTATGGTGTTACCCTTCCCTATATCTGCCAAATATAGGAAAAGATTAACTAAATTATCACTCACACTCAAATCAAAACAATCAAATACTTTTTTTGAAAAGTATAGGTCTAAGACTCTTTTTGTAAAATCATTAAAATCACAACGCATTATAACATTACACAGTGAAAGCAAGTCATATGCATTCATATAAACCATTGCATGCTTATAAAATTACAAAAGTAGGTTGGATTATGAGCAATAAGCCATTGTGTGCAATACATGCGCCATGGCATATGGCATAAAGCCACACACCTGTATTTTCTCCATGTCATGCACTGCGATGAATAAGTCTAAATTTCCTGCTATCATTTGATAGTAGAAATGACAAACTTTCGGTGTGCACTATTTTCTCATACGATGTCCAATCAGAGTGATTCAAGTGCCAACATGAAGCTTATTTCATAAGCTAGCTAAAGAGATAAGTTTAGATATGATTTAATAGTTTGATCAAAATTTAGACACTCAGTTATAAAAATTCATTTTTTTCAAAGAATTTCACGCACTAAAGTGCTCAAATCAATCCCTTAATCTCATTAGACCACATAAGGCCTTGAACTAAGTCCAAAAGGACCTAACACACCTGATTGGCCAAGTTACATAGCAAATACACACATATATTATAATTTGGCCATTTAACAGCTCATTTCCATAAAACATACAATTGCACAATTTAATACAACTTGGTCCACTTGGCCTGTTTCACCACAATATCATATTTATCCACATTCATAACATGTTCTCTACTTAATCTTAGCCCTAACTACTCATTTCATCACATGTTTATGCATAAGGGCTAAGATTTACAACTATCACCACAAATCTTTACAATTTCTCTATTTCACTATTCCAAACATGCATGCAATTCCCTATGGCAACTTATATATATACAATATTCACATTAGTTAGTTCATGACACAAACTTAAAAGTCTCATTGCCACGGCACCACTATGTCGGTCCAGACTTTTCTTCCTTCCCCAGATCACACTACTTTGTCTTGTAAAAATATAACCACGGGGTGAGATAAAAATCTTAGTGACAGAATAACTCACTCCTATTGACTACTACATGTAACTATATAAAAATATAAAATAATATACCATTAATCATAGTATATAACATAATTTCATTTCAAATCACACAACATATGTCAATTCACTCTTTTTCCACTTATTTTCTACTTTCCACTACTTTTACACATATACATCATGATCACTACCGATCGAACCTCCAAACTGTCCCAATATGAAACCATAGGCTCGCCTTAGACCAATAACACTCTCATCAATTTTGAGCTTACCTTCAGTAGTAGAATCATCTGACTAAAGGTGTTCTATCTCACTTCCAGACTATGGTTTCCCTTAATATACACAATGGGGTCATTGACTCCAACACTGTATCACACAAACACTAAGGAGTCCAAATCTCCAACACTATATCTCAATAAGCATTAAGGAGATAATCTCTAACACTGTATCTCAAAAGGCACTAAGGAGATACAATTCTCCAGCATCATACCCCGTCGGGTACTAAGAAGAATATGCCATATTGTCTTATTACTACATTCCACATGGGTGAACTCTCACCCTTATGGTCATGCTTTCTGAATCAATCATAGATTCCCAATCACCACAATATAAGTTTTCCATTACATAGCTCGCGCACGCACACACACACAACATCTAGAATCACATGTTTTTAACCCTTCTATTTAATTAAAATCCATTCCATGTAACATTCACAAAATACAATAAATCATGCTCGGTTTAAAATAATTTCATGCACTACATAGCATACGCATACATAGTTATAATAAATAGTCAAACAGAGAAAGTTATTTGGTTACCTTAACCCTTCTGTTACTAGAAAGGTTACCTGTGGATTTCAATTACTACTATGGCTCTTAACAAGCTTTCTTTCTCAACTCACACGCTTGATATGTCAATCTACACATAATTGGCACAGTTTAATCAATTAGTTCACTTGACCAAAAACACATAATTACTAACTACAGCTACATTCAACCATATATTCTTTTTCACTTATCCAATTTAGGTTCACTAATACTCGATTATTATTTTACATCACCTTAAATGGTCTCATTCTACTCAAACATGATTTTCACTCTGATTTCCCCTTAGTTTAGGGTCAAATCGAGTCTACGGGTTCAAAACTCTATCATTCAGCTCTAAACCAATTGCAAAGCTCTAATTTAACTCCCGAGAACCTTTTTATTACTATTGGACAAGAATCAAACCCCTTAAATTTCACCAATTCAATTTCTCTATAACTCATAGTTAGAGAAATTTGGGTTGAATAGAAGGTAAGAGTTATACGTAGCTTACCCGACAAGTTTATTAATAAAAATGTATTCTAATGCTCTAAAACTTCTTGCCCTAGCAGATCATTCACTCTTCTCCACTCTCTTTCATGTGTTTATAATTTCTCCCTTTTGAAATTTATGAAATTTCACAACTTAAGAAGTTACTTTTTGGTCCATGCACCATGGCACAGGCAGTATTTACCATGATGTGTGGTATAGTAAGAAGAATTCTCACCAAGTGTACTCGCTTTGACACTATATGCGATCCTTCCACCCGTATATGTTCATTTAATATCTAAAGGACATAAATTATCATGCAACTATCTAAATTCCTAATCCTTTACTAATTACTAATTTACCCTTAATTAATAGCTAATCATAGGATTAAGAAATTTATGATGTTACATACGGGGTTAGAAAATTCCTCTCCTTAGTGCCTGCAAAGGTACGGTATTGAAGAATCCTCTCCTTAGTGCCCTATGTGGGGTACGGTGTAGGAGAGTTATGCTCCTTAACATCAGTGTGATATAGTATTAGAGTAATGACACCTAATCATGTATGGTAAGGGAAAACTATAGTCCAAAAATGGGACAAAATGCCTTTGGGTAGGTGATTCTACCATAGATGGTGTACTTAGGGACAACGTGTGTGAATGTCTACTCCAATAGGGCTTTTGGTTTTAATTACTTGATATAGAGGATTGGATGGTAGATTGATCATGCAAAAGTGTAAAATAACTTACGAATATTGAAATTATTTTATTTGAATATGTAATGTATCTTTGTATATGTAAGCCTTGGTTATTTATAGTTGTGCATTTTAATTGATAGTTGTGAGTTTTTCTATTAGAGAAGTTTATATCACCCTGTGATCATATTTTACAGGTAACGGCTTTGATAGGGATAAAGGAAAGGAAGACTTAGTTGGGATTTGAAGAGCTTGTATTTGTATAGCTCTTCTCCTTGTTTTAGTTTCATAATGAATATCTTTTGATATTAATGCCAACATAAGATCATGTGCTGTTTTGAGGTCACTTGCATGAGAATTGTTGTGCAAACGTGGGTATCTCAGCTTGAAGTGTTGTTTCTATGGTGAAATTTTTAAAAGGGGCTAACATACCTATGTAAGTGATGTCTTTTTTATGTTAATTATGTGTTGGAATGGCCATGAGAATGTTTAAAGGTAATTTATTATTACCCCTTAAATTTATTATGAATTTAGGATTTTGATGGCCAATTTGTGCATGGACTATTATTGTTGAGGTATGATTGGTCTATTAAGTTGTGTGTGATCTATTTGAGTTTGTTCAAGTTGTTCTAAGGCTATTAGCACTAAGTTGGGGGGTTTTGGACACCTTTATGTGAGTTTGAAAGAATAATAGGCTAATTTGTGTTCTGGTGTCCAATCATTAAATAGTAAAGTATTTAGGGATGAAACTGATGCCAATAGCTAGAGGGTTCAATAAGCTATATGTGGACACTTGAATCACTCAAATTAGACATTGGAAGACAAAATGGTGTACTTCAAAGGTTGGCTAAAAAAGCTATCATGACAGCAGGATTGTCATGACAGTAAAGGGTGTGCTATGGCATAAAGAGTGTGCACCATGGCACATTGCATAGTAAAAGGCTTTCCTCTTTATACCATCATCTGCAGTAAAGGACACGTGCATCACAGCAAATAGTGCTTTCCTAAAATATTTTTAGAATGCCTATTTGATGCATTTAAGTATTAAAAGAAGTATCTGGATTGTTGCTTAAGTGGGAGGTGGAATTCTCAATTGACCTTACGCTTGGAATAGAACCAATATTAAAGGCTCCTTAACAGTTGTCTCCATTTGAATTGGCAAAACTGAAGTATCTTGAAGAATTACTAGAGAAGGGTTTCATAAGATTGAATGAGTCTCTGTGGGGATTATAGGTATTATTTGTTAAAAAGAAAGATGGCAATATGAGGCTTTGCATTGATTATAAATAGCTGAACAAGGTGATAGTTAAGAACAAGTACTTACTACTTATAATTAATTATCTTCTAGATTAGTTAGTAGGAGTTGCTATCTTTTCTAAGATTAATTTGCGATCAAGATACCATCAACTGTGAGTTAGAGTTAAGGACATTCTAAAGACTATTTTTTACACCAGATATGCCTACCATGAATTCTTAGTGATGCCAATTAGATTAACAAATGCCCGAGAAGTGTTTATGGATTATATGAATAGAATTTTTCACCTTTACCTTTACAGATTTGTGATGGTATTTATAGACAACATTTTGATCTACTCTAGAGATAAGGAGGAGCATGTGAAGCATCTCTACACTATCGTACAGCTTCTAAAAGACAATAAGTGTTATGCCAAACTTAACAAATATGATTTTTGGCTAAGGGAAGTGAGATTTCTAGGACATGTTATGTCAACAGATGGAATTGCAATGGATCCACACAAGGTGGTTGCTGTATTGAAGTGGGAACCACCTACCTCCGTGATAGAAATTAAAAGCTTTTTGGATTTAACTAGGTACTATTGACATTTCATATAGGGATTCTCTCAGATAGTGTCTCTCTTGACTAAGTTGATAAGGAAGGATCAACCTTATATTTGCATTGATAAATGTGAGGTAGCATTTTAAGAGTAGAAAAAGAAGTTGATTTCAGTGCTAGGATTGATCATCCCGATCCTTGCCTACCATATGTTATATATATGGATGCTTTATTGAAAGGCTTAGGGTGCGCCCTAATGCAAGATGAGCAGATTGTGGCCTATGCCTTAAGACAATTGAGGCCATATAAGAATAATTACCCAATGCATGATTTAGAACTAGCAGCAGTGGTCTTTGTGTTTAAAGATCTAGCGACACTACCTATATGGTTTATTGTTTGAGGTATTCAATGACTACAAAAGTTTGAAGTACTTGGTG
>NW_026555336.1:23487301-23564399 GCF_029017545.1 Prosopis cineraria
ACCTAGGTCATTGATCGCTCTCGCAAGTGTACGAGATCACAGTAATAAATTACCAGAGTATTCCAGGTGTCGGAATACACAGGGAAAGTTACACTTTTACTAATTTAAATAATTAATAATTCAAGAAAAATAGATAAAATGGATAATTTTGATAAAAATAATAGGAATAAAAATAAAATCAAGAAAATAATAATGATCAAAACACAATCACTTGAAGCGTGGGATTTAGAATTCACCCTATAGGTTTGCTATTTCTACTCCTTGAGTTGACTTGGATCAATTATAGTGACACATTCCTAAAGTGTTCTAATATTCTCCTGTAATTTATTAGTCCCTTTTTAATTAGTGTTGAATTCGTTCCCACGATACCCAAGCAATTAAAAACCTTGAAGCTATAGTTTAAGTCATTATAACTTTCTAGAACTATCCCTAGCCTAGTTATTTATGTTTATTTCTCTAGATCTAGGTTCTCTTTCACCTCCCAGTCTATCAAGATTACCCATAGACTTGATTAAATGGTGGCCAGTCATTAAATCAATATGAAGAACAAGAGAAATATATATATTGAGAAAAAGAAAAAATATTCATAAATATAATGCAAGGAGTCAAAACCAAGGAAATAGAAAACTAACTCTCTATTGGCTACATCCTTACCCCAACTGGGTAATTTTGAAAACACATAATAAAAATAAATAAAACCATTCTAAAATTCTCAATCATGAAAAATGATTACAGAGAAATTAAGGAGTAGAAGAGAAATAATTATAATTTGTGAAACTCCTGCAATGATCTTGCTTTTAGCTTTCAGATGCTTCTACAAGCTCCAAATATCTCAGAGAGAATTCTTGAGGTACTCAGATAAGTGATTGAATGCCTTCCCTCTTGATGGAGGGAGTATTTATAGTTAAAGTGGAGGCTCCTTCTTTTGTTCCTTGTTGATTGGGACTTTGATATAATATATTATATATATTATATATTTCTTTTCCTTCTTTTCTATTTGGTTTATTCTTTTTCTCTGGAAAATATAAAGATAAAAAGATATAGATAAAAGCTATGAGTGGATTTTGTATTAAAATTCCTTTTTATCTTATAATTAAGTGATGAGGAAAAAATCTATAAATATCAATTAAATAGATATAAAATTTAATAAATATAATCAAATTCAAACTAAAATCTATACCCATTTAATTATAAAATATCACCTTATCAGTCAATGCTTACTAAGGAGGCTAACTAAGTCAATTAAGGCTAAACTAGTGAGCTAGACTAAATAATTTTTGATTGATTTTAACTAATTAAACTAAATGAACAGATTAATTCAAAACCTAATTAAATAGTGACATGGAGTTGGGAATGTTTTAAACCTTCTAAAGTGAAGTCCTAAAATGGAGTTCTAGAAGTTAGGGGATTGCTATATTCCTTATTTATTCTTTTTAATTGGGCTTAGGTTAACTTCTAACTACTTGCTTGACCAAATTAAACCCCTTATAAAATTTTGCATAAATATGTCTTCCTAACTAATTTAATTAATCAAGTCCTTGCACAATTTTGTATAAGTCTTAATCAATTCCTTAATTAGGTTCAAAGTGATCAAAATTTTCCTTGAGTTCCTTAGGTGCAGCTCTGCCTAATGCATGTCTAGTACACAATTTTGCATACAATACAATTTATTAAACACCAACCAAATATATTTATGCACAGGAAATGTAAGACACATACAATACACATAAACATATATTTATATGAATTATAATGTATTGGAGAAAATTTTCAGCAACTACACAGAGAATTCAAGTGGAAAAATAGTAAATTATCAAGTTAAATACCAATCTTAATCAATAAAAATAAAATATATTAATGTTCCTAATTTTTAAAAATAAGATTACATCAGCCTAGGTTTAATGAAGAGTAGTATCACTACTATAAAAATAATCTTATTTGACACTTAAAATTCATGGTTAAATAAACAAATGTCATATATGTTGAGGTAGGGATTGGGAAAATACTTAGTAATTAGATGGTTATTTATAAAAACTATCAATATTAGATAATTAAAATTTGATGGTTGAATACAAACCGTTAAATAAGCTAAACAAAAAGTTTGAAAAATATTTATTTGACAATTATTCATTTAACCATCAAATATTGGTTAAATAAATTTACGGTTAAATATATAAAACGTCAAATATATGTTATGGAAAATTTAAAATAAAATCAAAAGCCACTATATCTAATCGCAACTTTGTGAGCCTTGTCGTCACTCCAAATCACACGCTCTCTCTTCTCCTCCATAGCCATTATGCCACTTTCAACCTTGCTTGCTTTCTTCTTCTCCCTCACCATTAATCTCAAGCTCTTCATACTCTATAGTCCAAACTCAATCTTGCTATCACCATTTTAGGGCTCAATGGCAAAGTTGCAGTCGATGAAAAATCTAGGGCTTGAAGGCTATTTGATCTATGAGTATTTATCATCCATCTATAGTGATTTGTGGTAATTAGAATTGGTATTCAATTAATATTGATTCTGGTTTTTTACAGCAGTTGCGAGACCAAACTCTATTGGGATTCTCCAATCCACAGGTATCCTCACTTTTATTGTGTTATACTTGTTTTCTATCTCTATGTTGCAGTAATCCTTTGGCCAAAGCTCCCTACTTCCCTTCCTTTTTGTTTATTATTATAGAGCAACACTTGTATAATGCTCTCTGTTAGATTTTAGCTAAGCTTTGTTCATGTTCATTTCATTTCCTTTTTTTTCCCATGTCATTCTTTAGAATTTTAACCTCTTCTCTCTTTTGTTATATATTGTATTTTTTTCACAAAAATCATTTATGTAATATAAATGGATTGTGGGCAAGCATCAAGAATTGATTTAAGGAAGATTATAGTATGGGAACATTGAAAGTTAGGGGCTCATGATAAAATTAAACTCCATAATGTCTCACAAAAGGAATTTTATTTTGTTGGAAGAAAAGTTTGACAAAGAGAAGTGCAATTGTTTTTATTCCCCTATTGCATTTGAAGAAAGATATGTTAGGCTATTAGTCTTTTTTTATTGTGTTAATCTTGTTTTTGTGCGTGTGAGAGAGAGAGAGAGAGAATAGGTGAGAAATAATTTGGTAACAATTTATCTCTGTTCCTTTTTCTTTATATCTTCAAGGACCTTAACTACCTTGTTATGTGCTTTTATAATATGCTCTGACTACATGCCCATAGTCATGCTATTGAGCTCTATTGCTATTCATTCTGGTGGATTTTTTCTTTCTTTTAGGTAGTTAGCGAATGCTACTCAAGTCAAATTATTGATGAAGTTGCTGCAAAGTATAGATTATTAGCGATTGATCCACATGATAGGGAGCTTTATTGAGTTTTGTACTCATACAATGTTGTACTTGGGGGTTTCTCAATGTTTGGAGTCACGTTGATTGCTAAAACTATCCTTACAATATTTGATCTTGTACTAACATTAATATTTTTATGAAATCTTGTGTAAATAAAATGTTAGCTAATGATTCTTTACAGAGGTGGATTCCCCTGGACTTTCAGTTGCTCGAGTCAATATTGTTACAGGGAAACAACAATTGCTAAGTGATAAACTTCTACTCATAAAGGTAATCATGTAACTAGTTAAATACATTTTGCATGATAGTATGAGAAATATTTTGACGTTGATGTCAATATTATTCTCAAATATTGCATTTGAAACGTGCATAACCAAGGCTGCTTATGCTTGATATTTTTACTATTGTGAGAAATCATTAGATTAAATTTCACTTTAAGGTGGTCTTAATATGCACTAACTTGCTAATTATAATATGCGAAGTCATTGAACTTAACAGACAGCTATAAAAACTACATTGTTGATTGTTTGATTTGAAATTCAAATGCTCATTGTGTTCCTTTGTCAAAATTTTCTTGGAGAAAATCAAGACTCCTTCTAAGATAAAGTTTGTTATTTGGACTATGGTGCGTAATAGAATTAATATTTTAATGCAAGTGATCTACTATAGATTTGAAGGCTCGATATCACTAGATATTTGTGTGATGTGTTTTAGAAATTCTCAAGACAAATAATCATCTTTTCTCTACATTGTGACGTGGTCTGGTAATTTGAAATTAACTTATAGTATTATTATTGAGAGTGTGATTTGACCATCTGATATACAAGCTTTTTTAGCTATTAAGTATATGGATTTTAGGTAGGAAAAGGTGCATGAAATTCTTCATTAGTGTGCTGTTTTTGCAAGATTATATCTGACTTTGAAGTTTGGTGTTTTGCTAATGTTTTTTCTTGTTGATTGTTATCTCATAATTGCAATGGCATTGAGCTGCTTTGCTGCATTTTAATTTAAATGCTATTTGGTTCTTTTTTTTTTTTAAGTTCCTTTTGGAGGACATTGTACTTATTTATATTATACGTCTTTGATTTTTACTCTTCCATATTAAAAGCATAGAGCAAATTCTGTGCATTCATTTTTTCCTTCATAGTCTTTTTCTTCACACATGAGCATATGTACCATTTTGTCTTTGTATTGATTCTATATATTTTTATTGTTATAGCAGGGGTTTATCTTTTCAAAATGCAAACACTATGGTAGAGAGAGGCATGGCCTGAACTATGGTGCCTGATCAAGAACTTGAAGATCTCTTTAATGCTGTCATGAATTGTTATTTAAAAACTTTTATCATCAACAGCTTTCTTTTTGAATTCAAAGAATTCATTAGATAATTTTTTTTGTACAGTGATTTTTTAGGTGATTGACATCTTTTCAATTGTATGATGCTTATTTATAATGTATTTGATTTTTTTAATTTCATGAATATGATGTTTTTATTTTATATGATTCTCTTGCTACTATTTAATGATTAAAGTGTGGATTGAAATGCATATTAAAAATAAAACTGCTAAAGACAATTAATAAGAAATAACCACATAAAAGAAATGTGTTAAAATTTCAAATGCTAATATTTGACGGTTATTTGAAATAACTGTCATATATGTAGTGGCTTATTTGATGATATTTATATGATGGTTAAATAACTGTCAAATAAAAGGTACCTCTATAAATGATGGCTTCATATATGATGATCAATAATTGTCATTTATAGGGTAAAATAATAATCAAATGTTCTTATTTCTGTAGTAGTATGTGAGCCTTCAACTTTCTTTGAGATACTTCAAGACTCCTCTAGCATCCTTCTCTCCTAGCGCTCTTTATAGATTTAGCCTCGAGTCATTTTAGAATCCACTTAAGCACAATTCTTCCACTATGGCTAAACGATACTCATGAACATTTGAAGATTTTGAGCCAAACAAAAAAAAATAAAGCACTAGGGTTTGAAGTGTAAGGTGAGAGAAGAATGGTAAAGTTGGATTAGGGTTTTACTAATTAGATCATAAGTTATGGAGGAGGGAAGGTGAGATGGAAATAAAGAACATAAAGAGGAGAAGGGTAGTTGCCAAAAAGAGGGTAAATCGAAGAGTAAATGTTGAAAATGAAATTAGGATAGTTTGATTCAAGTCTAGGGTGAAGAGGCCTAAGTGTTAAGTAAATGAGTGAAACATGAGCTAAGGCAATTTTATTGTTTACTAGGGTAAAACGGATGAAAATTTAGATGAAAATGGTTTGAAAATTGAATTAAATAAAGCTAAAGGTAAGGAAAAATTAAGAGAGAGAGTCAGTGGAATCAAATTCTGGTACATTGTGTGCAAGACCATACAAGGCTTGTACTTTCACCCAAAACTTAAGTATTTTGCAGTTGACTCATCTTATATTCCAATCCAATAGTCCTCATGTGCCAAATCCAAGGTATGTAACCCTACACAAAAAAATGTGACACATAAAATCAATGTTCAAAGCATATGGATAATAATTGTATTTTTCAATTAAAATTAATTTCCAAATATGTGGCAAAATAAAAGTAAATAATAAAAACCAATTATGATATCAAAAAACAGGCTTTAGGGCATGACTTAAAGCCCAAAAATTGTAAGGCATATATGCATAACAATGACCTAGCCTAAGTACAAGAAAACAAGTCAACCTAAAATTTTGACTTTTTAAAATTGTCTATTTGTTAAATTAATTACTCTCAATATAAAATGAATTTGAGAAATAAATGGATCATTTTTCTTCTAGACTAAAGATGCATCTTGAATAGTTTTCTCAAACATTTTTTCAAAAGTCAAATTTTATGACTAAAATTCCTCTAATGCATAGAATCCTACGCTTATGTAATTTTTCACAATCAATGCAACAAGTGTGAAATTTAGATGAATATAAAATGATTTTTGGAATAATAAAAAGAAAAGTGTGTAATAATGTGGCTTATCACCTGTGGTAGTCCAAATATACGTTTAGAAAGCCTATAGGCCTTGTTTAGTGCACATACCTCAATTTAAAGGGATTGGGATTGGTAGTAGGAGTGAGAATGAGAATGAAGCTTTAAAATTATGTTTTGGTATGTAATAATATTTACAGGGAATAATTCTTTTATTTTTTTATTATATAATTAAACATAAATTAGCAAAAGATAATGATACCCTTTAAAATAAAAAAAATTATAACCTTACCCTCATCTAATCTAAGTTGTCATCTTCTTTACTACTCCTTATCTTGCCTCTGCCTCTGGTTTTTGGCCACTCTCCTTCACCATTCCTCACCATTGTCTCCCCTTGCCTCTGCCTCTGCTCTTTGCCACTCTCTTTCACTGCTCCTCACCGTCGTCTTCTTCCTCTTCAACCTATCAAATCAAATGCCCGTGCTCCCTTTTCTACATCCTCCTCTCCCCTTCTTCTCTCTTGTTGCTCTTCTAATTTTTTAATCATGCTTTTGTTATTTTTATTTCTATATGGTAGAAATTAATTAAAGGAGCAACAAATCTCTTGGACGTTAAAGGAATGATGGAGATCGAAGAACATTGACAAACTGGGGACTTTATTGGTGATGTAGAACGATGGAATGATGGAGATCGATGGAGTAAGGGCATCGCTAGCAATAGAGATTGAGTTTTGTGTGAGGTACAGTGATTGAGATTTAGACAAAATTTAGAGGGGCATTTTTATCTGAAATTATTTTTAACAATGATAGTTTTGTCTAGTAATTTTCCAATCCTGGGACCAGTTTCTCAATACCAAGGGGGACGTGGGTTTGAGTAATCCCAACTAAGTGGGTTTGCTTAAACCAAAGTGAGACTCAATACCTTATACCAAACACACTAAATTGGGCCTTTTCCAATACTAGCCCTAGACCCAAGCCCTAAATGGTGTGTACCAAGCATGGCCATAGGGTTTTAAAAAGTGTAGTGTGCCAATTGTAACATCCTGAAATTTTAAAAACCTAGAAATTCAAGTACTTAAGAAGGGTAAATTGGTAAAATTAAGTGATTTATGATGTTTTTCGATCACTAATAAGGTTTTTAGACCTTTGGACAGCTTTAAAAATGAGCTAAGATGGTATAGGGGTCAACCAAGCTTAAGACGGTGGATAAAATGTTATATGGCCTTTGTTGTGCCATGTTCTATGATGCATGCACCTTGCATTATGGCACACGATACATTTCAAAAATAAACAAAATGCAAGATGCATTTAATTTTAGAAGGGGAGAAAGAGGAAACATGAGAGAGGTGACAGAAGAGCTCTTGGCTCTATTAAGGCTTTATTATCTGGGCTTTTTGAGGGCAATACAAGCTTGGGTCATCATTGGGTAAGCTCCATTTCCCCTCTCCTTCCCTATATTCAAGATTCTGGAGGTGGTAAGGTTAGTTTTGAATATGATTTTCGTCTCTCCTTAGGTTAAAACCAAACCCATTTGCTTAGTTAAGGTCTTGGGGAGTTAAATCAAGCTTCTAAACCTTGGTTTATAGGTTTACTAGTGATTTAAGATTTTTGGTTAGGGTTTGGATGAATCCTAAATGAAATTTGATATAATTGGGGCAATATAGGTGAAGAAATAGTATTATTTAAGTGTTTGGATGTTAAATAAAATTAATAGAGTGTGCTGGAAGTGTTGATAGTATTAAAGTAGGATTTTAGGTATAGTGAGTACCCAAAATTTGGCTAAAAATGAGTTTGATTAGAGTTATAATTATTAATTGATATTTAATCTTGTAGATTAAATATTAATTGAGTATTGTTGTATGAGTGGGCATTTGTAGAGCTAATATTTAACCATGGTAAACCTTTTTAGACCAAAGGGTTGGGGTAATTGAATAATTCACTCTATTTGATTAATTGTCTAACTGTTTGTGAGTAAATGTGCATGTGTGTGTGTGTGTGTGTGTGTGTATTTGCATATGTGTTTTGAAAGGGTGGCATATTGCAAAATGATTTTATTGTGCATGGAAAAAAAATGGTTTTTCAAACAATAAATCTGTGAGTGTATTTATATATGAGTAACATATGGTTTGAATACAAACAAGTGGTTATATGAGAAATTGTGAGCATGATCATATTACGGGGTTAGAGTTCACCCATAGAAAGTAGTAGTAAAAGCCTATATGGTATGCATTTTCCTTAGTGTTCGACGAGGTATGGTGTAACCCTCCCCTATATCTGCCAAATATAGGAATAGATTAACTAAATTACCACTCACACTCAAATCAAAACAATCAAATACTTTTTTTGAAAAGTATAGGTCCAAGACTCTTTTTGCAAAATCATTAAAATCACAATGCATTATAACATTACACAGTGAAAGCAAGTCATATGCATTCATATAAACTATTGCATGCTTATAAAATTACAAAAGTAGGTTGGATTATGAGCAATAAGCCATTGTATGCAATACATGCGCCACGGCATATGGCATAAAGCCACACACTTATATTTTCTCCATGTCATGCACTGTGATGAATAAGTCTAAATTTGCTGCTGTCATTTGATAGTAGAAATGACAAACTTTCGGTGTGCACTGTTTTCTCATACGATGTCCAATCAGAGTGATTCAAGTGCTAACATGAAGCTTATTTCATAAGCTAGCTAAAGATATAAGTTTGGATATGATTTAATGGTTTGATCAAAATTTAGACACTTAGTTACAAAAAGTCATTTTTTTCAAAGAATTTCATGCACTAAAGTGCTCAAATCAATCCCTTAATCTCATTAGACCACATAAGGCCTTGAACTAAGTCTAAAAAGACTTAACATACCTGATTGGCCAAGTTACATAGCAAATACACACATATATTATAATTTGGCCATTTAACAGCTCATTTCCATAAAACATACAATTGCACAATTTAATACAACTCGGTCCACTTGGCCTGTTTCACCACAATATCATATTTATCCACATTCATGACATGTTCTCTACTTAATCTTAGCCCTAACTACTCATTTCATCATATGTTTATGCATAAGGGCTAAGATTTACAACTATCACCACAAATCTCTACAATTTCTCTATTTCACTATTCCAAACATGTATGCAATTCCCTATGGCAACTTATATATATACAATATTCACATTAGTTAGGTCATGACACAAACTTAAAAGTCTCATAGCCATGGCACCACTATGTCGGTCCAGACTTTTCTTCCTTCCCCTGATCACACTACTTTGTCTCGTAAAAATATAACCACGGGGTGAGATAAAAATCTGAGTGACAGAATAACTCACTCCTATTGACTACCACATGTAACTATATAAAATATAAAATAATATACCATCAATCATAGTATATAACATATATTTCATTTCAAATCACACAACTTATGTCAATTCACTCTTTTTCCACTTATTTTCTACTTTCCACTACTTTTACACATATACATCATGATCACTACCGATCGAACCTCCAAATCATCCCAACATGAAACTATAGGCTCGCCTTAGACCAATAACACTCTCATCAATTTTGAGCTCACCTTCAGTAGTAGAATCATCTGACTAAAGGTGTTCTATCTCACTTCCAGATTATGGTTTCCCTTAATATACACAATGGGGTCATTGACTCTAACACCGTATCACACAAACACTAAGGAGTCTAAATCTCTAACACCATACCTCAATAAGCATTAAGGAGATAATCTCCAACACCGTACCTCAAAAGGCACTAAGGAGATACAATTCTCCAGCATCATACCCCGTCGGGTACTAAGAAGAATATGCCATATGGTCTTATCGCTACATTCCATATGGGTAAACTCTCACCCTTATGGTCATGCTTTCTGAACCAATCATAGATTCCCAATCACCACCATATAAGTTTTCCATTACATAGCTCACGCGCGCACACACACACACACAACATCTAGAATCACATGTTTTAACCCTTCTATTTGATTAAAATCCATTTCATGTAACATTCACAAAATGCAATAAATCATGCTCGGTTTAAAATAATTTCATGCACTACATAGCATACACATACATAGTTATAATAAATAGTCAAACAGAGAAAGTTATTTGGTTACCTTAACCCTTCTGTTACTAAAAAGGTTACCCGTGGATTTCAATTACTACTATGGCTCTCAACAAGCTTTCTTTCTCAACTCACACGCTTGATATGTCAATCTACATATAATTGGCACAATTTAATCAATTGGTTCACTTGACCAAAAACACATATTACTAGCTACAGCTACATTCAACCATATATTCTTTTTCACTTATCCAATTTAGGTTCACTAATACTCGATTATTATTTTACATCACCTTAAATGGTCTCATTCTACTCAAACATGATTTTCACTCTGATTTCCCCTTAGTTTAGGGTCAAATTGAGCCTACGGGTTTAAAGCTCTATCATTTAGCTCTAAACCAATCGCAAAGCTCTAATTTAATTCCTGAGAACCTTTTTATTACTATTGGACAAGAATCAAACCCCTTAAATTTCACCAATTCAATTTCTCTATAACTCATAGTTAGAGAAATTTAGGTTGAATGGAAGGTAAGAGTTATACGTAGCTTACCCAACAAGTTATTAATAAAAAAATGTATTTTAATGCTCTAAAACTTCTCGCCCTAGCAGATCATTCACTCTTCTCCACTCTCTTTCATGTGTTTATAATTTCTCCCTTTTGAAATTTATAAAATTTCACAACTTAAGAAGTTACTTTTTGGTCCATTCACCATGGCACAGGCAGTATTTGCCATGATGTGTGGTATAGTGAGAAGAATTCTCATGAAGTGCACTCATTCTGACACTACATGCGATCCTTCCACCCGTATATGTTCATTTAACATCTAAAGGACATAAATTATCATGCAACTATCTAAATTCCTAATCCTTTACTAATTACTAATTTACCCCTAATTAATAGCTAATCATAGGATTAAGAAATTTATGATGTTACATACGGGGTTGGAGAATTCCTCTCCTTAGTACCTGCGAAGGTACAATATTGAAGAATCCTCTCCTTAGTACCCTATGTGGGGTACGGTGTAGGAGAGTTATGCTCCTTAACATCAGTGTGATATAGTGTTAGAGTAATGACACCTAATCATGTATGGTAAGGGAAAACTATAGTCCAAAAATGGGACAAAATGCCTTTGGGTAGGTGATTCTACCACAGATGGTGTACTTAGGGACAACGTGTGTGAATGTCTACTCTAATAGGGCTTTTAGTTTTAATTACTTGATATAGAGGATTGGATGGTAGATTGATCATGCAAAAGTATAAAATTAACTTACGAATATTGAAATTATTTTATTTGAATATGTAATGTATCTTTGTATATGTAAGCCTTACTTATTTATAGTTGTGCATTTTAATTAATAGTTGTGAGTTTTTCTATTAGAGAAGCTTATATCACCGTGTGATCATATTTTACAGGTAACGGCTTTGATAGGGATAAAGGAAAGAAAGACTTAGTTGGGATTTGAAGAGCTTGTATTTGTATAGCTCTTCTCCTTGTTTTGGTTTTATAATGAATATCTTTTGATATTAATGCCAACATAAGATCATGTGCCGTTTTGAGGTCACTTGCATGAGAATTGTTGTGTAAATGTGGGTATCTTAGCTTGAAGTGTTGTTTTTATGGTGAAATTTTTAAAAGGGGCTAACATACCTATGCAAGTGATGTCTTTTTTATGTTAATTATGTGTTGGAATGGCCATGAGAATGTTCACAGGTAATTTATTATTACCCCTTAAATTTATTGTGAATTTGGGATTTTGATGGCCAATTTGTGCATGGACTATTATTGTTGAGGTATGATTGGTCTATTAAGTTGTGTGTGATCTATTTGAGTTTGTTCAAGTTGTTCTAAGGCTATTAGCACTAAGTTGGGGGTTTTGGACACCTTTATGTGAGTTTTGAAAGAATAATGGGCTAATTTGTGTTCTGGTGTCCAATCTTTGAATAGTAAAGTATTTAGGGATGAAACTAATGCCAATAGCTAGAGGGTTCAATAAGCTATATGTGGACACTTGAATCACTCAAATCAGACATTGGAAGACAAAATGGTGTACTTTAAAGGTTGGCTAAAAAAAGCTATCATGACAGCAGAATTGTCATGACAGTAAGGGGTGTGCCATGGCATAAAGAGTGTGCACCATGGCACACTGTATAGTAAAAGGCTTTCCTCTTTATACCATCATCTGTAGTAAAGGACACGTGTGTCACAGCAAATAGTGCTTTCTTAAAATATTTTTAGAATGCCTATTTGATGTATTTAAGTATTAAAAGAAGTATCTAGATTGTTGCTTAAGTAGGAGGTGGAATTCTCAATTGACCTTACGCTTGGAATAGAACCAATATTAAAGGCTCCTTAACAGTTGTCTTCATTTGAATTGGCAAAACTGAAGTAGTTTGAAGAATTACTAGAGAAGGGTTTCATAAGATTGAATGAGTCTCTATGGGGATCATAGGTATTATTTGTTAAAAAGAAAGATGGCAATATGAGGCTTTGCATTGATTATAAATAGCTAAACAAGGTGATAGTTAAGAACAAGTACTTACTACTTATAATTAATTATCTTCTAGATTAGTTAGTAAGAGTTGCTGTCTTTTCTAAGATTGATTTGCGATCAAGATACCATCAACTGTGAATTAGAGTTAAGGACATTCTAAAGACTATTTTTTACACCAGATATGCCTACCATGAATTCTTAGTGATGCCATTTAGATTAACAAATGCTCGAGAAGTGTTTATGGATTATATGAATAGAATTTTTCACCCTTACCTTTACACATTTGTGATGGTATTTATAGACAACATTTTGATCTACTCTAGAGATAAGAAGGAGCATGTAAAGCATCTCTACACTATCTTACAGCTTCTAAAAGACAATAAGTTGTATGCCAAACTTAACAAATATGATTTTTGGCTAAGGGAAGTGAGATTTCTAGGATATGTTATGTCAACAGATGGAATTGCAATAGATCCACACAAGATGGATGTTGTATTAAAGTGGGAACCACCTACCTCCGTGATAGAAATTAAAAGCTTTTTGGATTTAACTAGGTATTATTGACATTTCATATAGGGATTCTCTCAGGTAGTGTCTCTCTTGACTAAGTTGATAAGGAAGGATCAACCTTATATTTGCATTGATAAATGTGAGGTAGCATTTTAAGAGTTGAAAAAGAAGTTGATTTCAGTGCTAGGATTGATCATCCCGATCCTTGCCTACCATATATGTATGGATGCTTCATTGAAAGGCTTAGGGTGCGCCCTAATGTAAGATGAGCAGATTGTGGCCCATGCCTTAAGACAGTTGAGGCCATATGAGAATAATTACCCAATGCATGATTTAGACCTAGCAGTAGTGGTCTTTGTTTTAAAGATCTAGCGACACTACCTATATGGTTTATTGTTGAGGTATTCAGTGACTACAAAAGTTTGAAGTACTTGGTGGGTCAGAAAGAGCTAAATATGAGGCAATGCAAGTGGATAGAATTTCTTAAGAATTATAATTTTGAGGTCAAATATCATCTAAGCAAAGCCAATGTGGTAGCTAATGTGTTGAGTTAAAAAAACTTGGCTAGCAATTATTGCCCCATTATCATTAAAGGATCAAGAAAATTAATGTTGGATTTTCCCAAGCACAATTTTAACATCTCAAATTCTTAATCCTGATACTAGCTAATTGATGGGTTAATTAGTAAATTCTGTATTAATTAGATAATTAGGATTTTGGATGGTGAATTGATATTGACTTGTTCGAATGTTGAGTGACTATGATTGAGTAGGAGAATGATGATCCGGCATGAAGTGTGTGAGATGCAGTAAGAAGTCTTTCGCTGTGCCACATGCCATGGCACATGTAGCAAGTAACATGATATATAGTATAGATTTGAATTTTAAGAGACATGGTTCAGCTCAAAAATTAGAAAGGAAGGAGAGGAAAACATGAAGAAAGAAGGAGAAAGAGGGATTATTTGCTAAGTCAAGCCATCTTGGAGCTCCAAGAGTTAGTTCAAACTAGTGACTTACTGGGCAAGCTTTGTATCGCCCTAAGCTCATATTCTACTCTAATTTCTCTTGGTTTAAGATATAAAAAAATTAAATTAGGGAGTTTTAAGAGGTTGATTTCTTCTCCTTTAGTAATAAAAAGGTTCTCCTAAGTTAAACCAATATATTGAAACTAGTTTGGTGTTAATGATTAAGCTTTAAGATTATAGACTTAATTTTAACCTAAATTATAAAATTTAAGGTTGAAAAGTTAGTATGAATGATATAGAAGCTAATGAAAGTGATAAAAGATTTAAAGAGGATGATTTGGACCTAAGATGGGTAAGTGAAGGTGATTAAATGGTCAATAGTGATTAGTTGTAATAATTAGTGCTTCTGAGTATGGATAATTGACTATTAGTGCTAATTTATGTGGATTGATGTGTGTGATTTTATGTTTGAGATGGAGGAAACTAAGAATCGGATAAGTACTATAGATAACCTTTCTATTAACAGAAGGGTTGAGACAATTGGATAATTTATTTTGTCTGTTAGTTTAACTGTTTATAAGTAAATTGCATATGATGTGTGTGATTTTAATTATGGTCATGATTTGTAAAATCACATGATTTTATATTGAAAAGGAATTTATTATAAAGTAAATCATTTATGAAAGTGGATTTAAAAGTAAATTATTTATATATATGTGGAAATTTGGATATGTATATATTTTCATCACTTGTATTAGAGAGAGTGGGTGTTCACCCTGTAATGAAGAGATAAGCATGAAGAACCCATATGAATTAGCTGTCACCAGGGGACCCATGGTGCAGCCATACTAAGGGATTGAACTATGAAAAATTCAAGTAGTATGGCAACTCCATAGTGCCTGTAAGGGTGCGATTAAAAACTAATGGCACCCCTAGCATGTGCAAAGGTGGAATTTGTAGTCCTAAAGTAGGATAGAATACCTTGGCTTGGTAGTTCACCTACAAAAGGTTGGGTAAGGACTAATCTCTTGAGGGATATTTAGAGTCACCTATGAATTCAATTAGGGATGTATGGAGGACAAATGGATTAGGATGACCATATATGTGAAAATAATTTGGTGAAAATGGATACACAAATATTATATATATATATATACTTTGAAATTGAGAAAGAAAATTATACTTACTCGTTTATGGTTATTCTTTTTTAATAGATAGTTTTGAATTATCTTAGTTACTAAGATTTTTATCTCACCTCGTGATTTATGTTTTTAGGTCCTAAGATTGGTAATTGTAAAGGGAAAACAACGAGCCAAGTATAGTGAAACTATGATTGCCCTAGATTCTTATGTAACAAATTATTAGTATGTGTGTGTGTGTGTATACACTTATGTTTATAAGTTTTCATAGGGATGCTTGCATATATTGTGATGGATACACTTGTGAGTGTGTATGTATCTTAGCCTTGAAATGTGTAAATGTGTAACGATTATGCGGAATTGGCCAATGTGTGTGAAACAAACTTATATATGTGTAAAGGGAATAGTTGTGGCCAAATTTGGATATATAAGTAAATATGTGTAAATTGAGGCTAGGAGGGCTAAGATACTTATGCAAGCGCATGATTGTGTGTTTTGAATGTTTATATGAATTGTTGGCCAAATGGGTATGTATATGTGCATAAATGTGCAAAAGGCCTTATCGTATGAGAAGGGCAATTGATTGGCCAAAATCATGTGTTATGTCATTATTGATGATGTGTGTAGTCAAGCCTTTGAATGCGGCTAATGACATAAGGTTTGAGTTTGGGATGCTTGGGTGAATGAAAATGATGTGAAATGGTCATTTTACATTCAGGTATCAATTTTCAAATGAGAAATTAGATTGCAATGAAACTTGTGTCATTAGTTAGATTTTAAAATAAGCTTCATGTGTATGTGGGAACCACCCCACTTAAACATCACATGTGGAAATGACGTGCATCGAAAGTTCACATCAGTGAACTATTATGACTGTAGAAAAACTATCATGTGGGCTATGATGCATAAGGGACATGCCATGACGCATGACATAAAACTAGAATTAATGGCTTTATATCACATGTCATAGCACATGTGACACATGCTGTAAAGTTCCTTACTTAGTTTAGACTTTACTATCATATTCACAGACATCACAATATAAGATAATATAATATCAAAGTAATAGCCCTCAAATTATTTTCAAAATGCTTGATCTCGACTTCATCAAAAGTATGTTCAAATAAGAGGACTAATGGAAGCGTATATATAAATCTCAAGACTAAAAAAGGCACAACTATTTTCTAGGAAATGTGCCATGCAGTGCAGTTCATACCCCTATGCACTATGGCATGTGGTATAGAGCAATGTGCTCTATTTCTCTTTATGCCATGTGCTATAACGTGGCATACAATGCACCATCATGCATATGACAACAAATTCTACTATCACATGATAGTTCAAAAGATGAACTTCTGCTATGCGCTAATTCCACATTCGACGCCCAATTGAAGTAATTCAAGCACCCACATAAAACTTATAACATATTCTATCTGATGAGATAAGTTTGGACATGATCTAATGGTTTGATCTAAAATTAGACACCTGAGGTGTAAACAGCTATGTTTTCTTTTAAAACTTACACCCTAAGTGTTCAATTCTCATTCCTTATCTCATTAGAATACTCTGGGCCTTGAATCAAGTCTAAAGGGGCTATACATACCTGATTAACACATCAAATCACATATATCACATCAAATACTCAATTTAACCTCTCAATGTTACACTACACATTTGTGGACTCATATGAGGCATGATTCATGTAACTACATACACATATATACTTGTTCTACTTCAATCATCTAACTTCCTCATATAGGGCTAAGTCTCACTATATGGTTAGGAATAATAAATGTACTCGAATCATACAAATGGAGCCAACCCTTACCATCTGGTCAAGTTATACACATATACACATAATTTCTATAACAATTCACATTCAAAACAAGTATAACAAGTTATACAATAATATAAACTTACTTGATTGGCATTTAGGCCTACTCACGTACCCACTACTATAGTACCCTTAGCGAGATGCAGAATCATATATACAAGTAAGTTTTCAACCATAAATCATATACTCATATATTCATACTCACATACGCTTATGCATCCTAGTTAGCAACTTAAATCTCTAATAACATTATTATACATACATTATACGCAATGGTAGTCATACCACTACCAAGTGAGGCTACTCTTTCTTGCTACCTTTCTAGGCCTTCTCATGCTCTTTTCGCTTGTGTACAAAGGTAACGAAATGAGACATACATCCTAGTAACTTAGATAAAACCCAAATACCAGTTAGTAAGTAAAATCATAAATAAGAGACAAAGTAGCATGTGTTTCAATAAAAATAGTATAATATGCATATATACAAATTCATACTCGTACATCCATCATGATTATACTCATATACTAACGGAGCAAGCTCTACGCTTGAACTAAGACGTTTAGTCATATATGAAACAGGGCCCACCTAATAAAGTATTCTCAATGCTTGAACTATTAAGACTTCCTAGCCTTGCACAGAGTAGGACTACAACCCCCTATCCTAGTTTGGGGTACACTTGTGGATCATTATCTTATGTCCTTTTTGGCAGAGTCAAGCTTTATGTTCAAGACCTTTAGGATCTTATAAGTCCTTCCTGGTAGAGTCAAGCTCTATACTTAAAATATTCAAGACTTTCTATCCTTGCATAGAGTAAGGCTACAACCTCCTACCCTAGCCTAGGGTATACTCGTGGATGCAATGCACATGTCAATGCATATGTGTAACATCTGAGAAAATTTAATTATGATTAGATAATCTAATGAATATGATTATTAAGTTAACAAGTTGTATGGCTAGAGGGGCCTAATTTATATAAATTGTTGTGACTTTAGTACTAGAAATGGGTCTAAATTGATGGCAAGCCACCCGCACAAGGAAAGGAGAAGAAAAAGTGAAGGAATGCCCTTTGTGTTATATGCTGCAGCATGTGGTCAATCCGTCACGACTTGTAATATCCTAAATTTCTTAAATCCCGTGATCAGTTGTTAACTGAGGATAAAGTGGTAATTAGTGTAGGATTAGAGATTTAGATGATTACTTAATAGTTTAATTTGTTAGGATGTTATATGAATAGATACGGCTGAGAGGATCACATTTAAGTTGAAGCAAGTGTGTGTGGTGAGAATTCTTATCACTGTGCCATATGCTATGGCTTATGATGCATGCACCATAGCGCATGAACTAAAAGTAACCCCTTAAGTCATGGATTTAGGTGCTTTTCAGAAGGGACAATTTGAAAACACACGAAAGGAGAGGAGAGAAAGCTGAGGTCTGCTAGGGCAAGCTATTTCGGAGTGGTGAAAGGTGCATCTGATCAATACTTAGCAGGTAAGCTACATATAACTCTTACCTTCCATTCTACCCAAATTTCTCTTAATATGAGTTATAAAGAAATTAAATCAGTGAAATTTTAGGGGTTTGATTCTTGCCCAATAGTAATGAAAAGGTTTTCAGGAGTTAAATTAGAGCTTTGTGACTAGTTTAAAATTAAACGATAGAGGTTTAAACCCATAAGCTCAATTTGGCCCTAAGAGAGAGTGATTTTAGGGTAAAAATTTAGTTTCATGGAATAAGACTGGCTAAGGTGATTTAAAGTAGTAATCAAGTAGTAATGAACTTAAAATGAATAAATGAAAAAGAATACACGGCTAGATATAGTCATAAGTAGTAAATATGTGTTTTAGTTCAAATTGAAGCAAATGACTAAATTATGTCAAATGTGTTCAAATTGGCATATTAAGCAAGTAAGTTGAGCAAGGGAGCTTGTGAAAAGTTATAGTAGTGGTTCAAATCCACGGGTAACCTTTCTAGTGATAGAAGGGTTGAGGTAACTAAATAACTTTTTTTTGTTTGACTGTTTATTATAACTGTGTGTGAGTATGATATATAGTGCATAAAAGTATTTTGTATTAAGCATGTTTTATAGCATAGTGTGAATGTTGTATGAAAATGGCTTTTGAACAAAGAAATGAATAAGAAAAATATGATTTCATATGGTATGTGTATATATATGTTATGTGTGAGAAAGTATATAAAGGAACCTATGTGATTCGAAAAACATGATCATAAGGGTGGGAGTTCACCCGAGTGGAAAGGTAGTGATAAGACCACATGGCATATTCTCCTTAGTGCTCGATGGGGTATGGTGTTAGAAATATTAGACTCCTTATTGTCTGTGTGATATGATGTTAGAGTCAACGACACCCCATTGTGTGTATTAGGGGAAACCATAGTCTGAAAGTGAGATAGAATACCTTTAGCTGGGTGATTCTATCACTAAAGGTGAACTCATGGCCAATAAGAGTAGTCTAAGGCGAGCTTATGGTTTTATGTTGAGGTGATTTAGAGGTTTGGTTGGTAATGATCATGCTATGTGATACTATATGTTGCTATAAGCTGTATAAGTGGAGAAAAGTGATGAAACAAGTATAGAAGTAATATTTGAAATAATATATGTAAGATGTTATATTAAATGGTATATTATGATTTACTTTCATATAGTTACATGTGGTAGTCAATAAGAGTGAGTTATTCTATTACTGCGATTTTTATCTCACCCCAATGGTTACATTTTATAAGGCAAAGTAGTGATTAGGGTAAAGGAAAGGAGTCTAAACTGGCTTAGAGTTAAGAAGCCATGTGATTCCAAAGTTTGTGTAATGAACTATAAAACTTACATGTATTTGTGTAAATAAGTTTTCATATGGTTGCATGCATATTTTAAGTAATGCCTTTGCGAAATCTTAGCTAAATTGAGTATATTTCTAGTAAAATGAATTAAGGGCTAAGATTTAGGTGTATTTATGTTCAAAATGTAATGATTAGGGTGAATCTTAAGCCCATGTGAGAGATTATGACAAAATGAGTAATTTGGGGCTAAGATTGAGTAGTAAATATGATGTGTAGATATGTGATAGAGGAAAAGGGCCAAGTTGGTTATATTATGACAAGTAGTAGCAAATTGTGAAAGTTTATAAAATATGAAAATTGGCCGTTGAGAGGTTAAATTTTAATATATGCATATTTGTGATAAAATATGGTCAATCTAGTGTATTAGGTCATTTTGGACTTGATTTAAGGTCTTGTATGGTCTAATGAGAGAAAGGGATCAATTTAAGAGCTTGGGTGTGCAAAATTTTTAGAAAAGTGACTTTTTGCACCTTAGGTGTCTAAATTTTGATTGAATTATTAAATCGTGTCCAAACCTATCTCATTGGCTAGCTTATGAGATAAGCTTTGTGTAGGTACTTGAACTACTCCAATCGAACGCCATATGTGAGAGCAGCACATGCTAGAAGTTTGTCATTTTATTGTTAAAATGATAGCAAAAATGTTGGACAGACACACTGCAGCACATGGTGTCATATGCCGTAATGCATGTCATAGAGAATTAGGCATGTGGCATTATGCCATATGTTGCAATGCATGTACTACACGCTGTAACGCACGGCCTATAATTCAACCTGATTTTATGGTTTTTTATGACATGCAATAGGTGATATAAATGCGTATGTTTTTCTTCCATTGTGTATTGCTCAAATGTATTATGGTTTTATTGATTTTTCAAACAAGTCTTTAGCCAAATCTTTTCAATCAAAATATTTGATTATTGATTTGTGTATTTAAGTGGTGATTTTATTAATATTTTCCTATATTTAGAGGATATAGGAGGAGGTTACACAGTGTATAGTGGTAGATTTTAAACGCAGCGGCTTCTCTGTGCCATGCATCGTGGCAGAGGGCAATGTGCACCGTGGCACATGGTCAAAAATTTGATTTATTATATATGTTTCTGTGTGTGAAAAACAGAGAAGAGGAAAGGAGAAACATAAAGTGCATGACTTTAGTTTTGCTAGGGCTTGTTGTTGGAGCATATTGATGATAGATTAAAGATTTCCAACACCTAAGGTAAGCAATCTAAGTCTTCTTCTTCCTTTCTCTTCCTTATTTATGAAGGTTTGAGTTAGGGTTTAAGCATTAATGGTGATTTTCGATCCATGGGAGTTATGAGTCTGAACTCATTAGTTAAAAGGGATATATTAGGAGTTGTTTATAGTAGATAAACCCTATGTTAATGATTTTATCAAGAGTTTATTTAGTAGAGGACTTAATGTTTGAAAATTGTCATTAATGAGGTAGTTGGGAGAGTTTTATGTCTATTAATAGTGGCTTGAACATCTATAAATGATAATGTGCTTTAATGGAACCTAGTGAACTAATTGGGTATGAATGGGTGGTGATTTATGGATTGATAGAATAGAGTGGGTGGAGATTAATGTTGGAAAACTCACAAAATGGGATAATGATAATATTCTTGATTATGATTTGTAGTGTGATTCATATTGGCACCATTTAAGCTTCAAAGAAGCTTTGGAAGTGTTTTATGTGAGGGGTAAACCTTTGACCTTTAAAAGGTTTGAGGTAACCGGGGAGAACCTAATTTTTATAGTTGAATGTTAATTGTGTTTGTGAAATGTGGTTAATGGTTTAGAGTAATGATGTAATTTGGCAATATGTTTAACTTGTGAAATGGTTTTTGAAAAGAAAAAAAACCTTTACCATGCCACCTATTTGTGATTTATGACTTTGATTATGGCATGCTATTGTAGGTGGGGAATTGTGATGTGTAATGTGTTGAATATGTGGAGTATTTAAGTATGGGTATATGAGTTTATATACCATGAATTGATTGTTTGAAATGCTTATTATGTGAGAAATGTGCATAACATGACCATTAGTGGGAGTTCCCTTAGAGAGAGGAGTAGTTGGTTAAAATCCACATGGTATTGGCAGTGACTGTTAGAATTGAGAACTTGTCTTAGAACTGACTATTGGAATTGAGATGTAGCCTTTATCCTATAGTTGATGTGGGACTGTCTTATTAGTTCTATGAGGGACTCAAACCTACTTAGTCTCCATCAGTTCATGAGGAGGCTAGATTAGGGGTATGATACCCCATGGTTGTTAGTATTGGGGGAAACTGGATTACACAAGTGAATGAGTTAAACCTGGCTTGGTAGCTCCTCATAAGTGGAAGGCTGGGTTAACCTGTGAAGGATGTGGCCACGTGAAAGCCACCAATTTCATATCAAAAGTAACAGAAAGGTATAAGGTTGGCATTTAATCATGTATTTAAATCTGGCCACATGGTTGTTAGTCATGTGGTCTGATAAGTGTTAGGGGCATATGGTTGGTATTATTGTGACCCCAGAATGTGCACTTATATATTTTATGTGGATATGTGTGTGTGTGTGTGTTTTTTTTACCCCGATCACATAGTTGTTAGTATTATGAACCACGGCCAAGTTCTTCATATATGTTGTAATTATGTTTGCCTATTTGCATCTGTTACAATTGATATGCAACTGTATAAATTAGGTGAAACTTGGTTACTGAGTGGTTATACTCACCTTTCAATTTTCAATATTTTCAGGGCCTAGCTTATCATATTCTAGTTAGAAAAAATATGCATAGGCTTAGGATTGTATAGTAATCCTTTCAGTATGCCTCTCTTAGTTGTTTTATGTGTAAATGTTAAAACAATTTCTAACTAGGAGTTACATGTTATTTTTTGTACTACTTACATTACCATAGCATACAACTTGTGTATTTTGTATCCTAGGTTAGTGAGTTTTGGTTGTAAACCTGTAGATAGGGCAAAAATACTTGTACAAGTAAAATCATATGTATTTTGAAAGAACTGAAATGAAAACGATAATTTTATGCCTGAATTTCCTTCCCCTTGTGTTTTGTGAAAATTGGGGTTGAGTGGTGATTTTGTGAAATATGTGTTTTTGGTTGGGTATGGTGCGTTGTAAGGTTTGCAAGAGTCTTTTAAGTATGGTCGGATAGTCGATGTAGGCTTTTGGCACTTGTGATTGAGTTGGGATACCAAGGTTGTGTGTTTTGTGTGAAAAGTGGTAAAAACAAGTTTTGGTATCCAAATTTTTATAGAAAAAGAATTTGAGTGTGAAACCAGTGCCATTAGCTAGAGCCAGGAGAAAGCTCTGTGTAGACATTGAAACCACCTCAATCAAATGTCGAACGAAGACTTAGGACACATCAAAAATTCATTCCTATTGCTGTTAAATTTGTCCAATATGCCGTGGCACATGGTATAAAGAAGGGTGAGCCGTGGGGCATGTGTCACAAGCCACGGCGTATGTCACGTTTTCTACACAAAATTCAGTTTTGAGTTTTAAAACTCATTGGTTTGGGTCCTATTTACTTTCCAAGCTTTTGCATTATTTTCAAACTCTAATTTGAGCATAATAAGTATTGATTGAGATTTGAAATGTTGAATTTGAGATTCCATTATATATGATTTGAAAATTCTTCTTTTTGAAATTTTACAATTTTGGCAATCCTTTGAAGGTTAATCCCTTGTTTACCTTGATTATGGAGTTAAATGTTGTTAAGTAAGGGAGACCTTACAATCTGCCTTATCTCATACATTTCATACATTACTCACATACCCACATGCGTATTCCTTTTACAATATTGCTACTATATTAATTCATAAACCATAATGCATACAGTTATACAAAATACTTGTAAAAATTTAACAAACAAGTATAAGACTTACTCTAGTTACCTTTTTATCCTTCTTACTAAGGGTACTAATCAAATTAAGTTCCCAAAGGTGTAGATTCTCACGAGCAACATCATAAATGCTTAATCTACATAATACAATATCCCTCAATCAATTTTCAATACTTAGTATAGGTATTGATTCAGTTAAACTGAATCCCTTAGCACATAAAATAGTTCAATTAACACCTTTCAAATCCATAAAATCCATTTTCCATGGTCATTGGCCCTATAGGCTATTCAAATGACCATAACACCTTTCTAACTCATTATTTACCAATTTGCTTCATTTTAACCTAATTCTTTAGGCTAATTTGAGCCAAAACTCTTAAGGTTCAACCATTTAACTCTAAACCAGTCGCAAAACCTTAGTTTTGCACTTGAAAGCCCTTTTGAAACCTTTCTCTTAGATCATAACTCCTTAAAACTTCTTGATTCAATTTCTCAATCGATCAAATTTGGAGAAAATAGGGTAGAAATATAGTATAAGGCTGTACGATGCTTACTCGATAAGTCACTAGCCGAAGCAAACTCCTAATCACTAGGTATTGCTTGCCCTAGTAGATATGTTGTTCTCATACGGTTTCCTTCACTTCCTCTTCTGATTTTAAATTTTTATATTTTAATGATTGTAATTAATTGGTTGTTTATAAGCTTTAAATCTACTTCCCTAATCACAAACCTATATATTTCAATTTTCATCAAATTGTGTTAAGCATTCTTTTTATATTAGTATAATACCTTCTGATTCTTTTTATGTAGGAAATGCTTCTACCATACTATAATTCTGCTTCTGTTTCATAATCACAAACCTATATGGTTTAGTTTTCATAAAATTGTGTTAAGCATAGTTTCTTTATTAGTATAATCCCTTCTATACATCATAGACCTATACTAATAAAGCTTCTGTACATAAGCTTTTATATATCGTTCATTGTGTTAAAGCTTTGGTGATAAAACCAACATTTACCTTTTTTGAATGCACAACATGCTTTGACCTTTAAAGTATGCATAAGGCAAATTATGAAACATGATATATCTATCACATAAACCTGCAATGATTTTATATTGACATTTTGTTTGTTGACATGATATATTTGGTGCATATGCAAAAAGTATATTTTAACATGTTTAACCATAATTATGAATATTGTGTCATGTTTTCTTCTTTTTTAGAACTTCCTATTCCAATGTTGTAAGCCTATATTTATGCTTTTGAGTTTCAAACTTTAATCAGTCTTATATACTTTATGTAAAATTGTGTATTACTTGCCAAGATTTAAAGATCTTTATAATTGATATATATTTCTTTTTTCAAATTATTTAAGTAATTTCTATCTCTTTTGCATATCAGTAGTATGCATGTTCCTTTTTCATTCTTATGACATCTCGGAATTTTGTCCATATTAGAACAACTTACCAATTATCACTTGCACACAAGTCTTATGTGTTATAACACAGTTTTAAGTTATATCAAGTTGTAGAATATTTGCACTAAACTTATTTTTAGTATAAAAAATGAAAATATTACTTAAATTTTCCATATCAACTTTCTATTTTTTTTTTGCTAGGTTTCATGTGTTATACACATGTTTACCTATTCCTGCCAAAAATATTACTTAAACGTTAGCCTTCTCTATATAAGACCCTTGCATCCTTGAAGGAATGTGCATCCTCTTTACTTTCATTTCTCAGCTTTTACAAACTATTGCTCACTTGAAGATATCTCAAGCTTATAGATCCATGATTAAAGACCTACATGATGGCACTAATCGATGGGCTTTGAAACATCCTAAATTCCAATATAAGAAACTAGTTACTAATTAGGGGTAAGTAGATTGATTATGGTTTGGATATTAGATTGATATTTTGTGTTAGTTGGTTGTTGTGTCAGTAGGATTGGATGGTAGAACTACAATTTGAGATGTAACACGCAAGCAATAGTGAGAATTATCTTATTGTGCCATGCATCGTGGTGCTTGGCATAGAATTTTACTTAAAAGCTAAGTTACAACTTGCAAAATTAGAAAGGAAAACTGAGGAAAATGTAGCTGACAGGGAGAGGAAGATTGATCGTGTTAGGGCATCAATTATACTGAGTTCAGGAGTTTGTTTTAGCTAATGACTTGTCAGGTAAGTATCGTATAACCCTACAATACATTTCTACCTAAATTTCTTTAAGTTTGGCTAGTAGAGAAATTAAATTAGAAAGTTTTAAGGAATTGAAATCTAAGGGAAAGGTTTAAAAGTGTTTTCGAGTAGTAAACTAAGGTTTGCAACTGGTCTAAACTTTAATGGTTGAACCTTAACGATATAGGCTTGAATTAGCCTAAAGGATTAGGTTAAAAGGGTAGATTGGTTGGTAAAATAAATTAGAAGGGTGGTTTGATCATTTAGATAGCCTGAAGGTAAAATGACTATAGAGAATGGATTTGGTGAATTCAAAAAGCCTTGATAGAGCCATTTGTGTATTAGGGAAGTTGGCTTAACCAAATTAGTGCTTATATTGAATGTTGAGAAATTGATTGAGGAATGTTCCTTATGTGGATTGAGTGTTCGAGGAATTTCTTGTGGGAGTGAACTAACTTGAGAAATTCAATACGATTGGTAACCCTTAGTAATATGGGTAAAAAGGTAACTGGAGTAACTTTTTTACTTATTTGTTTGTGAAATTGTTTACAAGTATTTTGTATAACTGTATGCATTGCAATTTATAAACTGATAGAGTAGTAATATTGTGAAAGGAATACGCATGCGAGTGTGTGAGTGATGCTTGAAATGTATAAGACAAGACATACGTATAGGCATATGCATTGCATCTGTGAGTGTACCCTAAACTAGGGTAAGGGGTTGTGGTCTTACTCTGTGTGAGGCTAAAACGTCCTAACAGTCGAAGTGTTGAGAATGCTTTGCTAGGTAGGACTCAAGAGATCACCAATATGCATTAATTATTCTTAGATTGAGATAGTGGTTTGGTAGGCCCTATTTCGTGTAAGGCTGAAAGTCCTAGTTTAAGTGTAGAGCTTGCTCTGCTAGGGGGAAATGGGGATTGCATGAGCATGTTATCATTATGAAAGATATTCTATGAATGCATGCTTTACTATTTTATAAAATAATGCTACCTTATCTCTTATTTATGATTTTGCTCACTAACCGATATTTAGGGTTATACCTCAGTTACTGAAATATATGTCTCAATCCGTTACCTTTGTATATAGGTAAAGAGAATGCGAGAAGGTTGGGAAAAGAGGTGAGGAAAGAGTAGCTTTTATTGGTAGTGGTATGACTACCTAGTTATGTAATGAATGTATAAATGTGTTATTAGAGATTTAAGTTATCAACTAGGATGCATAAGCATTTGTGGATATGAATATGCATTTATGTTGTGAGAACTTACATGTATACTCTATATTGCATCTCATCAAGTATACCACAGTGGTGTGGGTAAGCCTAGATGCTATCTAAGCAAGTTTATATTATGTTGTATAACTTGTTCCACTATATATATGAATTGATTGTGTGAAATTGTGTGTTATAGGAAACTTGACCAAATGGTGAGGCTTGGCCCCATTTGAAGGAGTCAATTGTATTTGTGATTCCCAATCATATATTGAAGCTTAGCTCCATATGAGAAAGTCAGATGATTGAAAGTAGAACAAGTCTATGTGTATATGTGATTGTATGTTTGTGCTTCATATAAGTCCACAATTGTGTAATGTAGCATTAAAAGGTCAAAATGAGTATTAGATGTAATATATGTGATAAATTATGTTAATTAGGTGTATTTAGCCCCAGGTGGTCTAACGGAACAAGGAATGAGAATTGAATACTTAGGCTGTAAGTTTTGAAAGAAAAAGTAGCTTTGTGCACCTTGAATTCTAATTTTAGATTAGACTGTTGGATCATGTCCAAACTTATCTCATTAGATAGAATATGTTGAAAACTTTATGTGGGCACTTAAATTACTCCAATCAGACATCAAATTTAGAATTGGCACATGGCAAAAGTTTCCTTTACGAATTATCATTTGATAGTAAAAATTACTATCATATATATCGCGGTGTAGTGTGTACCGTGCCATAGTGCATGGCACAGAGAGGAGAGCTCACGGCTCTATATCACATGCTGCAGTGCATGGAGGTATAAGCCACAGTGCATAGACCCTTTCTAAAAAAAATAATTGTGTTTTTCTTAAATTGTGAATTTATTTTTACGCTTCCTAGCCCTCTTATTTGAACATACTTTTTATAAAGTCAGGATCCTGCATTTTGAAAGCAATTTTATGGCTATTACTCTGATATTATATTATTATTGTTTGGTATTGTGTGTGTGGATTGGTAAAATCTAGGTTATATGGTGGACTTTATAGGTTGGTATTAGTTTTCTTGTGTTTTAATCTGTTTGTGCATTGCATCATATTAGTTAGCTACTTTTATACATTCATTACTCTTTTCTAGCCTTTAACATCTAACCTTACTCCTTAGGAGTAGAGAAAGGCACGTGAAGCTATAGTTATACTATAATAGCTATAAGAAGGCATGGTAGAAACCCATGGCACACACAATGTCATAGAGCCCAAGATGCCTAAAATCTGGAGGTGCCACTAAAACAAGCCCAAGGGAATAACCCAATTATGGCACGGATGCTGGAGGTGATGTTGGATATTTAGAGAAGTTTAGTTAGATGTGATGCCTTGACTCATAATAAGGATCACGAGGAGTTAAGACCAGAGCAAGAGGTAAGGCCTAAGGCTGAAATAAGGGTAGAACCTGGGAACATCTAGAGGTACAATCGAGTAAGCCAATAAGTATTCATGCTTCAAGGAGTAGGCCAATGACTGGTAGGGAAGATCAAAAGATTCTTATGGACCAAGTTTGGAGGACTTTTTCACTGTTGAATCTGCCATTCTTCAATAGGAATATGAAGGAGGAAGATGCAAAGAATTAGATCGAGAGAATGGAAATTATTTTTATGGTTACTCATTGTTCCTCCAAGCAGAAAGTGGTATTAACCACAGTGCAGCTAATAGAAGATGCCAAATATTGGTGGCATTATATGAGGCCTTCTGATGGCAATTGGCTCGGCTAGGAGCAGTTTAAGGAGAGATTCTTTAACTGCCATTTCCTTGTAGTATTCCAAGATGAAAAAGAAACAGAGTTCTATGCTTTTTAGTAAGGAGATACAAATGAGGAAGCTTTCATAAAGAAGTTTAATCAATTTTTCAAGTTTGTGACTCACCTATATGAGAGGGATGACAACAAGTAGAAAGCAAAGAGATTGATTAAGAAGATGTGCCCATAGTATAAAAGATAGATTGCCTTATGGGGAGAAGCTACTTATAAAGAGACATGTAACAGACTCCATATAGCTACAAGGTAGGGTTGAGAGTTAGATTTTAAGAAGAGAAGAGACAGCTATATGTGGTTTTCTACCCCATTAGGTCATACTAGAAGGATATCAAAGAGAAATAGTTCTAGTTCCAGTAGTTTTGTATGCTCGGGCAGGAGGGTTCTTAGTAGAGGATTACAGTCTTGAGGAAGAATGGGCTAAAGCAGGAGGATTAGTAGGGCTAAAGATTTTAAAGCTCTATAGTAGTCGAGTCAGACTGTTACTATCCTTACATCTCATGTGAGCACTGCATGCTTACTTGTTTGTGTAAATTGTGTGGGAAGAACCATACTAGAAGATTTTGGGTATGCTACATTTACGGTAGCATGGGCTATTTTGTGAAGGATTGCCCCAAGACTAGAGATGGAGCTTCTAACTAATGATGGATGATACTAGGTCGAGTGTACATAGTTTCCCAGAAGGAGGCTCAAGCAGTACCAAATTTGATCACAAGTACAATTTCTATCTGCAGGAAAAGAGTTGAAGCTTTTTTTGACTTTGAAACCACTTATTCCTTTGTATCACATGACTATGTGAAGAAGTTAGAATTGCTTGTACATGAATTACCTTACATAGTTAAGGTGTCCACACCATCTAGGTTACTAGATAAGACTAGTAAGATATGTAAAAGGGTAGAGTTGTGTTTTGAGGGTACGACTTCTATTATACACCTGATCCTAATTCTTATTCAAGGTTTGAATGTGATTATTAGAATGGATTGGTTGGTAGAGAATAATGCTACTCTGGATTATTCTAGAAAAATGGTATTACTACTAGTTCATGTGACGCCTAATGTGATTTCCACATCAATTACTAGTTAGCCAAGGTTGTTGTCAGTAGTACAATCGAAAAGGTTGGTTGCTAAAGGTTGTATAGCCTATGCAATTTTCTTTACAATAGAAGGCAATAGTAATAGTAACGTTTGCAAGATTTGAGTTTTGAACGAGTTTCCAGAGCTATTTATGGATGAGATTTTATGTTTGCTACTAGAATAGGAAGTAGAGTTTTCCATTAATTTAGCACTTAGTATCAAGCCTATTTCAAAAGCTCTATATCAAATAGCTCCTTCAGAATTAATGAAACTCAAGAAGCAACTTGAGGAGTTATTAGAGAAGGGGTTTATATGCCATAGTATGTCGCCATGGAGTTCACCAGTCCTGTTTGTTAACAAGGATGGAAGTATGTGGTTATGTATTGACTACAGGAAATTGAATAAGGTGATAGTAAAGAACAAGTACTTGCTTCCAAGGATAGATGATTTATTGGATCAATTAGTAAGAGGTTCAGTGTTTTTTAAGATCGATCTATGATCTGGGTATCATCAGTTAAAGGTAAATACTGGGGATGTGCTTAAGATGCGTTTCGTACTTGGTATAGCCATTTTGAGTTTTTAATAAAGCCATTTAGGTTAACAAATGCACCTACAGTTTTCACCTGTATTGATGTAAGAAGACTAAGTAGTGGCATATGTGTCTTGACAATTACGACCTTATGAGGAAAGTTGTCCGACGCATGACTTAGAATTAGCAGCTATGGTGTTTACTCTTAAGATTCAGCGACATTATCTCTATGGTGTAGAGTTTAATGTGCGCATTGATCATAGGAGTTTAAAATATCTTATGGATTAAAAAGAGCTTAACATGCAGTAGAGGCGATAGATGGAATTCTTAAAGGATTACAACTTTGAATTTAAGTACTATCTAGGGAAAGACAACATCATAGATGATGTATTGAGCTGAAAATTGTTACATCTGGGTAGGTTGATGGTTTAAGAGCACATTTGCTATTGTCTTTGCTAGAGGTGCAGCTTCAGGCATCAGATTATACTTTGAATGCAATTTACTCAACTATGATTTCCAATAAATTTTGGAAAGAGATATAAGAAGCACAGATGAAGGATAAGTTCTTGTTAAGTATCTGAGAGGATATAGAAGAGGGTCGCACTACCTTGTTTTAGTTCAGTGATGATAGTTTCCTCCTGTACAAGGATAGAATTTATATACTAGCAGATGAGGGAATTAGAAAGAGGCTGTTGAAAGAAGCTTATCAGAGAAAATATGTCATGCATCTTGGTGTGACTAAGATGTACCATGACATGTCAAAGCACTGGTGGTGACAAGGCATGAAATGAGATGTTACCAAGTTAGTAAACTAGTGTCTCACATGTCAAAAAGTGAAGATTAAGCATTAGAAACCGGCTGGGATGCTTCAACCTTTAGAGATTCCCCAGTAGAAGTGGGATAATATATCAATAGACATTGTGTTTGGTCTACCGAGGACTTAGTCTGTATAACTTTGTATGGGTAGTTATAGATTGTTTGACAAAGTTGGCATACTTTTTGCCAGTTAAGACTAGCTATGATGTGGGAAAATATGTAAAAGTGTATATGAAAGATATTGTGAGATTGCATGGTGTGCCCAAGGATAAAGTCTCAGATCGAGATCCTTAGTTTACTTTAAGGGTCTTGGGAGGACTACAAAGAGCTATGAATACTAAATTAAGGTTTAGTACCTCTTATTACCTATAGACTGGTGGGTAGACTGAGAGCACGGCATATACTATAGAAGATATGCTTTGATCATGTGCCCTTGAATGGAAAGACAATTAGGATAGCCATTTGCCTTTAGCTGGATTTACCTACAATCATTTAAGTATTTAGATGGCACCATATGAGGAATTGTATAGGTGAAAGTGTAGATCTCTTCTGTGCTAGGTTGAATTAAGTGATAGGAGTGTAAGTGGTCCAAATATTGTGTGCTATTACTTTGATGTTGTATTGTTATTGTTTGGTATTGTGTGTGTGGATTGGTGAAGTTCGAGTTATACGGGGGACTTTACAAGCTCTAATTGTTAGAGTTATTCATAGATTCAATGCATATCATAAGACTAATCCTCATGAACTATTTTACTTCTCAATGATTATTATTGATGAAGAGCTATGCCTTCAAATATGCTTATACTCTTGTTATTTGCTTTTATATTTTATTAGTTACTGTGAAAACATTATATCACACAACAATATGTAAGGTACAAAGATTCAACTTCAACCACCAATGATGAATAAGGGGCTATTTGAAACATTCCAATATAAATCTCTTAAAGGATAAGTCTACTTCTTGAAGAACTTCATTATTACACCTAACACAAATTAGTACAAGTTGTTAGGGTACTATTATATTCATTTAACATTTTTCCAATTAGTGATATTATCCAACAGAGAGGGATCCTATTAAATTCTTTACAAGTATAGTTTTACTTATGTTAATAACTATTTTGCCAATAATATTATACAATTGGAAATTTTACATTGAAATGTAACTTACTTTATTGCAGATTTCATTAGCTTTGTAAAATCAACTAAATCATTAGAGGTGTATCATCTTAACGATAAGGCAAAAAACAAGTGGCACATGACCTTAATGGACAATCAATTGAGAATTTTTTTTATAAAAAAAAAAGAGTTAATGGTTTTCAACAGGTTTAACTATATGGTAGTAGAGATATTTTTTGCATATAATTTTGCAAGGGGAACATAATTGAGTGTGTACTATATGATAAATGTGCCACAAATGCATGTCAAAGTCATTTGGAAAATACAAAAACTTCTATGATAACTATTATCAACCTTGGAAGGATTGGATTTGATGAATTTCATAATTTCAAATTATAAATTTACTCATAGAACTTTACTATCAATGCTTCATTATGCATTCAACTTTATCACACATACTAATATATATATATATATATATATCATTTTCTTGGTTTATGCAAGAAATCCTCATATTTGTAGCTTATTTTATGCTACAAGAGTTATTTTCAATCCAAACATTAGTGAAAGATTGTGTTGAAAGGTTTTGTCATTTATACATTCATAATGTTTAACATATATTTTAGAAAGTGATCATTCTAAAGTTTTAATAATTTATCATGAAAGTGCCATAGATGTTCAAACCCTTATCTTGGTTACAGCTAGCATACCACCTTCATCTCAATCTAGTCAACCATATGCTAATAGTCTTTTTTTTTCAACCAAGAAGATTAATATTTATGAGATCAATGAATAGCCAACTGTATTCTCCTAATTACTTGATCATCCCAAACATAATGATTAGCCTCACTTTTAAGCTCATTCAATTGATATTTCTTCATATGTGTAGTCAACTCACAAGTAACTAAGAAATTTACCAAATATACATACTAAGGCTTAGAAGTATGAATGGAAGAAAGCACTTCATCAGGAAAGTTATCTTTAATATGAAGTAGATCCATAATAGAAGAGTTAACGATTGTGGAATTCTACTCAAGAGTTCAGCCACTAAATTTTCAACTCTACCCTCGTCTCTTGTTTCAATGTCAAACTCTTGTAGAAAAAGCATCCACCTTATCAATCAAGGCTTTGCATCAGGCTTCTTAAGAAGATACTTTGATGCAACATGATTAGCATAAACGACCATCTTAGAATCCAACAAATAAGAGCAAAAATTTATCTAAAGTAAAAATGATAAAAAGAAGTTCCTTTTTAGTGGTGGTGTAATTAGCCTAAGTTGCATCCAAAGTTATTGAAGCATATGTGATGACATAAGACTTCTTGTCCACTTATTAAATAGAATAGCTTATTAATGTAATGCATATATAAATTAATTACCATGAAACCAATTTTATAGAAGAAAATAATAAGTTATAACAAATATAGAAGTGGTATAGTCACACGTTGTCATATATATGGTGCCAATTACTACTAAGTTTCATAACCACCCAAACTAAGTTACAATCAAATAAAGAATATGACTAAGGTTGTCGCTACCCTAACAAAATAGTACTAAGATACACTAATATAGTAGTATGAACCTAGGTCAATCTCTATAAGGAGGCTTAGTTAGACCTTGGTTAAGATGTTCTATAAATTAGGGAGTATTTAAGACAAATTTGAACTTCATATTAAGTAAACAAATAAACCTAATTACTAGAATGAGTGAAGTTAGTGGGTGTAAACCTATTAAGAAGTAGGAACTCCTATATGAATGAGGTCACTTATCCTTGTGAGATCACAATGTAGCTAATTCGGTCCCCTCTCTATTTCTTTGGTTTTGGTCACTTAGTTATATTAACTAAAACTTAGCTAACACCTTAACTAACCGTAATTCAAGATGATGAATTAAGATGAGCCACGGCTTAGCAAGAAACAAGCTCAACTAAAGTGTTACAACCAAGAGTCAATTAGATTAAGCGAGTTCTAATGGAATTTACATGCTCAAAATTATGAAACAAGGGATGTTCACATGCATTCAAATAGGCAAGATTATGACAAGTAAGAAGACATGTTATTCTCATCAATCTAAAACAAGATTATAGAAAAGCTAGGTGAGGCAAAAGTTACCATGCTTAATAAAACATCATTAAGTTGTAACAAGTATCACTCAATCATATAAATCATCAAGTTGCCTCTTCCTTTTCCTTGCCCCTGCTGGAGCTCTTACCTGTAAAATATAATCACAGGGTGAGATAAACATCTCAGCAATAGAACAATTCACTATTATTAATTAATATGCATAACCATATAGGAGTAAAGCTATTAAGTATTAAAACACACTTTTAGCAAATTACACCATAACATTTTCTATAATAAATGTATATTGCCACTTTAGCATATTCAACCAATCTTTTTCATAAACACAAGTCATTTACCACTAGTATAATCATTCTAGTATCCAAGCCTCCATATTACCCTGACTAAAACCATAGGCTCTTGAACTAAGTGCACATTTACAATGGTCCAATCTCACCTTCATTAGTAGGATTACTCGACCAAGCGGTCCTATCTCACTTTTAAATTATGGTCTCCCCCTATCGTACAAGAATCGAGGTATCGTTATTCTAACACTGCATCACTAATACTAAGGAGCGTTACTCTCCAATGCCATATCCCATATGGATATTGAGGAGAAAAATCTACAACATCATGCCTCACTAGATACTAAAGAGATACATGTTATATGTACTACACTACTCCTTCTGATAGAACACATTTGTTACCCACTTTTATTTGTCAATTAGGACCATTTTATTAATGATTTATCACCTTCAAGTGCACACATTGCATTAGATTTGAAACTTTGCCTAAGTTTCTAAGATCAGTGCACTAGGGGCATTTTGGTCCAAAAAATGAACTTTTGAGAAAATGTACAAGAAAAATTGACAAAGTGCATTTTATGTCCAGTTGATGAATGGTGAAATTATATTTTTAAAATTCATTTTAGTTTGGGAGTAATTAAATAAAAAAGTCAACACTTTCTTAAGTGTCTTAGTTTGTCCTAGTTTTTGGTTTGCCTTTGTGTGAAAATTTTTATATAATTTTGTGCAGCCTGAAACTTGGTTAATTTAATAAATTCTCCCTTCTAATTATGAATTTAATTCTGGACATGAATTAGATTTTATTATATCATATGCTATTTAATTGAATTATGTGATTTATGTGACATAGGTGGCATGTGACTTGTGCATCAATTGGGCAATTGAGGTCAACACTCCTTGAGGACAATGGCTGATGGTTTGCACGTGAATTATGATTATTTTGAGGGATTAGATCAGCTAAAATGATGTGGATGACACATGGGAAATTAGGCACACATTGGAATCATCTACAAACCAATAGGAAGTTGCCACCTTGCAAGTGTGACAAGGCTCCCATTTACATTTTAATTTCTTTTTCCTTATTTTAATTAAGCTTCAGCTGATGGGAGACACCAAGGAGCACGCCATTTTAAGTCCCAAATGGGATCCAACACATATCTCATTCATCTTCCACATTCTCTCTCTCTTGTTCATAGTGTTCTTCATTTTCTCTCTTTTGTTCTTCATTTTCCAGCACCCTAACCTCCATTTTCAGCCACCAAACCTCCACAAAACTCATACCATTCTTCTCCTCTCTTCATTTTCGTTCCATCCCTTCCATTTTCACAAGGATTGAAGCTCATTTCCATCATTCAAGAGCTATGGAGTTTGGCCTTCACAAGCAATCACTAGGGTTCTTGAAGATGAAGATTGGCTAAGTTTCTTTGTGGAATCCTAGAGAGATGAAGATGGAGGATGAGTCTTGAGCTTCAAATTGGCTAAGTTCTTTTGTTTCCTATCCTCTTCTCTTTTTACTAGATGGTTAGATTCCTTAATCTAGGGTCTAATCATCTTAGCTTATAAATTCTAATTTGAATTTGATGTTGATGTAAAGAGAGAGGATTGTTTCATTTAATTTCTTCCTTGGACAGCCATGACTGAATTTTGCCACTCTTTGTTTGGCACATAATCTTGTGTTTTTCAATTAGTGAATTTCTTGTGTTAATATTGCATAATCTTGTGGTGTTAATGCTTGTGTTGTTGAGTAGCTTGACATAATCTTGTGGTTGCTCAATTTATGTGTTTGACCATGGCTGTTGAGAGAGGATTTTGAGTGAATCACTTGGCTAATGTCTTCACCAATTGGTTAATTGAACTAGGGACTTTAATCTAAGACCTAGGGAGGTTAGCTAATTAGGTTAATTGGCTTAGGATAATTTTCTTAAGTCATGACAGCTTTAGTCAAGAGGAAAGGGAAGCTAAACTTAGCCTAATCATGAGAAGATAATGAGTCCAAAATCAACTAATCTCTAGGGTTCCATTATTGTAAAAAGGGAAGTTCATTTCACTCACTTTCACTAGCATTTTAATTACTTGCATATTAGGTAATTAGTTTAGATAATTAGCTAGATAACTAAATTCCTACAAACTTTGGTTGATTTATTTCACTAGATAACTTTCAATTAGACTTAAAACCATTCCTTGGGAGATGACCTAGGGTTGGCCCTATATTGCATTAGGGTTAGCTTTAGTGTAATTTTGAGGATAAGCGACTAATTTCCTATCAAAATTTTGGCGCCGTTGCCGGGGAATGGTTTAAGTTTAATTCTAAGGTTGTTTAGTACTTAATTTACATTTTTAGTGTTCCTGGAAAATTTTTTGAAAAATTATAAAAATTTGTTTTTGTGTTTTGTTTAGTGTTTTTTGTGTGTTTTGAGTGTTTTTATTCTGTTTTGAAAAAGAAAAAAAAAATTTAGTGCAATTTTCGTTGGTTTGGTGTAGAGCTGAAAATACTCTGTTTCTAGTGTCTCTGTCTGAAATTGAAAAATTAACTGGGAATGAGTCTGAGGAATTTGAACTTGAAATTTATTTCATTGAAAGCTCTATATCTTAGCTTCACTTTAAAATTGGTTTGGTCAATTTTGGACGTGGGAAGTGTCCTGTGGAAATTTTACAATCTAACAAGGTCCAGGGAGCCATTACAGAGGATTCCCAAAACCCTGTTTCAACTTTGAGTTAGCATATCTTCCTCTTTGTGCGTTCAAATTGATTGATTCCAGTTTCATTTTTCTTATCACTGTCTTATCTTTGTTTCTTGTGTTTAGGATTTTCTTCAATTTTTCCATTTTCCTATTTGAAAGTTTGTTAGAAGCTCTGAAGGTCTTCTGGACGAAATCCTGTTTCTCCAGACCTGAGGACCAACTTGTGAAAAATTCTGGGAACGATTGGGAAGGATTTTTAATCTGAAAAGTTTTATATAATTTTCCTGTATATCTCTTGTGTTTCTCATAAAAGTTTCAGGGGAATTTATCATGTGGATTTGCTGATAGAAAATTCACAAGTTCACTGTCTCCAGAGAGCCTACTGTGCGAATTCCAGAATTGCCAAAGCTTCTTGATTGAGCATTTCTAACTCTCTTTCTACTTGTTTGGTGTTTTTTTTTTCATTTTGTTGCTATTGAGTATATTAAAAAAAAAAAAAAAAAAAATTCTCTTGCTTTTGTGTGTTTTGAATTGTTTCGTGTTGATTTGCATTTTAGTTTAGCTTGTTCTTTGTTCTTAATTTTCTTGAGCTTGATTAGTGCATGACCCGAAGAAAACATACCTCTTTTGTTGAATTAGATCCAGAAATTGAAAGAACTATTTCTAGATTGAGAAGATCACAACCTATTCTTGATTCTCATTTGGTTTGTAATTCAACAATGGAAGGTATCTTAGGACATGAGCATGTGCATAATGAGGGCCATGGGAATGGGAATGAGAATTTGCATGATGATGGCCATGTTAATAATGAATTTGAAGGCTTGCATAACCCTAGAGAGGAGAGGAGCATTAGGCAATTAACTCAACCTAATTGGCATGATAATCCTTATGGCTTATATGTTCCTCCTACTAATGTTCAATTTGAAATTAAATCCTCCTTGATTAATGCATTGCCTAAATTTCATGGGTTACCAGGAGAGGATTGCCATAGGTTTTTGCATACTTCCTATTGGTTTGTGATACTATGAAGCCTATGCATGTAAATGTTGATGATGTTCAAGCTAAGGCTTTTGTATTTTCTCTTGAAGGTTTAGCAAAGGAGTGGTATTTCAACTACCCTTCTTATGTGAAAGTGAGCACATGGGCCGAGCTAAGAAGACTCTTCTTAGATAAATTCTTTCCAAATTCCAAGGTCACCAATTTGAGGAAGCAAATCTATGGGGTCCAACAAGGAGAGGATGAGAGTCTCTATGAGTATTGGACTAGATTCCAAGGCCTTTTGGCTAAATGCCCACACCATCAAATTTCTAGTGAGAATTTAGTCCAATATTTCTATGAGGGCTTGATTCCAAGAGACAAAGTTAACATTGATGCCGCTAGTGGTGGATGCTTGATTGACCTCACTTCCTTAAAGGCTTGGGAACTAATTGACAAGATGGCTTCAAGTGGTGCTCAATACTCTACAAGGGAAAAGAGAAATGTGAATATGGTAGGTTCCTCAGTTCTTAATGATTCATATGTGGACTTGCTAGCTGCCAAGATTGGGAGAATGTTGGCTCCACAAATATCTCAAGTGAGCAATGTAAGTACTTCTCAAGCACTTGTCCCTTATTCTTGTACTTTTTGTGACTCACCTATGCATGTAGAAAGCAATTGTCCTATTAAGTTTGAACAAGTAAATGCTATCTACAATGGAAAACAATCCTATGGTGGGAGGCAAGGGCAAGGAGCTTATTCTAATACTTACAACCCTTCATGGAGAGACCATCCTAATTTCTCCTATTCAAATCCAAATGTGGCTTTACAAGACAATCAACAAAGAGGATCCTATCAAAACACCTTTGGCCGTGACCCTCCACCTCATTTGTCTCAAGGTAGCTCTTCTCAAAGCTACAATCCAAGTGGTAATTCTCTTACACCTTCTTCTAATTCTTATAGTGATAGGAGGCTTGTTCCAATTGAGAGTTCTTCTAATTCGAACTCTTCTAATGATGTGAATGTGTTACGTAAGCAGTTGATTGAAATGAACTCTTTGTATAAAAACATGTATGATGGCTTAGGGAACAAGGTAGAGAGTATGGGTAACAAGTGTGAGAACATGAACTCTAAAATTGATGCCCTTACTTCTCAAATGAATATGCTTGCTAACCAATTAAGTGCAGCCAATGCTCAAGCCTCTACATTACCATCCAACACCGTTGCTAATCCTAAAGCTAATCTTAATGCTATCACATTGAGGAGTGGCAAGGAGTTGGGAGAAAGAGTACAAGAAGACAAAAGACAAGGGAAGGCCGAGAAGCCCTCTTTAAATTCTTCAATTGATGTTAATGTTTCTAGTTCTTCTTTTGCTCCTAATGATGCATCTTTTTGTAGAGATGATGAGGATGAAAACATTGAGGAGATCATATGTGAGCAACCACCATCTAAGGTGGAAAAGGGGACTATGGCCGAGTTGTTTAGTAAGGAAAAAGAGGGAGAGGCCGAGCAAAGTGAAACAAGAAAGGAGAGTTCAAGGAAGGAAGAAGGAAAGCAAAGTCAAGAGATTATGAAGAAGCTTCCTTTTCCACAAGCACAAGTGGTCCCTAAGCAAGTAAAGGGACAATTTGATCAAGAGGTATATGATTTCTTCCACAAGATTCATGTTAATGTACCCTTGATGGATGTAGTTAAGAACTTTCCTAAGTATGCCAAATTTTTGAAAGATTGTTGTACAAATAAAAGAAAATTTAGGCCTAATGCAAGGGTACAATTACCCTCATCTGTGAGTGCTATCATGAAGCCTCAACTCCCTATAAAATGTGAGGACCCCGGTTCCTTCACAATTCCATGCAAGATTGGCAACACACATTTTTCTCATGCATTGATAGACTTAGGTGCAGCCATTAATGTTATGCCTCTTTCAATTTATCATGCCTTGAGTCTTGATTGCATGCATAAGACACCTATGATATGCCAATTAGCGGATAGAAGTGTTAGAAGACCACATGGAGTAGTAGAAGACTTGTTGGTTTGTGTTAAAGGTCTATTATTTCCTGTGGATTTCTATGTGCTTGATATGTCAAAAGAAGGGAGTGGGGATGATATTTTGATTTTAGGAAGGCCATTTATGAGGACTGCCCGTACATTGATTGACATGGAAAAAGGTAGTTTGATTTTGAAATGTGGAGAGGATCATGTTATTTTTAATATATATGAAGCAATGAAACATCCTTTTGAGGATTATTCTTTGTTAGGTGTAAGTTCCATTGAGTTATTGCTTCATGATGCTTGTGAGTCTCACATGCTTGATTCTTTCTCACATGTTGATGATGATTTGTCTCTTGTTACTACTACATGTATTGATGGATGTAGTTGTCCTATTTGTTTAGAGATTGATGCATGCTTGAATGATGCAACTACTTCTTCTCATGATTTGTTTAAAATATCTCCTATGCTTGATCTTGAAATGCTTGAGAAGGGTATATCTTCTTGTGTTGTAGGTACTAAAGCCATTAAGGCCGAATCTATGAGTTTTTCTCCACTCGAGCTTGATGTTCTTAGGATTCCCAAGCTATTGGAGGAAAATTCTACACTTTCACATGTCGAGGCCGTGGCTCAAGTCCAAGCACTTGAGGACAAGTTGCAAGAAAAGGGGGAGGCTGTAAAGAAAGAAGAGGAGAAATCAAAAACAAGTGACAAGCCTAAAAGACAAGATAGTACCATGGAATATTCCACCAAATTAGACTTGAAGAAGCTCATTCCCTCTTGTGTAGAGCCACCTACCTTGGAGTTGAAGCCTTTACCATCCAATCTCAAGTATGCATATCTCATTGAGAATGAGAAGCTTCCGGTAATAATTTCTAACTCTTTATCTCTTGAGGAAGAAAATGCATTACTTGATGTGTTGAGAAAGAACATACATGCTATTGGTTGGACTTTGGCTGACATTCCTGGTATTGACCCTATTGTGTGCACACATAAAATTTTTCTTGAGGACAATGCTAAGCCCATTAGGCAACCACAAAGGAGACTTAACCCATTGATTTTAGATGTGGTAAAGAAAGAGGTTGTTAAGCTACTTAGTGCTGGGATCATCTATCCTATAGCTGACAGTGAGTGGGTGTCTCCAACCCAAGTTGTACCTAAGAAAGGGGGGATTACTGTGGTAAAAAATGAGAAAGGAGAGCTTGTTCCAACTAGAGTTCAAAATGCTTGGAGAGTGTGCATAGACTATAGGAAGCTCAATAATGTGACTAGGAAGGACCATTTTCCTTTGCCTTTTATTGATCAAATGCTTGAGAGATTGGCTTCCAAGTCCCATTATTGCTTCCTAGATGGGTTTAGTGGGTATTTTCAGATTCCTATAGCTCCTAGTGACCAAGATAAGACTACCTTTACATGCCCCTTTGGTACATTTGCCTATAGGAGGATGCCTTTTGGTCTTTGCAATGCACCTGGTACTTTTCAAAGATGCATGATGTCCATATTTTGTGATTTTATTGAACATTGCATGGAAGTCTTTATGGATGATTTTACTGTGTATGGTGAGTCCTTTGATTCATGCTTGCATTCTTTAGATAAAGTGCTTGGTAGGTGCATTGAAAAGAAGCTTGTGCTTAACTTTGAAAAATGCCATTTCATGGTAGATAAAGGAATTGTTTTAGGCCATTTGATTTCTTCCAATGGCATAGAGGTGGATAAGGCCAAAGTAGATGTGATTGCTTCTTTGCCATATCCTGTTTGTTTGAAAGATTTGAGATCATTTTTGGGACATGCAGGCTTTTATAGGAGATTTATAAAGGGGTTTAGTGAAATTGCTTTGCCTATGTCTAAACTCTTACAAAAAGATGTTGATTTTGTTTTTGATGATGCTTGCAAAAGGAGTTTTGACACTTTGAAAAGCATGCTCATTTCCCCTCCCATTCTTAAAGCCCCAAATTGGTCTTTACCTTTTGAGTTGTCATGTGATGCTTCTAATTTTGCTGTGGGAGCTATGCTTGGTCAAAGAGAGGGCAAGTTATCATATGTGATTGCTTATGCATCTAGGACCCTAGATTCAGCTCAGGTTAATTACACCACAACTGAGAAAGAGTTGTTTGCTATTGTTTTTGCACTTGATAAATTTAGATCATATCTTCTTAACTCTAAAGTTGTTGTGTACACTGACCATGCTGCTGTGAGGTACTTGTTTAAGAAGACAGATTCTAAGCCTCGCTTGATTCGATGGGTGATCTTAATGCAAGAATTTGATGTGGAGATAAGGGATAGGAGTGGTTCTACCAATCAAGTAGCGGATCATTTGTCTAGACTACCTCATTTAAAAGCTACTATGGTAAACTCTAACCCTACTATTCCTTGTGATTCATTTCCTGATGAGGCATTGTGTGCCATTTCATCTAAGCCTCCATGGTATGCCTCTTTTGCTAACTATATTGAGTGTAGAGTCTTGCCTCCTTGTGCTTCACGTTTTGCCATTGAAAAATTGAAAAGAGAGTCTAGATTTTACATTTGGGAACCACCTTTGATGTGGAAGATTTGTAGTGATAAAGTGATTAGGAGGTGTGTTGATGATGTTGATGTGCCTTCTGTTCTTGAATTTTGTCACTCTCATGCATGTGGTGGTCATTTTAGCTCAAATAAGACAGCTAGGAAGGTTTTAGATTGTGGATTGTATTGGCCTAGCTTGTTTAAAGACTCTTATGAATTTTGTAAAGCATGCTTGAAATGTCAAAAGGTTAGTAGTTGGGGTAAGAGACATGAAATGCCTCAACAACCCATTTTATTTTGTGAGATTTTTGATGTTTGGGGCATTGACTTCATGGGTCCCTTTCCACCATCCTTTAGTTTTGAGTACATATTACTTGGTGTTGATTATGTTTCAAAGTGGATTGAAGCCATTCCTACTAGAACTTGTGATGCTAAGATTGTTTTGAAGTTTCTCAAATCTAATATTTTTTGTAGGTATGGAGTTCCTAAGGCCTTGGTAAGTGACCAAGGATCCCACTTTTGCAATAAGATGATGAAGGCTCTCTTGGCTAAATATGGGGTGCATCACAAAATCTCTACACCATATCATCCCCAAACTAATGGCCAAGCCGAAGTATCAAATAGAGAAGTCAAGAAAATCCTAACCAAGGTGGTGAACACAAATAGGAAGGATTGGTCTTTACACTTGGAGGATGCTTTGTGGGCTTATCGGACCGCTTATAAGACTCCCATTGGCATGTCTCCTTTTCGATTGGTGTATGGAAAGGCTTGCCACCTCCCTGTGGAGATAGAGCATAGGGCCTATTGGGCCATCAAGAAACTAAACTTGGATTTCCATCTTTCGGCTAAGGAGAGATTTCTTCAAATGCAAGAACTTGAGGAGCTTAGGTTGGATGCCTATGAGTCTTCTAGAATCTATAAGGAGAAAACAAGGATCCTTCATGACAAGCTAATCTTGAGGAAAAAGTTCCAAGAAGGAGATCAAGTCCTCTTGTTCCAAACAAGGTTTATTCATAAGCATGCCAAGTTGAAGTCTAAGTGGGAGGGACCATATTAGTGACCAAGGTGTTTCCCTATGGGGTTTTGCAACTCTTGAATAAAGCCACGGGTTCCACTATGCAAATCAATGGTCACCTATGCAAGCTCTACAAAGATGCCAAATCACTTCAAAAGGAGGAGGACTTCTCTCAACATGTTTTTGAACCACCATGATAAGGTTGTATCTCTCTAACCTTGAGCTTTTACCTTCCTTTAATTGATATATTTAATGATAGGTATAGTTCAAGTGTGGGGGAGATGAACCTAGTAGGAAAATTAGAGTTTATTTGCTTTATTTGACTTCTTTGTTTTGTGTTTTAGTTTGAAAAAAAAAAATATCTGCACCACACTTTTGTTATGCATTCATTATTGATCTCACCTTATTTTATCACTAGTCTATACATACATTGAGGACAATGCATGATTTAAGTGTGGGGGAGAGAAATAAACATTTTGTTTTGTTTGTTTGGTTTTGTTTGGTTTTGCAAAAAAAAAATTCAAAAAAAAAAAATTTCTTTGTTTTGTTTTGTTTGAGGTTACTTAATTACCTAGCTCTTGAATGGATATTTTGATTCTTGAGATGTGGTAATTTTTAGGATTGAATAGGTGTGAAGTGAACATTCTTTTACCTTGAATTAATGGATTAGAGTGGCATATTACCCATTCATGGAAGAGGCTAAACACTCATGTGTGATTAATTCCTTAGTGATGTTACCCTCTAGAATTTGTTTCACTTCTTAATTAAGACCATATATCTTGCACTTGTTTGATAGGAGATGAGAGATGGCATTCATAAAAAATAGCCAAGAGCCAAATAGCCAACCTATTATTATTTATTATCCTTTGTTAGCCACTTTGAGCCTTTGGTTTGATTCTTAAAAAAAAAAAAATTCACCCTATTTTTCCCCAAGGAATGCATGTTACACTTTTATATGTCTTTTTAATATTCATTGCATGTCCTAGATCAAATGAGTGGATGCCTATTATCATTTCTCTATCCATTACTTCCATTGTTTTCAAAGAGTTAGGGGCAACCAAAAAAAAAACAACAAAGATAGATTTGAAAAAAAAAAATTAGTCAAAAAGAAAAGAAATAAAGTTGCTAGAAAAAGAAAAAAAAAGAAGAAAAAAAAAGAAAAGAAAAAAAAATAAAAATAAAAATAAAAAGTTGCCTAGCTCATCCATTCCATTTGTTTTATTATTTCTTATCATTTCTTTCCATCCTCATTGTGTTAAGGTGTTCACTCAATTGAGTTAGGTTATGCTTTGCATATTAAGGGGATATATCTTGATTTAGCATTATTTTGATGCTAACCCTATTTTTTTTTTATATACATGCATTTCTTAGACATCCTTTCATTACCTATATCACAACCTAATAAAGTCCATTTGATTCTTGATTGCAAGTGCTATTTAGTGATGGAGATGTAGAAGGGTTACAAATTCATAGTAGGGTTTATCCTAAGAAATTTTGAGTGAAATTTAATACCTTATACACTTTGAGTGATGAGAGCAAACACTTAACCTAGAGAGGCTTACTCTTTGACATTGATTCTTGGTAAGGGTTTGTTTGTGATGTGCATAATTCTTTCGTAATTATTGCCACATTGATTGATAATTTGTAGAAGTTCATGAGCTAGTATTTTAGTGACTTGAAACAATGTTTTTCTTATTTCTTTGTCTTATAGTTTCTTTTGGGACCTTTTTCACTTGATTTTGCCCGGAGTGCAAAAGCTAAGTGTGGGGGAATTGATAGAACACATTTGTTACCCACTTTTATTTGTCAATTAGGACCATTTTATTAATGATTTATCACCTTCAAGTGCACACATTGCATTAGATTTGGAACTTTGCCTAAGTTTCTAAGATCAGTGCACTAGGGGCATTTTGGTCCAAAAAATGAACTTTTGAGAAAATGTACAAGAAAAATTGACAAAGTGCATTTTATGTCCAGTTGATGAATGGTGAAATTATATTTTTAAAATTCATTTTAGTTTGGGAGTAATTAAATAAAAAAGTCAACACTTTCTTAAGTGTCTTAGTTTGTCCTAGTTTTTGGTTTGCCTTTGTGTGAAAATTTTTATATAATTTTGTGCAGCCTGAAACTTGGTTAATTTAATAAATTCTCCCTTCTAATTATGAATTTAATTCTGGACATGAATTAGATTTTATTATATCATATGCTATTTAATTGAATTATGTGATTTATGTGACATAGGTGGCATGTGACTTGTGCATCAATTGGGCAATTGAGGTCAACACTCCTTGAGGACAATGGCTGATGGTTTGCACGTGAATTATGATTATTTTGAGGGATTAGATCAGCTAAAATGATGTGGATGACACATGGGAAATTAGGCACACATTGGAATCATCTACAAACCAATAGGAAGTTGCCACCTTGCAAGTGTGACAAGGCTCCCATTTACATTTTAATTTCTTTTTCCTTATTTTAATTAAGCTTCAGCTGATGGGAGACACCAAGGAGCACGCCATTTTAAGTCCCAAATGGGATCCAACACATATCTCATTCATCTTCCACATTCTCTCTCTCTTGTTCATAGTGTTCTTCATTTTCTCTCTTTTGTTCTTCATTTTCCAGCACCCTAACCTCCATTTTCAGCCACCAAACCTCCACAAAACTCATACCATTCTTCTCCTCTCTTCATTTTCGTTCCATCCCTTCCATTTTCACAAGGATTGAAGCTCATTTCCATCATTCAAGAGCTATGGAGTTTGGCCTTCACAAGCAATCACTAGGGTTCTTGAAGATGAAGATTGGCTAAGTTTCTTTGTGGAATCCTAGAGAGATGAAGATGGAGGATGAGTCTTGAGCTTCAAATTGGCTAAGTTCTTTTGTTTCCTATCCTCTTCTCTTTTTACTAGATGGTTAGATTCCTTAATCTAGGGTTTAATCATCTTAGCTTATAAATTCTAATTTGAATTTGATGTTGATGTAAAGAGAGAGGATTGTTTCATTTAATTTCTTCCTTGGACAGCCATGACTGAATTTTGCCACTCTTTGTTTGGCACATAATCTTGTGTTTTTCAATTAGTGAATTTCTTGTGTTAATATTGCATAATCTTGTGGTGTTAATGCTTGTGTTGTTGAGTAGCTTGACATAATCTTGTGGTTGCTCAATTTATGTGTTTGACCATGGCTGTTGAGAGAGGATTTTGAATGAATCACTTGGCTAATGTCTTCACCAATTGGTTAATTGAACTAGGGACTTTAATCTAAGACCTAGGGAGGTTAGCTAATTAGGTTAATTGGCTTAGGATAATTTTCTTAAGTCATGACAGCTTTAGTCAAGAGGAAAGGGAAGCTAAACTTAGCCTAATCATGAGAAGATAATGAGTCCAAAATCAACTAATCTCTAGGGTTCCATTATTGTAAAAAGGGAAGTTCATTTCACTCACTTTCACTAGCATTTTAATTACTTGCATATTAGGTAATTAGTTTAGATAATTAGCTAGATAACTAAATTCCTACAAACTTTGGTTGATTTATTTCACTAGATAACTTTCAATTAGACTTAAAACCATTCCTTGGGAGATGACCTAGGGTTGGCCCTATATTGCATTAGGGTTAGCTTTAGTGTAATTTTGAGGATAAGCGACTAATTTCCTATCACCTTCCTACAAGTGAACTCCCACCCCCTAACATGATTACGCTCATACTTTCCATACATTTCACACACTTATGAAAAATCACTATCTTTTTCACATAAGGACTCAATAATCTTTATCATTTTGAAAGTAGTTTTTAATGCACAAGGAAAATCATCTTTCACAACATACCAAGCTTTTGAAACCTATGTAAACAAATATATTTATCTACTCACAAACAGTTAAGCAATATAATCAACTAGTGTAAATTATTCTGTTACCTCAACCCTTTGTCACAAAAGGGTTATTATGGTTCAACATTAGCTCTACATGTTCTATATGTATGATAAAGCTTGAGCAACACTCAATCTACACAATTAAGTGATAATTGTCAATTATCACTCCGGATAAACCCCAAATTCACTAGGTTCTAAGTACCTATAATACTTAAATTTCTTATCTAACAATGTCAACCATTTCTAAACACTTTAACCATCCTATTGAACATCCCAACATACCAAAATCACTATCCAATTATCTATATTGTTTGAAAATTCTCAAATTATACCTAGGGTTCATAAAAACCCTTAATAAAAATTCTAAATCACCATACAAGTAAATGCAAAGTGGTTACATTGCAAATGGTGTGTTATGTGCAAACATACACTTTGGATAGAAAGAGTGGGTGCATGGCCCCCATGGGAATCTCTAAGCCAAGTGAAAATATTTAGCACATGTACTTATATGAGTGTATGGTGTTTGGAATAGTTTTTGGCCACTCTTATGTAATTTGTAAATTTTGGGAGCTTAGGGTTCATTTTGGAAAATGGTACTCGAGTGGTCAAAATTTGATATAAGGGGGTTTTCTATCATTTAAATGTTCTATCAAGTACTCCTAGTTCTATTTAATGTGTCCAAAGTGTTCCAACACATATGTGACCATTAGGATGAGATTTGGATAATTTTAAAAATGGTTTTTATTAAAAAACTATACTTTTGCATCCGGGTGTCCAAATTTCAATATGACCGTTGGATTTTCCTAAAATATGGGTCATAAGTAAAACTTTTTATAGTCTTTGTGTGGGCTTTAGAATCACCTTACTCAGACATCATATAGAGAAATGGTGTAATCTAGAAGTTGGTCCAGAGGTGTTGTCATGATAGCTATTTAATGCTATCATGACAACAAAGTGGTTGAATTTACAACATGCACGAATTTCAATCCATCTGTTAGATCCTTTCAAAATTTGAAATTCTAATAGTCCTCTTTAAAAGTGACATGTGAGCTCTAGAATCGCTCCGATTGGGGGTCAGATGGTGAAATTGTGTACTCTAAAAGTTAGTCTAGAAGTGCTGTTATGACAACAACTTTATCTAATCTTGCAGAGTGTCCAAATTCTAATCTGACTGTTAGATCATTTTGTAATTTTAGTGCATTACTACTAATCATTAAAAATGATGTGTAAGCTTTAAAATCACTTCAATTGGAGGTTGAATGGTAGAATGGTGCCTCCCAAAAGTTGGCCTGGGAGGGCTATCATGGCAGCAATTTAATGCTGTTATTACAACATTTTTTTTATCCTGCTTTCATCTAGCTTGCTTTCGTGCATTATAGGTAGAACCTATACTTTTTTCTAAAGGTTTTAAATGTTTATTTTGCAGTGGTGTATTTTTTAGTAATTTAAATGATTTGTTTCCTGAGTTAGTTTTTAGGATCAACTCTTTAACCACGCTTAGTTTGTTTGAATTGTGTGATTTTTGGATAACACTTGAGGCAAGTGTTACACATAATATGCTCCTCTTTTGGCTTAGGAATTCACATCTAAAGCCCCTAATTCAGATTTGAATTTCATCTCCCAAGTCTCCTCATGTGCAAAGCCAAGTCTTGAACTAAAAGTCTTTTCCATGTAAAGTGCCACCTAAGACAATAACATGAAATTTGACTAAGGTATTTACAAATGTGTTGAAATTTGACTAACGTATTTACACATGTGCTAAATTTGACTAAGGTATTGGTTTCTTACCATGAAATGTGGTCCTAAATACCTAAGAAAATTGTGTAACAAATATGACTTATCAGAATGTGAAAAAAAAATTGACGAAGAGGAGAGAATACTAGGTTCTTATATTTTTTCCTTTTCTCTTTAATATCTTTAATTTTTAAGCTCTAATGTTTTATTTTAACCAAGTAGTTGCTGAGGTGGAAGGGGAATCTAAATAGAGCTCACTTTCTACCAAATTGTATATGAATAAACACCAGTACAAAAAGAGCTTTTTATAATGGTTAAAAATGACTTTTTACAGTAGTTAAAGATGCAATTTTGTTCCATGGAATGTAGAATATCCTCATCTTTCTACATCAGTTATCCAACTAATGTAAAAGCCTAATTTTTTACATCAGTTACATAGACGATGTTGAAACTATATCCAAAAATTAAAACAAAAAATCACTACACTTTTTACATCGGTTAGGTATCCCAACCAATGTAAAAAGCGCACTTTTTACATCAGTTGGAGAAACTTTTTACATCAATTGGAGATTACAACCAATGAAAAAATATCACTTTTTACATTGGTTGGGGAGCAACCGATGTAAAAAGTAAACTTATTATATTAGTTGGGGATCCCAATTGATGTAAAACCTAACCTTTTTACATTGGTTATTACCATAACCAATGTAAAAACATTGAAATTCTACACCAGTTACGATAATAACTGATGCAAAAAGTATTTAATTTTTTTAATTACCATATCTATTTTTTGATTTTACCCATTCTTGTACACAAAAATTGCTAAAGCCAAATCTATAAAGTCCCAGCTTAATTCAGGCTTTACCATTCCAAAACACACAATCAATAAATCAAATTTAGAATAATAGCCCTATATTTATTTCCAAATTAGGGGATCCCAACTTCTTAAAACATATATTCAAGTAAGAGAGCTAGTAAAAGCATAAATGCAATCAAACGACTTAATAAGACACAACTTCTTAACCCTAAAAAAGGGCCATGTGTCGTGGTAGGTACTACATGCGCTACGACATGTGGTACAGAGCAACATGCCTATTTTTGTTTGCATCATGTGCCATGGTGGGCATATCGTGTGCTGAGGTGCATATGATAGCAATTTCTACTATCATATAATAGATTGGAAGATTAACTTTTGCCATGCGCCATTTCCACATCCAACATTCGATTGGAGTGATTCAAGCGCCTACATAAAGCTTATAACATATATTAGTTAATGGAACAAGTTTAGATTTGATTTGACAGTCCGATCTAAAATTAGACACCTAAATGTAAAAAGACACTTTTCTTTCAACAACTTACACCTTGAGTGCTCAATTCTTATTTCTTATCCTATTAGACCACTTTGGTCCTTAAACTAAATCTAAAAAGGCTACATATATCACATCTTTTGCCCATTTTAGCCTCTCAATACCACATTACATAAATGTGGACTTATATGAGGAATACACATACAATACATATTCACATATTTACAATTAGACTTGTCCCTCTTTCAACCCTCCGACTCTTACATATAGGGCTCTGCCTTACCATATGGTTGGAAATTGCAATATACTTTATTCTTCCAAATAGGGCTCCACCTTACCATTTATGTCAAGTTCTCATATAAAATACAATTCACAATCAATTCACATTCAACACACACACATATATATAAGTAGAACAAGTTACATACATCATACACTTACTTGTTTAGTATTTAGGCCTACCTATGTACCCTCTCACTAAGGCACCCTCTATGAGATGCAACATCATATACACATACAAGCAAGGATTTCATAATACAATTCATATACATAATCACTTATGCATCCTAGTTGGCAACTCAAACTTTAATAATATATTATACATTCATTTAACTCAATGGTAGTCATACTACTACCAAATGAAGCTACTTTTTCCTTGCTTCCTTTCCTGACCTTCTTGTGATCTCTACACCTGTGTTCAAAAGTAATAGAATGAGACATACATTATAGTACCTTGGAGGTAACCCTAATAACCGATTAGTAAGCAAAATCATAAACAAGAGATAAAGTAGCATGCGTATTAGCAAAAGCAATATCATATGCATCAATAGGAATTCATTCTCATCAATCTCCTCATGCTCATGCAATGCATTCCTGGTTCTACCTAGCAAAGTAATCTCTATGCTCGGACCAAAACTTCCAGTCATAAGGGATAGGGCCCACCATACTACTACTTAGACCAGGTAATCCTCTTTGCATATGGATGGTCTCTTAGGTCCGTCATGGTAGAGTTAAACTTTACGCTTTAAATCATTAGGACTTCCTAGCCTTTTATAGACTAGGACCATGACTCCCTCCTCTAATCTAGGATAACCCTATAGATCATTCCATATCCTAGGTACATCATAGTGGAGTCAAGCTCTACGCTCTAGATCATCAGGATCCTTCTCCTAGGTCCATCCTTGCAGAGTCAAGCTTTATGCTCTAGATCATCAGGACTTCTTAGACCTCCTCATGGTAGGGCTGCATCACCCTACCATAATCTAAGGTATTCTTGCAGATGCAATGCATGTCAATTCATATGCCACCTTAAATTCATTTTAATCAATACTCACACACTCGCATGCATTCTTTCACAATACTGCTACTCTATCGGTTCATAACACAATGCATGTAGTTATATCAAAATACTTGCAAATAATTTCATAAACAAACAAGTAAAAGGGTTACTCTAGTTAGCTTTAACCCTTGCTATTAAGGGTTACCAACCATACTAAGCTCCTAGGGGCATAGATTCTCACGAATAGTGCCACAGGTGCTTCATCTATACAATACAGTGCCCCTCAGTCAATTCTCAACACTTAACATAGGCATTGATTTGGCTAAACTAAATCTCTTAACGTATAAAATAGTCCAATTAATGCCTCTTGAATTCATTAATCCACTTTCTATAGTTATTAGCTTTATAAGCTATTTAAATGACTATAACAACCTCTTAACTCACTTATTCAACCTATGTCATCCTTTTAACCTAAGTTTTAGGCTATTTTAAGCCTAAATCTTTAAAGCTTAACCATTTAACTCTATACTAGTCATAAAGCCTTAGTTATGTATTCGATAGCCCATTTTATGCCTTTCTTTTAGATTCTAACACCTCAAAACCTTATGAATCAACTGATGAAATTCAACAAAAATAAGGTAGAATTGAAGCTTTGAGTTGTGCGATACTTACCCAGTAAGGTACTAATTAAAGAAGACTTCTAATACTCAGATAAGGCTTACCCTAGCAAAGAAGGACTCCTCTTCCTCTCTAAACATGTTTTCCTCTCTTTCCCTTTCTATTTTCACGAGTCCTGACTTAGCCTTTAAGTAAGTTTCGCACAATATACTGCGGCGCGTGGCACAGTAAGGTCAATCTCACTTGTGCTCGCCCATTATGCCTCGGATTGTCATTCTTTCCTTCAATCCTATTAATACAACATCCAATCAATACAAATTATCAACTCAATATCTAAACCACAATCAATCCACTAATTACTAATTTACCCCTGATTAGTAGTAAATTCTTGGAATTGAAATTCAGGGTGTTATAAAATCAAACAATGAAATTCATTTACAATTTCCATTATTAACAATTGTCTATCAAGTATCTATCAACTATCCAAAACTATTTAACTATCAAAAACTAATAATTGTCTACATTGTATAAATCTATCAAAATTATCAACAAAAGTTTCTAAAACTTATCTAAAACTAACAAACTTATTAAATTTTATGAAACTTTCTATAGATCTCACAAATTCTCTTCAAAATAAATTTCCCAACGTATACGAATATCTTCAATTTTAGCTTCAGGAATTGCACTTGAATTATCAAACATCTAAAATATGATTTATAAAAGAGGCTTATTAATCAATCTTAAACAACATAATAAAATAAAAATTTTAAAAATATATTTACCTCTTTTGTATATTCAATCATGCCCAATGTAATGATGTTGCGAATGTGTCTCATCATATATAAACTGCACAAGTTTGTCTTCATTGGTTGTTTATGACTCTATATAAGAAAAAATCATAAGAAATCAGTCAGAAATCCTAGTAATTGAACATATTATTAAAGTATAGCATCACCTTTAGCTTAATCCATGTAGGATCCTTGAGCTCATGTCCATGCTTTTGTAACACCATATTTTGATATGTTTTCATTGCCCTATGATCAAAATCACTAAGTTAGTAAATAATATATTTAGAAAAAATAAAATTAAATAGTTTTGCACAAGTATACTTATGAGTCTATCATCTTCTTTATTTCCTTCCTAAGTTTGTAATGGAGGGAGCATAAGAAGATGAGTATTACTCTTTATTGAAATAACAAACAATTGCTAATGTTCCTTGTAAATATGATATGAGTTAAAGTAAATCCATATTGAAAAAACTATTAATTATAGATTGATTCTTATGAGTGCATGTATGGAGCCATAAAAATGTCCTTCTCGAGTTCACATATTCTCTACTAGAGGTACTTGGCCTTTAACTTTAGAGTATTACTTTTCTCTTTATCATGTGATGTGGGAAAAGGAATCCAAACTTATCACCTTTGCCCGATATAATGCACAAATGATGGAGGTACCTACAACAATGCAATTATATTAATTTACTAAACTTAATGATTAAGTTAATTATACTAAACAAAAACATAATTACATTATAAATAGTTTAATGTGTGGTGCAATAAGCTGACTATTCAACAGAAGTCAAACCAAATATTCTTATTCAATCGTTACTCTCTTGTCTTTCTTAACCACAAACTCCTAGTCCATTTCTAAATTTTTGAATTTGAATGATAAATCATATGCTTTTAAGATCATTTGTTGGTATAGAGTCAATAAGGGTTTTTGAAGTTTCAGGAGATTTCGGCGAGGAAAGCTTCTACATAATAAAAAGGAAACAAATAGTTAATAAAAAACATATATTAGGAAAGTTGCTATATAATAAAAATTCATGAAAGTTCATACCACAACTTGAACCATATTCACAAGTCTCTTGGACCATAGGATAACATTACTAACAGCTTCAACCATAGTCTTCACCTTATTAGTTAGGAATGGGACCAATATGTTTGGCACTTTTAAATCTTTAACCACTACTCTCACTTGATCATCTTGAATTTTCTTGTAGTGGATGGTGGACCCCATGTTGTAGACACTGCCAAGAGCAACCAAGTATCTATCAAGGTCTTCTAGAAATATCTCACATGGTTCACCAATATTGTCACCAGAAAGACCCTATGATACACGCTAAAGAACATTACTCACTTTTATGATATAAAATATAGGAGACGTATGAACTAGTTCAGTAATTGTCTCCTATTGTGAGCTTATCATGCTCATCATCTCCTCCTTCATTTGCTCCTTTATTTGTAGAAGTTGAGCTGCTAATAAAGCTTTAAACTCATCCTTAGTTTGCTACCTTATAATGGATATCACTATTTTAAGCTCTTCTTTAATCACTACACCTCCTGAATTAGGGCATGCAAGTTCTCCAAAATAGTCTTTTATGCCCACGCCATGTCTAATGTGTAACATCTAAAAAATTTTAACCTTAAATTATTAACTTAATTAGAGTATTTAGTGAGTTAATGAGGTGTGTGGCTAGAGGGGCTTAACTAGGCATAGTTGATATGATTTCAGCCCTAGAAGTAGGTCCAGATCCATGGTGGGCTACTCAGGTAAGGAAAGAGGACAAAAAAGTGAAGGGTTGTGTTCTGTGCCACACACCACGATGCGTGATTGGTCTACCACAGCGCACGAACATAATTTGAACATAACGGGCTCCTCTGTGCCATGCGCCATATTGGAAGGCATTATGCACCACGGCACACGGCCAAAAATTTGATAAATCTAATTCGTGAGCTGCGTGAAAACAGAAGAGGAAGAGAGGAGGAAAATAAAGAGCTTGGTTTTGGCTCTTTTAAGGCATGATATTTGGCCCTATTATGGAAAGATTAAAGCTCCCAAACATTAAACATAAGATTATGGTGCTTTCTTCTTCCCTTCCCTTTCTTATTTATGATTATTTATGGTAGGGTTTGAGTTGGGAGATGGATTTTCAGTCTATAGGAGTATGGGTCTAATTCTATTGGTAAAAATGAGATTAATGGGAGTGATTTAATGTATTAGAACACCATATTAATGATTTTGAAAGTAGTTGGTCCGTAGGAGCATTTAATATCTAAAAATTAGTATTTATGAGATAGTTAGGAGAGGTTATGTGCATTAATGATGGTTTGAGGTGTTATTAATGATAATGTGCATTAATGGAATCTAATGAGCCCATTGGGTATGAATGGGTAGTGGTTATAAGTTGGTAAAATAGTGTATGAGGAGTTTTTTATTGATAGAGCTTGAAGAGCTAGATGATGGTGATATCCTTATGATTTGGTTATAGGGAGGTTCATCTTGGCACTTTTCGAGCTTGTTAAAGCTTGGGGAAGTCGCTATAGTGAGGGTAAACCTTTGACCTCTCAAAGGTTTGAGGTAACTAGAGGAAACTTAATTTTTATAGTTAAATGTTAATTGTGTTCTAAAATGTGATTTGTGAGTTAATTTGATGATGCATATTGGCAAATGCTTGAGTATGAAATGGTTTTGAGAAAGAAAACCTTAATTCTACCACCCTTGATGTTTTGTGAAATTAATTGTGATTTATTACTATGGGTGGGGAATTGTGATGAATTTGTGTTAAAATGTGGAGTATACGTGTTATGTGAGTTTATGTGTTGAGTAATAAATGTTAAAATGCATAAAATGTGTGAAATGTGTATGGCATGATCATTGGCAGAGTTCACCTAGGGATAGGAGTAGTTTGATTTGAAATCCATGTGGTATTAGCAGTGACCGTTGGAATCAGGAACTAGCTTTGGCACCGACCGTTGGAATGAGGAGGTAGCCCTTATCCTATGGTTGATTCAGGACTGTCCCACTTATTCTATGAAGGACTCAAACCTAACTAGTCTCCACCGATTCATAAGGAGACTAGATTAGGGGTATGACGCCCCATGGTTGTTAGTATTAAGGGAAATCAGATTATATAACTGATTGAGTTAACCTTAGCCCGGTAGCTCCTCACAAGTGGAAGGTTGGGTTAGTTTGTGAAGGATATAGCCTCATGATAGCCACCAATTTCATGTCGGAGATAATAGGAAGATATAACACGGCACACGATCAAGCATATAAGTCCGGCCACATGGTTGTTAGTTTTGTGGTCTGGTACGGGTTAAGGGCGCATGGTTGTTATTTTTGCGACCCTGAGTTATGTTTTTAAAAACAACATGATATAGTTTTGTGAACCATGGCCCAATACTATGTGATATATGTGTTATGTGCTTATTTACAACTATATACAATTAATATGTAACTATAAGGGTTAAGTGAAACTTAGTTACTGAGTGGTTGTACTCACCCTTTAATTTCTCAATATTTTTAGGGACTAGTTCATTGGATCTGAGTCAGGGAAAACACACAGAGACTTAAGATTTGTGAAGTAAATCCTCTTAATGTCTCTCTTTAGTAGTTTACATATGTGATTGTTAATGTAGTTGCCAACTAGGATAAATTGTCATGATTGGTATACTACTTGTATGATTTTGTGTTTAACTAGTGTATTTTGTGCCTTGGGTCAATGAGTTTTTGTTGTGACTTGAGGATAGGGCCAAAATACTTATACAAGTAGGAACATATGTATTTTTGAGAAATATGAATAAAATGGTTGATTTTATGCAACTTTTCCTCCCTTTATATATTTTGTGAAAATTGAGATTGAGAGGTGATTTTGTGAAACAAGTGTTTTGGTTGTGTGTGGTATGTTGCACGAGTCTACAAGAGTCCATTGAGTGTGGTGGGATGGTTGGTGTAGGCTATTGGCAAGTGTGGTGAGTTGAGACACCCCATTTGGGAAATTTTGTAAAAATGTATCAAAATGGGTTTTAGCGTCCAACTTTTGATAGAAAATGAATTTGAGTGTGAAACCGGTGACATTAGCTAGAGCTAGGAGAAAGCTCTGTGTAGACACTAAAGCTACTTTAATCAAACGTCGGATAGAGATTTGAGATACGTTAGGAGTTTGCTCCCTATGCTGTCAAATGACAACACTGATTTGTTAAATTTTATGCAATACGCTACAGCGCATGGCACAAAGGAGACACGACACAGCACACGAATTGTAAGTTGTAGTGCACGTGTCAAATTCTGTGTAAAAATCTATTTTGAGTCTTAAAACTTATTATTTAGGTCCCAATTGATTTCTAAGCTTCTGCCTTGTGTTTAAATTTAAAACTATAATTTAGAGTCTATAAAACATGTTTGAGATTTGAACGATTGATAATTGGGATTCCTTGAATTAAGTTTTGAGAAATTCATTTTTAAACCTTACAGTTTGGTAATTCTTGAGGGTTAAGCCTGGGATTACCATGAAGATTGGAGTTAAGTATGATTTAACCTCAGGGAGGTTACACAATACCCCTCACACTACCTGAATGCTCTAGTTTTCCCATAGGAACTACTAAGATATCATTTTTGCCCTTTGAATGAAGCTTCGTTGGGCTTGTTGCTCCTTAAGAACATCCTATAACATAAAAATAACAATCATAATTAATAATATATATAATTGTATAGAAATTTAAAGGGATAAAAATAATAATTTTACCTATAACCCTTTTAGCAATCTTACATGTTGTCGTACTTGTATAGCCTTCTTGCTTATATTGATGTCCATATCTCCATTTCTCCTCTTAGCAAACAGGGGATGGTGGAGAAAGGAGTATAAAGGTATAAAAGGATTTGACTCAGCTTTTTCTTCTATCTTCTTCTATGTTTCTACCATCAATATATTATTAGCCCTAGCACAAACCCTACAAGACAAGGTATGGGGGCATTAATTTTGCCAAACAACAATTTCTTGCTCTTTAGTTCATTTTTAATATTAATAAATTGAATTTTATTTTTTAGTTGAAGTAAATCTAAATAAAACTTAAATCAATTGGAAATCAACAAATCAAAGCTTTTTCATAAATTTGAATCTTGACAAATTATTTCCAAGTATTCTTCATCAAGAAACTAGTATGTATCTTCACCTCGACATAGATATATCTCCTAGTAAGATTAGTCTTAAAATTTCTCCAACATGTTCTGCAGTATGAAATCAAGTAGGGTCAACAATCTTGATTGAAAGGAACATCATATGTGAGTTGTAATTAAGACATAAGGTAATAATTAGTAATTTAATAATAATATATAACCATATAAATTTTTCCTAAATCTGTTCCTTTATATATTCTGGCACATCAGGCCAGTCCTCAAACAAAATAGGGGGTTTAGTACGCAATAGGAGGCTAAGAAAACTAACAAACTTAGCTTTATATGGTCCTATCGGATTCCATCTCCAATCAAATTGGATTGGTAACCTATACCCAGTACTCCTACTCAATGTTAGATCTCTCAACCATGTGCCACGTCTACCCCTCCTCACATACTAGTTTTGACTTGGCTCCTCACTAGGGGTGCCCTGACTCAGCTCTTCACTAGAACCAACATCACCAATTGATTGGTTTATAGTGGGCTAGCTCTAAGTGTCATCACCATATCTACTATGATTCTCCATATTCTTATTGATTTATATAAATGAAATTAATTAAAAAAGTAATCAAAGATAGGATAATTAGGAAAAGCAATCCTATAATATAAATTTAATTAAACTTATAAAACATACTTTAATTTCAAAACTAAATTCATATAAGGATATTCTTCCACATCCCTTCATGGTGATCACTTCTTATAGCATGTTCATCATTTACTTCATCTACCATATCTAAATTGGTAGCTCTGATGAAAAGGTAGGGTTTTAAAAATATCAAAGTTTAATTTATGATTGTCATTACTATCAATCACCTTTTTTCCTTCAAGTGCTATTGACCAATTTTTATTTCCTAGATCCGTGACATAGAAAACTTATTTAACTTGGTCTTCCATAATAAAGGCTCATCCCTATAAGTTAGTTTTTTAAGATCAACCATTGTAAATCCTAACTTATCATTACAAATACTATTGATGTCAACCCACTTGGATTTGAAAATAGGAACTTTAAATTTTGTATAATCAACCTCCCAAATCTCTTCAATAACCTTAAAATAAGTCTTGAGTGCTAGTTTAGGTTTCTTATCTGTTAAGTTAGAGAAGTGAATAGCTTTAGCCACTATCATAACCCTACTATTTTACACCATACTCTTCTCATCCAAGGACATTGTATAGAAGGGATACCCATTAATGTCATAGGCACTCTAACATATAACATCAAAGTTAGGACCTCCTGCTAACCATTTAATTGTATTAGAAAAAATATTTTCATTTAAATTTTTTGCTTGAACTAATCTATAAAAGTCTTATTGTGCTCTTTTAACAACCTTTATTCAATCATTCTCATTCAATAATTTTCTATCTTTAGAAATTTTTTATGAGAAGATATGTAATCTTTAACTTTATCAATATTATTCAAGATATATAAATGTTCCTCTCAATGCCACCCAACTCTTGCCTTTAAGGTAACCAGTTTTAATACCCCAGATAACAAACTAAAATAGTGCACCCCAGGTATAGAGGCTTCTTCATGTCAATGCACAAGTTATCATACACATGTGCTTGTTTAAAAGCCTCTTCCCCAACATTACGGATCATATCCTCTAACTAATCTTCATTTATGTATACTTTATCATCAAAATTATCAACTTCCACATATTGAGACATGTTACTATAATTGTCCAATCATTTACCATGCCAAATCAATACCATATAACTCTTACAAATTCTATCACAAATCAAGTGCTCTCTTATTTCAACCACACCTAGTCTCCTCTCATTCAAGCAACTAACATAAGGACAATAGAACCTTGCACTATTTTCAACAGCATTTTTCTGAGCAAATTCTAAAAATTCTTTCAACCCATTATCATTCTCATCACTTGTTTGTCTAGCATTCATCCAACTATGATCTGTATGTCACCTCTTAAAGAATATAACTAATATTATTACCTTCAAACTATTTCAAATATCTAAATTCCTAATTAACTTAAGATTTGAAAAAATTTCAATAGTGTTTTCCCTAAAAATTGGACCTCCTAAGACTTTTAAAAAAATTTACAAGAGAAAATTAGAAATTTTAAACCAAATAAATTATCACATGCAACAAGTTGAGGACTTATGATGCCACTAACAACATTTCCAGCAACAATCAATATCAATAAAAACTAAATTTAGGAAATTTAGGGGAAGAGAAAGAGTGAATTTTAAAAAATTTTGATAAAGTCTCCCCTAAAAATTGAACCTCTCAAGAATTTTAGAAAGTTTTACAAGAAAAAATTAATAATTTTAAACTGAATATATGATCACATGCAATAATTTAAGGCCTTTTAAAGCTACTAACAACACTCTTAGCCAATCAATATAAATAACAATTAAATTTAAGCAATTTAGGAAAAATAGTGAATTTAAAAAATTTGGCATAATCTCCTCTAAAAATTAGACCTCCCAAGACTTTTAAACTTCTTATAAAAATCTCAATAACAACTTGAACACATGTATTAACCTAAGGTATTAGGTAGCCACTAATAGCATTCCCCAAGCAATAATTATATATCATCATATATATATAATCCTAACAAATTAGAAGAATTAACAAAAAAAAATACAATCAAATAAAAATTGATATTTAAAAAAATTAAGAAATATATTTGACAAAATTCTTAAAGGGTAGCAGTAGGAGGAGGAGGAAAGGTCCTGCGTGAGGAAGAAGAAGAAGGGATGGTGACAGAGGTAGGGGGATAGGGATGGGAAGGGGGGTGGTGGTTGAGGGAAGGAGTCGAGAGAAAGGAGGGGGAGGTAGGTAAGGAAGGGGGTCAGGAGGGGAGGGGGATGGAGAGGGGAGTCGCAGCACAGGGAAGGGGAGGGGGTTGTGGGAAGGGGAGGGGCATCACTACAAGGGAGGGGGTTGAAGGAAGGGCTGAGGGAGGGGAAGGGGGAGGGGTGTCGCGACTGATAGAGGGGAAGGGGGAGGGGTCGTAGCAAGTAGAAATGGAAGGAGGAGGGTCGCGTGCCTGGAAGAAAATGAGAGGGGAGGGGATGAGTGTAAAAAGTTTACAACCATTCACCATAATTATGAAAATGCCACCACCTTAATTTCTACATCGTTTACTTTCCAATGATGTAGAAAGTGTCCCTTAAATTCCATATTTGTACCAAAAAATTTGAAAAGTCATATATGGTTTCTCTATCATCATGTGATCTTCTCACTTACTAATTCAACATTATCACAAGTCATGCAGAATTTTAATATTTGGTTACCAATTTACTTTCATTTATTACTCTCTATTTATGTTTTGTTACCATATATCTGAAATATGATATAGGATGAAATTTTCTAACCATGTTTTAGGTCTTAGTTTATTGGTAATTTTATTCCCTAATTTGTAGTCTATATGCATAAAGAGTTATTGTCCTATTTATTGAAAAATGGTTTTATTTTCTCTAGAATTAGGGGACAAACCAATCTTTTCTTTTTTATAACATTATATGGTGATCCAAGGTTGTTTCAATCAATTGTAAGTGTTCTCATTTATTATATATATATTTATGTTCTTTGTAGCATTATATTTTTTGTTATTATTCTCCTTATTTTTATTTGGGTTAATGTTTCTAAACTTTTGTTTGTATATTTTTGGTAGGTTGGCATTGGTGTAGAAGACATTGTTTTTCATTTTACATAATATTTTGTTCTTATAGTGTAATACTTAGAAGATTAGATGCATTAATTTTATAGTAAGAGTTTTGATTGAGATTGTAGCTACTAAAACTCATAAAAATGTTCTTTTTAATTTCAAATGAAAGTATATATTTTTTATCTTTTTATGGTGTTAATGTTAGAATATCCTACATAAATTATATAGGATGCAATATGGGAAAAAATTATTTTTTTAACAACATTAAGGCTACCAGAGTATTTCTACATAAAAGCATTCCTATTTGTAGACTATCAAAGTGCTTTTAGGTGAAAACACTTCAGTAGGTCCATCTATATCTATAGGCCATCCTAAAGTAGTCTCTAGTATATTCTTATAGGAGCACTTATGAGAAAGTGCTTTTATAGGCCACCATTATCGGAGAACTTTTGAAAGTGCTCTTGTAGATAAAAAATAAGCATTGTGAAATGTGTTTTTTTAATAGTGTTCCTAATAGAAGTGGGGTAAGAAAATGAAAGAATAACATCTATCTTAGCTTTATCTACATTCCTTAAAATGAAAATAGCCATGCTTAGACACCACATTCCTTAATGCAATGCCTTATTCTACCATGAAACACTTTTCATGATTAAAAACAAGATTATTCTGTCAATACATCTTTGCAAAACTCTATCTAGAGTAGCTAAACAATTTTTAAAATAAGAATCATAAATAGTAAAGTAATCCATGAATACCTATATGGAATGCTTTAAAAGATAAAAAGATGCTTACCATATAGTGCTAAAAGGTTCCTAGAGCATTATAAAGGCTAAAAGGCATTTTGGTATAGGTAAAGGTACTAAATGGGCATGTAAATCTAGTTTTCTCTGATCCTCAAGGGTTATATGAATTTAGAAGTAGCCCAAAACCCATCTAGAAAGAAATAATGTGACTTTTTAGCTAGTCTCTCTAATATTTGATCCAAGAAATTTAGAGGGAAATGATCCCTTCTATTAACTTTATTCAGCTTTCAATAATCAATATAGACTCTCCAAGAATTTTACACCCTAACCTAAATCAATTCAGTCTTTTCATTAGGTACAATAGTGATGGTGGTCTTCTTTAGGACTACTTATAACATCCTGATTTTCTAATCCTAAAATTAATTACTAATTAGGGATAAATTAGTAAATTAGTTGTTGATTAGGATTTTGGATGGTAAATTGGTGTTTTGTGACTTCTTAGGATGTTGAATAAATAGGACCAAGTGGAAGAACGGTATTTCAGAGCATAGCGTGCAAGCATGATGGCAATTTTCCTCATTATACCACATGTCGTAATATACATAGTATGTGCCATGGAGCATAGCACAAAACTTTAACTCTAAATACATCGATAGCTCATGAGTTTTACAAGGAAGGGAGAGGAAAACAAATGAAAAGAGGTGGAGAAGGAGTGGTTCTGCTAGGGCTTCATTTTCTAAAAGCTTGGGAGACATTTATGACTAGTCGCTTACTAGATAAGTTTCGTACCGCTCTATACTCTAATTCTATCCTGATTTCTCTTGGTTTAAGTTATAGAGAAATGTAATTAGGAAGTTGTAAGGGTTTTATTTCTTACCTTTTAGTAATAAAGAGATCTTGAGACACTATAATGCCCTCATTTACATTACTATATAATCTTCAAACTTAACCACTAATCAAAATAATTAACTTGAAAACATTGGGACCCTAATACAAGATCTTTGAAAATCTTTTTATAGTAAATATTTATACTACTTATATTATTACACAGCAAAAGCACCTCCAGATTCACAAGAAAAACTTTTGCATTTCAACAAAATTTGGTCAAAATTGGGACACCGTGTTCACGATTCGTGCCACATGCACTATGGCATATGGCATAGAGACTATAGTGTGACTCTTTATGCCATGAGCCATGGCATGTGGATACATGCACCATGGCATACATACCTAAATTTGTTGTCATTTTACAAATGCTGGTGTGAATTTTAGATGTGCACTATTTGTGTATCCAATGTCTAATTAGGGTGATTCAAACGCCCACATAAAGCTTGTCTTATATGCTAACTAATGATACCAGTTTCATTTTAATCTGATATCTCATTTAAAAGTTATACACCCAAGTACATTTTGACCATTTTAAGTTAAAATTTGCCACTCGAGCATCTCAACGTGAAACCATATGTCATTAACCACTTTTTGAGCCTTAACCATGTCCAAATGGACAATACATGTAACATCTTGAGTTTCCTCATTAGTAATTATTAGTGTTTTAATGGGTAATTTGGTCAATTTAGATAAATTGTTATTTAGCGAGGTTTATAGAGACTAATATGGTTTTGGATCCTTGGACAGTCTTAGAAGAGGGCTAGGTCGAGGTTCAAGCGGGCCATAGCATGGAAGGAAGTTTAAAATTTTATGAGGCTTTCTATGTCATGTGCCGTGGTAGACAAGTCAGTGCGCTGCCATGCATGGGCAAAATCTGCACTTATCAGACGCGAATAACAGATCGAAAATAGAAGAGATAAAGAGAGAAAATGAGGAGAGCAACAGAGGAGAGCTTTTGGTCTACTAGGGCATAATCCCTAGGCTACTTTGAGGCCATTTGGAACTTGAATCACCATTGAGTAAGTTGTACTTTCCCTCTTCTCCCTCTTTTATGCTAAAATCTAAACATTTGGGTGTAATAGGGGCTTTAATTTGGGTTTCCTTAGGTTTAGACCAAACCCATTGGTTCATTTAAGATCTTAGGGAGTTAAATCAAACTTCTAACCTTAAGTTTATGAGTTTTTATGGTGATTGAGAATTTTTGATAAGGGTTGGACGAACCCTAAGCATAATTTGAGGATTTTGAGACAATATGAAACATTGATTAGCGAATTTAGTGTGTTGGAATGTGTAATAGGATGGTTAGAGTGTGTGGGAATAGTTGATATTTTAGAGAAGGAATTTGAGTAATTTAAGCACCTAGAATATAGTGAATTGGGAGTTATCCAGAGTGATAATTGATGATGGTAACTTATTGGTGTAGATTGAGCGTTGCTCGAGCCATATTGTGCGTATAGAATGTGTTGAGCTAACGCTGATCCACAGTAACCATTTTTATGTGACAAAGGGTTGAGGTAATTATATAGTTTATTGTGTTTATTAACTATTGTAACTGTGTAGAAGTGATTCTAAATGATTAATTTGTGGTTTTGAAGAGTTTTATGCATAATTTGACATTGTAAATGATTTTAGCATGAAAAAGTGTTTTGTAAATGGTTATTGTTTTTGATTGAAATTATATATACTATATACATAAGTGTGAAATGGAAATGTGATGAAAAATAGCAAAATTATGAAAGAGCATGATCACAGGGGGTGGGAATTCACTCCAGATATGTAAAAATATATGTGTGTGGAGATTTGTGAGAGAAAAATCCATATGGTAGGGCTGACACCATGGGCATCCGGTGCAGCATTATATGGGATTGTTACCATAGGACATCTGGGCAGTCTGGCAACTCCCTAGTATCGCACCCAAAAAAATGCGACGCAGACGGCGTGCGAGCAGAGGTCCTGACCTTCACGATGGGAACCGGCTGAATAGGAGTCGCCACCAAGATTTTGAGATAAATCTTGAGAAACCAATTAATGGAGGATAAGGATGGTCTGTGAAAATAGAGAATAAGTTCGGGAGTCGATTAAGTGTGGAGAAGGTGTTAGGTACCCCCATAACACTCGTTTATGAGAACGGTTACCTGAAGTTTGTTGTGCTATATTAACATGGTTTTATAATTATTTTAATTATCCCTTTTATATTCATGTGTTTGATAAAAATGATAAAATTTAGGTCAGAAATATTTATTTATTTATGAGGGAGGACTTAACTCAGAATCTGACTCTGAGGCCCATGTAGCCTGTGATGGGGATCAAAGTCCACGTAGTTCGGGCTTGAAAGTTTGTTGGTAAAAATATTTTTTGAAGAGAAATTAATTGGAAATAATTCACCATTTTGAAAATAAAACAATTTTTTATATGTGTATTTTAAAATGCAAAAAGTGATTTAATTTTAACTATTTTCTCAATTTTTTTAAATTTTGGAATAAAGAAAAAGAGAGGAGTTTAAGAATTATTTTTCTTTTATATTTTATAATTGAAAATTTTAACTACTATACCTACAGAGCCTTATTAGTTCATACAGTAATGTAATTGTTCTAAATATCTACAGAGATTCTAAAATTTCACATAATAAAAGAATTTAGTAATTTATTTTATTTTATTTTTAAATTCTAGTAATAATTTATTTAAGCATGCATGGATATTTTTTTAAATAATTTTAATCATCATACTTGCATAGCCTTATTAGCTTATACAATAATGATTATCCTAAATATTTGTGAAGATTCTAAAATTTCATATGATAAAGGAATTAAATTTAAATACGTCTTTTAATTTAATTAATTTAATATATAATTGATATGTATATATTTTAAAAACTTAATCATTATATTGTATAGTTTTATTGACTCATATGATAATACAATTATCTTAAAAGTCTATGGAGATTCAAAATCTCACATGACTAAAAGATATAATTGGTAAATATGATTACAAATTAAATTCATTAATTTGATTAATTAATTTTTTTAAATTGTGTATTATATGATTATCTATAAAATAATTTATTATATACATTGAGAACCACTATATCTACGAAGATTTATTATCTCACACGATAATGTGATTAATTTAAGTCCTTACAAAATTCTTAAAGTCTCACATAGAACTTAAATTATTTAGATTATAAAAGATAATGGGCCATAGGAACCCATATTATTATATAAATTGGATCTTTATACTTGTGAACTCTTGTTGATTTGCATAATAAGAGATCCTTTTTAATTGCCTATGAAAACTCTTAGAATTTTGCAAGACCCACAAATAAAATAAGATTATATCTTCCCTTCTTTTTTTAATTTTTTATAATCAAATTAGAGTATTTAAATTCACTAAGCACAATTACATTAAATTAAAACAACTATAAAATAATTTAACCTTAAATGCACATACACAGTATATATCATCACCATGTCAAGCGGGTAGAAAACAATTTGACACATTAGCTTAACAACATTTACTTATGTTGTGTCAAGAGTTCAAAAGAAAACCACCAATCTTGAGTATATATATCAATATTACAATGAATCGCATAGTCATAGTATAGTAAGGTGTACTATTTATAACAGTAAGCAATTCATGTTGCATACGCGATCAATATCCACACAAATCATAAAATCTATAACAAGCCACACATTTATAATTCAAGAATGATAACGTTAGGGCAATTAGATTTCTTGTAATACATGGAAGAAAAAAACATGTTGAGTGTAACATAAGGATTAAAGAAATGAGAGGATTATATTACTTGAAGTAGTCAGTGTTAGTGGAGATAGTAAAGGGGATAGAGATTATGGCCTCAGGTCCTTCATCGTATCACTGTATGATATTACACCCTCTGGTGAACAGCTCCTTCCTTGTCCTCTCGGCTTCTCTTTTTTCCCAGCTAGAACAACTTCTTCCCTCGTCCTCTCGGTTTCTTTTTTCTTTCAACTAGAACAGGTCCTTCGGTCCTTCTCTCTTTGTCTTAGTCTCTTCCTCTCTCAGCCTCTATTTTAGCTTCTAATCTCTGTCTCTTATTTCTACCTTCTCCTCGGTCTCCTCTTCCTCTCCTCTTATGTCCTTTCATGCTCTGTTTTCTGCATATCTGCCCCTATTTCTTCTCACTTTTTCTCCAGCAAAACAACTCTTTCCTCCTTAGTCTCTATTTCATGTCCTTCAGTCTGCTCTTTCCTGCCACTCTCCTATTTTTTCATTCAGTCCCAGTTAGCCTTATATAGAGAATGGAAGGGTTAAATGATTACTCCCCTACTCTTCTTCCTTTTCCCTTCTCTTCCACTGTGTTTTCTGCGTGCGTCGAAAGCTCTCTGCTCTGGTTTCATTTTTGCATGGCTCTTCTTTTTCCTTGCTCTGCGTTTCTGCTTCTTCTTCATCTCTGTGCCACTAATCCTCATGTGCTCTATTCTCCCTGATCAGTGCTGAAAAGATAGCTGATCCTTTGCATTTTTCTCCACGTTTGCTCTGCATCTGACTTTCTTTCCTTTGTGTGTGAGTATTGTGTTCCTGCTTCTCTTTTTTTCTTCTGTCATATCCGTGCCTCTGCTTTTTCTATGTGTGTTTTGTGTGTGTTGGTGTTGTATTTTTTCCTTCTGCTCTCTCGTGTGTGTGTGTGTTGTTTCTGCTCGTGTGTGGCTGACCACCCACTTAAGCTGTGATGAAACGTTGACTCTATTAGCGTTTTGTCCAACTTTTTTCTCTATTTTTTTATTAATAATTATGATTAATACATACATACATACATACATATATATATGTATATATAATATCTATTTAAATGAAAATAATATTTGAGGAGAGAAAAGTTAACTCTCAAAAGTATACTCTCAATATTCTTGAATGATTGGGAAATTTATGAGAGATTTTCTTTTTCAAGATTTAACCTTTCTTTTTTTGATTTTTTTAAATTATTATATTTTTTTAAAATATAATCCTAAAAAGGGATTCAATTTTATTTTTATATTTTATATTTTAAGTTATTTTAGAAGAAATAAGATCCTAACCCATAAAAGATTATCTAGGTTAAAAAGGAATTAAACCTATTAATTAAAGATTTTTTTGTTGAAAATATAATTCTAAAAAGGATTAAATTTTATTTTTTATTTTTATATTTTTTAGTCGAGTTTATTTTTATTTTTTTTAAAAAAATACCCAAACAAAATACGGTGTTCACACCTAGTACTTGCTAGGGTGCGGTTAAGATTCAACGACTTCTCTATCATAAGTGTGTGAAGAGGGAAAAACTATAGTCCATAAGTGGGTTAGATTACCTTCAGCTGTGTATTTCTACCTCTGAAAGTGTGCTTGAGTCAACAAGTGGTTGAACTAGGAGAGCTTATAGTTTCATGTCGGGGAGCATTAGAGGTTCAGTGGTTAGATGATCATGCTAGTATAAAAACTATGCATTTTGTTGAGAAAAGATACATATACCCATAATTTTTGTTATGCTAGATGATACTATAGTTTTGATACTTTTTCATGATTATTTATAGTAATAAACATTTAATGAGCTATATTGGTTACTAAGATGTTTATCTCACCCTGTGGTTATATTTTACAAGTGAAAGCTCCAGTTAGAGCAAGGGGAAGGAAGGGGCATTTGAAGAGTGAAGAGCACCACTATATGGATCTTCCCTTTTCTCTTTTTGTGTAATGTAATGAATAGTGTCACTAATTATTGCCAACTTAAGAACATGACATTATTTAGATATCACATGTATGAAATGGCAATAAGTATGTATATCTTTGTCCAAGAATGATGATACAGATTAATCATGTGCTTGGCTAAGTTGCCTACAAGTGATATATATATATAGTGTGTTTTGAGTGTCAAAATAACCAATGATTGATGTGTGGGATTTTGTCCACCCCATTATGTTTTTGTCCAATGGGGGTTTGGTAGTATTTTGAGCATGATTGCTTAATTGTGATGTGATTGCACCAGTACAAAAATGACTTTTTACAGCGGTTAAAAATGACTTTTTATAGCGGTTAACGAGATGATGTTGTTCCAGGGGATGTAAAAAGTCTATCTTTTTATATCGGTTATAAACCCGATGTAAAAATTAAATTTTTTACATCGGTTATAGAGCTGATGTTGAAAGTTATATACAAGAAAATTAAAAAAAAAATTTACTTTAACTTTTTACACCGGTTCTTATCCCAACCGGTGTAAAAAGTGCACCTTTTACACCGGTTGGGACTGGAACCGGTGTAAAAGGTACACTTTTTACACCAGTTATGATCATAACCGGTGTAAAAAATATTATATTCTACAACGGTTGTGGTAATAACCGGTGTAAAAAAGTATTTTATTTTTTATATTATATTTATTTTATCGATTTTACCCATTCCTGTGCATAGAAATTGCCAAATCAAACAGCTCAATTAATTTACAATTGTTTATCAAGTATTTATCAACTATACAAAGCTATTTAACTATTAAAAAAACTAATAATTGTCTAAATTGTCAAAATTGCCATTCCTGTGCATAAAAATTGCCAAATCAGACACTCAATTCATTTACAATTGTTTATCAAGTATTTATCAACTATACAAAACTATTTAACTATTAGGAAAACTAATAATTATCTAAATTGTGTCAACTATCAAAATTAAAACATGTCTAAAAGTAAAAAAAACCTCACAAGTTCTCCACAAAATAGGTTGCCCAACGTATGCGGATGTCTTCAATTTCAGCTTCAGAAAATACATCCGAATTGTCGAACATCTAAAATTTAATTCATAAAGTAGGCATATTAATCAATTTCAAATAACATAATAAAATAAAATTTTTAAAAATATATATATTTACCTCTTTTGTAAATTCGGTCATGCCTAATGTGATAATATTGAGCATGTGCCTCATGATATATAGACCGCACAAGTTCATCCTCACCGGTTGTCTATGACTCTATATAAGAACAAATCATAAAAAATTAGTAAGAAATCTTAATGGTTGAATATATTAATAAAGTATAGCATCACCTTTGGCTCAATCCATGTGGGATCCTTGAGCTCATGTCCATGCTTTTGTAAGACTACATTTTGATATGTTCTCATTGCCCTATGATCAAGATTACCAAGTTAGTAAAAATATTTAAAAAAATTAAATTAAATAGTTTAGTAAAAGTATTCTTACAAGTCTATCGTCTTCTTCATTTCTTTCCCAAGTTTGTAATGGAGGGAGCATAAAAAGATGACAGTGTTGCTCTTCATTGAAAGAACAAATAACTGCCAATGGTCCCTGCTAAATATGATACAAGTTAAAGTAAATCCATATTAAAAAACTATTAATTATAAATTGATCCTTACGAGTGCACATATGGAGCCATAAAAATGTCCTTTTTGACTTCACATATTCTCTATTGGAGGTACGCGGCCCTTAACTCTGGAGTATTACCTTTCTCTGTCATGTGATGAGGGCAAAGGAATCCAAACTTATCACCTTTGCCCGATATAATGCACAAATGATGAAGATACCTACAACAATGCAATTATATTAGTTTACTAAACTTGATGATTAAGTTTACTTACAACAATGCAATTATATTAAAGAAAAATATACTTACATCATAAATAGTTCAATGTGTGGTGTGGTAAGCTGATTATTTGACAGAAGTCGAACCAAATCTTCCCGTTCAATTGTCACTATCATGTCTTTCTTGCCCACAACCTCCGGATCCATTTCTAAACTCTTGAACTCGAATGATAAATCATACGCCATTAAAATCATTCGCTGATGCGGAGTCAACGAGGGTTGTGGAAGCTTTGGGAGATTCGACGAGGAAAGCTTCTACATAATAAAAAGACAAGAAATAGTTAATAAAAAACATATATTAGGAAGTTGCTACATAATAAAAATTATGAAATTTCATACCACAGCTTGAACTAGATTCACAAGTCTCTTGGCCATAGGATAAAATTGCCAACAGCTTCAACCACAGTCTTCACCTCATCAGTAGGGAATGGAACCAAAGCATCTGGCACTTTTGGATCTGCAACCACCACTCTTACTTGATCATCTTGAATTTGCTTGTGGTGGATGGTTGACCCCAAGCTATAGATGCTACCAAGAGCAACCAAGCATTTATCAGGATCTTCTAGAAATATCTCACATGGTTCACCAATGTTGTCACCAGAAGGACCCTCTGACACATGCTCAAGAATATTACTCCCTTTTGTACTATGAAATGCAGGAGATGTATGAACTGGTTCAGCAGTTGTCTCCTGTCGTGAGCTCATCATGCTCATCATCTCCTCCTTCATTTGCTCTTTCATTTGTAGAAGCCGAGCTTCAAATGAAGCTTCAAACTCATCCTTAGTCTGTTGCCTCACAGTGGATATCAATGTATCAAGCTCTTCTCTAGTCACTACACCTCCTGAATTGGGACGTGCAGGTGCTCCAAAGTAGTCCTTAATGCCCACACCATATCCAACGCCCCTCACACGACCCGGATGCTCTGGCTTGCCTGTAGCAACTGTTAAGATATCATTTCTGCCCTCTGAAATGAAGCTTCCTTGGGCTTGTTGCTCCTTAAGAGTATCCTATAATATAAAAATAACAATATTAATTAATAATATATACAATTGTATAGAAATTTAAAGGGACAAGGAATAATAATTTTACTTACAATCCTCTCGGCAATCTCCCGTGCTGTCTCACTTGTATAGCCTCCTTTCTTGTACTGATGTCCATATCTCCATTTCTCCTCTCGAGAGACAGGTGATGGTGGAGAAAGGAGTATGGAAGGATCAGACTTGGCTTCTTCTTCTCTCTTCTTCTGTTTCTCTGCCATCAGTATATCATCAGCTCTAGCATAACCTCCACGAGATAAGGTGTGGGGGCATTGATTCTGCCGAGCAATTTCTCGCCCTTTAGCTCATTTTTCCTGTTAATAAATTGAATTTTAGTTTTATAATTAAAGTAAATCTAAATAAAACTTAAATAAATTAAAAGTTAACAAACCATAGCCTTTTCAGAAGTCCGAATCCTGACAAATTCTTCCCAAGTATCTTCATCAAGGAACTGGTATGTATCAAGAGGATTGGGACGAGCCTGACCCTCTGGCACCTCGATAAAGATATATCTTCTAGCAAGATCAGTCTTAAAATTTCTCCAACGTGTTCCACAGTAAGAAATCAATTTGTGTCGACAATCTTGATTAGATGGAACATCGTATGTGAGCTACAATGAAGACATAAGATAATAATCAATAATTGCCCAATAATATATAACTATAAAAAAATTTTAATTTTTAATTACTTACCTGAATACTTTCCCAAATCTGTTCCTTCACACGTTCTGGCACATCAGGCCAGTCCTCAAACACAATAGGAGGCTTGGTACGCGAGAGGAGGCCAAGAAAACTAACAAACTTGGCTTTATGTGGCCCTATCGGATTCCATCTCCGGTCAAATTGAATTGGTAACCTACGCCCAGCACTCCTACTTAATGTCAGATCTCTTAATCGTGTGCCACGTCTCCCCCTCCTCACAGACTGGCTCTGACTCGGCTCCTCACTAGGGGTGCCCTGACTTAGCTCCCCACTAGGAGCAACATCACCAATTGATTGGCTCTGAGTGTCATCACCTTGATTCTCCATATTCCTATTAATTCAAATAAATGAAATTAATTAAAAAATAATCAAAGATAAGATAATTAAGAAAAACAATCCCACAACATAAATTTAATTGAACTAAATTAACATACTTTAATTTCAAAACTAAACTCATATAGGGATATTCTCCCATATCCCTTCATGGTGATCACTTCTTATGGCATGTTCATCATCTACTTCATCTACCACATCCAAAATTGGTAGCCCACTTGAGAAGTTAGGAGTTTCAGAAATATCAAAATTTGATTCATGATCGTCATTACTATCAATCATCCTTTTTCCTTTAAGTGCTATTGACCAATTTTTATTTGCTGGATCCGTGACATAGAAAACTTTTTAGCTTGGTCTGCCATAATAAATGGCTCATCTCCAAAAGTTAGTTTTTTAAGATCAACCATTGTAAATCCAAACTTATCATCACGAATACTATTGACGTCAACCCACTTGCATTTGAAAACAGGAACTCTAAATTTTGTATAATCAACCTCCCAAATCTCTTCAATAACCCCAAAGTAAGTCCTGGATGCTAGTTTAGGTTTCATATCTTTTGAACTAGAAAAGTGTACGGCTTCAGCCATTATCATAACTCCACTATTTTGCACCGTACTCTTCTCATCCAAAGACTTTGTATAAAAGGAATACCCATTAATATCATAGGCACTCCAACATATAACATCAAAGTTAGGACCTCCAGCCAACCATTTAACTGTTTCAGAAACACCACTTTCATTCAAAATTTTCTGCTTGAACCAATTCACAAAAGTCCTATTATGCTCTTTCAACAACTTTTGTTCTGTCATTCTCATTCGATAATTTTTTGCCTTTAAAAGTTCTTTATGAGAAGATATGTAATCTTTAACTTCATCAATATTATTCAAGATATACAATGTGCTTCTTGTAATTCATCATGATTCATGCTCTTCACTGATACTCCACGTGTGCCTTGACCATATTGCCTTTTCTCATGACAAGATTTAGGAAGTCCAATTGATTCTGTACTTGACAAGTAATCAGAACAAAACTCCATAGCTTCTTCAGCAACATATTTCTCAACTATTGATGCTTCGGGTCGAAATGGATTTCTGACATACCCTTTCAGTATTTTCATGTATCTCTCAACTGGGTACATCCATCGCAAATAAACAGGGCCACACAATTTTACCTCCCTTACTAGATGCACTATTAAGTGAACCATAATGTCAAAAAATGTAGGAAGAAAGTGCATCTCAAGTTGGCACAAGATAGTACAAGCTTCTTGTTCTAACTCTTCCAGTTTACGGGGATCAATAACTTTACTGCATATAGCATTGAAAAAGAAACAAAGTCTGGTTATTGTAAGTCTTAAATCTTCTTTCAATATGCCTCGAATAGCCAAAGGTAATAGTTGTTGCATCAAGACATGGCAATCATGAGATTTTAAGCCTACCAGTTTCAACTCTTTCACAGATACAAGCTTCATATATTTGAAGAATACCCCGAAGGAACTTTGATTCCATGTAAACACTCACAAAACTTGTTTTCTCAGATTTGCACAATGTATGAGAGGCTGGGGGACAATAAGTTCGTTTACCTTCTGGTCTTGGGTGTAAGTCTTCCCGTATTCCCATTTCTTTCAAATCCAATCTTGCATTCACACCATCCTTAGTCTTACCTGGTATGTTCAGAAGCGTTCCAATAATACTATCACAAACGTTTTTCTCCACATGCATAACATCAATACAATGCCTTACTTCAAGATTGCGCCAATATGGGAGGTCAAAAAAGATAGACCTTTTTTTCCATATGCTTTTTGCACCAGTATTCTTTTTAGTCTTACCGAAGACAATATTAATGTTTTTCACACGTTCATATACTTGATCCCCAGTCAAAGCATCCGGAGCATCATTGTGTTCTTGGTGACCATGAAAAGCTTTCTTCAATCTACGATATGGGTGATCTCGTCTAAGAAACCTCCGATGGCCAAGGTAGACTGTCTTCCTTCCATGTTGAAGTTGATGGTAGTTTGTGCTTTCTTCACAAATTGGACAAGCTTTATGACCTTTCACGCTATAACCAGACAAATTTCCATATGCAGGAAAATCATTTATAGTACAAAAGATCATAGCACGTAACTTAAAATTCTCCTTCTGATTTGCATCAAACATTTCCACACCTACCTCCCACAACACTTTCAAATCTTCAATCAGAGGTCTTAGGTAAATATCAATATCATTTCCCAGTTGTTTTGGTCCTCAAATCAACATGGATAGCATCATGTACTTCCGTTTCATGCACAACTTAGGTGATAGATTGTAAATCACCAAAACAGGCCATGAACTATGTATACTACTAAGACTACCATAAGGATTCATTCCATCGGTAGAAAGTCCAAGCCTCAAGTTCCTTGGCTCATTGCCAAATTCGGGAAACAATTGATCAATTTTCTTCCATTGAGGAGAATCGGCTGGATGTCGAAGTTTTCCATCAGATATCCTCTCATTTGCATGCCACATCAAGTTCTTTGCATCATTAGTATTTGCAAACAAACGCTTGAACCTTGGTATAATTGGAAGATACCATAAGACTTTTGTAGGAGCCCCCTTCTCTTTGTACCGTGGTGCCTCACATTTCGGACACTTCTCCTCCCCTTCAAGCTCTTTTCTGTACAACACACAATCATTAGGACATGCGTGTATTTTTTTATACTTCATACCCATTGGACACAAGATCTTCTGGCATCATAATAACGATTTGGTAGTACATTGCCCTTCGAAACATTATTTGAAGTAACTCTAACAACCATGTGAAACTTTGATCACTCCACCCAGCTCTTGCCTTTAAGGTAACTAGTTTTAACACCCCAGATAACAAACTAAAATCAGTGCACCCGGGTATAGAGGCTTCTCTGCGTCAGTGCACAAGTTATCATACACATGTGCTTGTTCAAAAGCCTCTTCCCCAACATCACGGATCATGTCCTCTAATCGATCTTCATTCATTCTATTCATCATCAAGATTATCAACTCCCACACATTGGATGTGTTACTATAATTTTCCAATCGTTCACCATGCCAAATCCATATTGTATAATTTTTACAAATCCCATCACAAACTAAGTGCTCTCTTATTTCGGGAACACCTAGTCTCCTCTCATTCAAACAATTAACACAAGGGACAATAG